>NC_042620.1:39601982-39901982 GCF_901001135.1 Rhinatrema bivittatum
ATGGAGACTCTGCTGAAGGAAAGGATATTGAACTATCTACACTCAGGTGGGTTTGCTCAACCCAAAGCAGCATGGATTCACCAGGGGAAGGTCCTGTTAGACAAATCTGATTGATTTTTTTTATTATTAGGTGACTAGAGAACTGGATCAGGGAAGAGCACGTGAGGGGATTTTCTTGGATTTTAGTAAGCTTTTGATACAGTCCTACATAGGAGACTCGTGAACAAAATGAGAAGCTTGGGAGTGGGGTGCCAAGGTAGTAGTGTGGATTGCACACTGGTTTGACTGACAGGAGACAGCATGTGATTGTAAATGGAACCTACTCTGAAGAGAGAACGGTGTTGAGTGGAGTGTCTCAGAGATCGGTTTTGGCCCGGTTCTGATCAATGGCTTTGTGAGCGCCCTGGTGGAAGGGATAGAAGGTAAAGTTTGTCTGTTTACAGATGATACTAAGATCTGCAAATAGAGTGGACATGCTGAAGGAGTAGAGAGAATGAAAAATGATTTAAGAAAGCTGGAAGAGAGGTTGAAGATTTGGCAGCTGGGATTCAGTGCCAAGAAGTGCAGAGTCATGCATCTGGGGTGTGGCAATCCAAAAGAGCTGTATGTGATGGACAGTAAAAGACTAATGTGCATGGACTGGGAGAGGGACCTTGGTGTGATAGTGTTTGATGATTTGCGGTGAAGCAGTGTGACAAGGCGATAGCTAAAGGCAGATGAATGCTGGGCTGCATACAGAGACTAATAACCAGTAAGAAAAAAAAAAAGGGAGGTGATAATGCCCTTGTACAGATCCTTGGTGAGGCCTCACCTGGATTACAGCGTTCAGTACTGGAGGCCGTATCTCAAAAAGGATAAAGACAGGATAGAGACGGTCCAAAGAAAAGTGACCAAAATGGTGAGGGGTCAGCATTGGAAGACTTATGTGGAGAGGCTGAAGGATCTGAATATGTACATCCTGGAAGAGAGGAGGTGCAGGGGAGATAGGATACAGACTTTCAGTTACCTGAAGGGTTTTAATGATGCACAATCATCAAACCTTTTCCACTGGAAAGAAATCAATAGAACTAGGGGTCACGAAATGAAACTCCAGGGAGGACGACTCAGAACCAATGTCAGGAAATATTCTCACAGAGAGAATGGTGAATGGCTGGAACGCCCTTCTGGAGGAGGTGGTGAAGACAATAAAAGTAAAAGAATTCAAAGGGGCATGGGATAAACACTGTGGATCCCTAAAGGCTAGAGGATGGAAATGAAGAAAAGAGTGCATGGGGGTAACCTGCTGGTGCGACAGTTTCTACCCTTAACAAATAAGCCTCCATACTGTTAGTGCAACTCCGTCATTGCTCTCTGCTTCAACGGCAGTGAGAAAAGGGGAATGGGATTCAACAGCGACCAACCAGGGCCCCGACTTTGATGGTTTGAGGAATAAATAAGCATGGGGGTAACTTGCTGATGCGGCGCTTACTACCCTTAATCACTGACACTTTTGCTGCAATTCCAACATTGTTCTCTGCTTTCATGGCAACGGTTAAGGAAAATTGGATTCGAACAGCATCTGAGGGCCCTGACGTTTACAGTCTGGGAAACTGATAAGCACGGGGGTAACCTGCACGGTGCAGCAGATACTGGCATAAGCTTGCTGGGCAGACTGGGTGGATCATTTGGTCCTTTTCTGCCATCATTTCTATATTTCAAAACACAATTTTTGTGAGCATTTTGTGTTTGAATATCAGGCTGTTTTTCATCCCTCGTTAGAAGTATGAGCACGGCTTTGCGATTAGGCACCCTATTGAAAACATAACCCCCCCCCCCCCCCAGTGGGTGAAGTACTTACAATCAAGCCCTCTGCATGAATTCCCAATTTTAATTTTCTTAATCAGCTACTTGGCAATGCGACATTTACCACCTTATCCCTGGTTATAAGACCCGTACCTGGATGAAACTGAACTCCCTCCAGTTGAGTGCGTTCCCGATGGAAGGCAGTGAAGTGACAGCCAGGAGCGACAGCAAGCCAAGAGCGATGATACCAAAAGACACATAAACCTCCATCCTCCATACCTCCTCTTCTATCCAGGCATTGTCTTTACCGGCATTAACCTGCAAAATGCGGAGATAGCTGAATTAATAGATTAAATCGAAGGACATTCAGTTCAGTGCCAAGACGGATGGTTCTTGCATGCTTTTCTGCAATAGAAATACCCATTTCTAGAAGTACCGGGCACTGCCCTCTACTTAGGGGAGCTTTTGCTCGGCGCCTACTAATCATCTCTGGTGTAAGAAGGACAGGCTTCCCAGTTAGCAGAAATATGCCTGTGTGCGTTTCAAAACTTTGTGGCAAGTCAACTGCTACCAAGGGTTCTTAGCCAAAGTGCCCAACGGTCTTCAGGATTATGGATGCCGGGACCAGTTATTTTGTGAAATTAGGAATTTGTTATTTCTCTTTTCTTTAACTTAACTTTATCTCTTTTCTTCCAGCTACCTAAGCTTCCAAGTTCACGGTCCTCGTTTAATGTAACTTTGTCTCTTCCTTTACCTAATTATTTTTATCCCTGTTCGATGTAAACCGTCCTGATATGGTATTTAACCATGAAGGTCAGTATAGAAAAATGTTAAATAAATAAATAAATACTGCAAACACAAGGTGGTCAACGAGGAATAAAGTGAACAGAAATTACATTTCAAAAGATGAATATAGTATTTGTCTGTAATGATTTTGGCCAGCAGCCGTTTCTCCTCCTGATTTGTACTCTCTGAAATCTCCATGCCCAAGCATCCCCTCTGGTACAGCTGCCAGCATGGAGGAACCCTTACCTAGGAAAAGGATGGTCTCCCCCACTGCTGCTTTGGGAAGGGAGCTTGGCAATACTGAAGCTGGTTTGCCGTTGGACGAGTTGAAGAATCAAGAGATGGCATGAAGTTTTTTCAGAAGCCCAGCACTAATGCTCCTCTCCCCCACCTTCCCTGCAACTGAAACATGTGAGTATTTTTCTGCCTAGAGCATGCTTGACATTTAAAAGGAGGATAAAACATTCACTGCTCAAGAAACATCCAGCAGAAACTGCTGTTGAGAGGAGGAGAAAAAAAAAGGGTGGGGCTCGCCGGTCCCCCTGCAGAGTCCGGGAGCAGCTCTTCCGCACGGATTCCCGCGCTTTCATTCACCTCAGGCACCGCTCGACCCGCTGACCCGACACTCGGCGGGGACACGGAAAGCTGTTAACCTCCAGCTGAACGCCCGATTAGCAATGCTCATCGCACGGCTGAGCCAACACACGTGCACCGCCGGCCCCGGGGAACAGCAGCCCGCAGCCGCCCGTGACCTCCACCTGAACCGCTGCAGCACCCTGACCTCCCGCCGCCACTCTTTTGTGTTTTCAACAACTCATTAACAAGAGATCTGTATTAAATGTACAGAAGACAAGCGGAAGGCAGAGAGCCAAAGCCTGTGGCTGGAATACTAACTAATCTTGTATTTTCACATCTTTATTAACAAAAAAAAACAAACCAAAAAACAAAACCCCAACACTCACAGCCAAAACCATAGTGTGTTTATACTCCAGTGCAGGTCTGAGAAGCGTCCGTGATGTGGCCAGACCCCCACCCACTGTCTGCGTTACAGGAGCCACATCTACTAGAGATCATTCCCCAAGCTTACCTCCTTCCCCCCGCATTGGGCTGCAGGCCCAAAATGCTCCACAGAGAAAGTTACATTTTAAAAAAGTCAGTCTTTTCCTTTTTCCCCTGGTCAGTTCTGCTAGGCTCTGGGCCTGTCACACATCTTTCTGCGTTTCTGCCCAGCACATCTGTAGTATCCTCATCTCCTCTCACCTCATCTTTCTGCTAAGCCAAAAGGAACTCCCATCCCTTAACAGGAAAGGAAGATCTGTGGCCAATGACTGGAAATGCCTCTAAAAAAAAAAAAATTAGCCAGAGAAGAAATGCATTTGACATGCATTCCCCTCTTTATTCTCCCAATTCCCTCTCCAAAAAAAAAAATTCTCTCTATACCCCGTGCACCCCTCTTCCACCTGCAGTCCTCCCATATCCCCTCGTTCCCCCCCCCCCTTCCCGATGCAGCCCTCTCAATCCTCGCCTCTCCCCCAGAAGCTGGCTTCTCACCGCCACCAGCGACAGGACAGGAGGACCTGTGAAACTATCTGCCCGCATGGGGTCCCGGGAGGCAGCAGATTTCGCCTCTCCTCTCAGGAACCAAAGATGCAGGCTATGGCAGCCAACTCGCATGGGGCAGAAGACACAGCCTCCCTCTCTTAGCCCTGGAGCGGCAGAACAAAACGGCTCACCAGCCATCAGAAATGAGGCCCCTGGCTACAAACTGGAAAACAAATCTGAGATGTGAACTGGTGGCCATATTTAAAACTGAATCCTCTAAATTATTCTTGCAAGTATTTATTTTTACTAAATATGAAGAACTAGGAAGTGATAAAAAACAAACAAACCATGATCACTGTGGGATTTTTAGCCATAGGAGCTTCTCACTCAGACTGGATCAGAAGTGAGCTTGAAGAACAGGAGTGAGCAAATCTTTCTGGGTGGGGGGCCATATTATGAGTATTGAGTGCAACAAGGGCCTGAGGGTAGGGTGTAGCATGTCCTCGACACAGAAATCAGTATCCAGCAGGCTTAAGCGCCATCATTTTTAGCATCCAAGGAGCCCCTTCAATCAAGGATCCCAGCCTCTACCAAAATCAGAAAAACCTTCAACCCAACAGGTACAAGGCATTTTCCCAGCTAGCAGACTACCTCACCTCAGTCACAAATGGCAGGCCATAAAGTTTAAATAGTAAGGGGCAGACAAAAAAACTGGACAGGAAACCACTAAAAGCCAAACTCGTATGGCTTTTAGTGGTTAGAAACAGAATTAGAAACAGAAATAATTACTATTCCTCATAAAACAAAGTCAAGAAATACAAATCAGTCATAACAGTGCGGAAACCTTACTAATAAAAGCATATTTCAAATCAGATCACAAATAGATCTTTATTTACATTTGTTAATCGCCTGTATCCTAGGCGATGTACAGGAGGCAAACGAGCATAAAATCCATACATATACAGAACAATACCTGTGTCAATAGAAAAAGTACCAGACAAACCAAAACAAAGAATAAGGATATAACAAACTTTAAATATTTCCTCCAAATCAATCAAATATTTCAAAACAGCAGACATATCAAAAACCCACTAACTAAAACTAAGAAGGATAAAACAATAAATCCCCCCCCCCCCCCCCCATACCTGGAAAGCTTTCATCTCCAGTCACCCTGAGATTGTAGACTGGGATTAGCAGGGGGAAGGAGGGGAAAGTGCACACAAACTTCCTCCTCCCTCTCTCATATACACACATGTTCATGCATCCTTCTACCCTCCTCTTCTCACTCCACTCTTCTACTTCCTCCCTCCCATTTCCCTTCAAGTCTCACTCACCTTCAGTCAGTCATTCATCCTCCTTCCCTCTCAGTCACTCAACCCCTCACCCTCTTCCCTCCGTCACTCACCGCCTCACTTCCACTCACCCTTTTCCCTTGCTTCATTACCCTTCCCTCTCAGTCATTCCCTCCCCTCTGTCACTCACCCTCCCACTCAGTCACCTCCTCATTCCTCCTCACCTTCATTTCTCATTCTCACTCCTACCCACTCAGTCACCTCCTCATTCCTCCTCACCTTCATTTCTCATTCTCACTCCTACCCACTCAGTCACCTCCTCATTCCTCCTCACCTTCATTTCTCATTCTCACTCCTACCCACTCAGTCACCTCCTCATTCCTCCTCACCTTCATTTCTCATTCTCACTCCTTCCCACTCAGTCATTAGCCCCTCTCTCCCCGCCCACTCACTCATTCCCTTCTCCGACACTCACCATCTCCTTCCCACTCATTCATGTCCCTTCCATTTCACTCACTGACCATCCTCGCCACTTTCTTTTCCTTCCCTTTCTGGCTCTTCCCACGCCTTCCTCTCGATCTCTTATTACTCACCACTCCTCGCAGCAAAGCGGGGCCTCTCCTCCTTGTAACTCGTGCAACCTGACTCCCCTCGCTTATCCCTGCCTGGTAACCGGGAAGTTTGCCAGCGCGCCAACGACGAGGCCTCTCCTCACTAGCAGGGCTGGGAACCCCACCAGCACGCCAACGGAGCTGCTCCTCGCTGGTGGGGGTTGGTAACCCCGCCAGTGCTGACGCACCAGGTCTTTCCTCTCCATTCCTTTCCCAGTATAAGTGTTGCACTCGGCTCTTACGGCAAATGTAAGAGCTAATCGGAACTCTTATACGGGGGGAAACTTGGACAGGCAGGCGAGCATCCGCGCCACGCGGCATCCTGAATAAATAAGACTTACAGCAAGCCAATCATTTTCATTCAGGAAGCCACGCACTGCCCATCCATCCTCATGGAGAGAGAAAGGTGTTTGGCTACGTGCTTACCTCCTCCCTGCCGTTGGGTGCTGACGTCATCAGCAAAGGCCAGGTCCCGGCGTCATTCAAAGAGGACTGCATGAGCCTTTCCTGACGACGTTGGCAGCTCGGCAAACGTCACAGGCCGAATCTAACGTTCATTTTAAAATGTTTAGCGGGCCAGATAAAAATCACTCTCGGGCCTGATTTGGCCTGCAGGCCGTAGTTTGCCCACCCCTGAAGTAGAAGGGACTGCTGCTTTAATGCATATACAGCCCTGTGGCTCACTAAGTAATGGTATGTCTCAGGATCATTCCTGAAGCGAGACCCCTTCGAATGGTGAGACTCCGATATCTCCCGCAGGTGAGGAATGGTGACCTATTGCGAATAGCATACAGCGTTTGAATGGAGGTCCTGACTGAAGAACAACGAATGTACTCACCCTCGTTTACAGCCTACGGGACATATTTTGTTAATAAAGCAGTCAAGTTGGGAGACACAACCACCATGTGGTCTGCGCTTCTAGAAGGGACTATAGCTTTTTATGGAGGATTGTATATGTTTACTTTTCTTCATCGCTTGTGGTCCACTACCCATTCCACTTCACCAAACATACCAAGGACTTCGATAGCCATTTCAGTGACTCCGAAAATACAAAAAGGGCTACACATGCAATAAGCATACAAGGAATGGTACCTGTTTGAAGGCTTCATTAAGCAGCTGATAGCGGCTTGATCGTCGCATGGGCAAACACAGGCTATAGACGGCATGCAGGGCGGCACAGAAGAAGCTCACGAGCCCGATCTGTTTCCTGTGCTGGAGCCACTGATCCATCCAGTCCGGAAAGCGCCTGTATTTTGTGCCATAGTACAGCTGGTAAAGCGCCGCCAGGACCCCGGGCAGGTACACCAGAGACAGCATGACATAGGCCACGCAGGGCAGCGTGACGTTCACCAGCTCGATGGGGATTTTGTAGAACTTGTTCTTCTGTTCCATCAGGAAGGGGTGCAGGACGGCTCGGATGAAATTGTAGACGTAGAAGCAGATGAAAAGGCTCAGGGCCAGCAGGAACGGGATCCTCCAGAACGGAAGGAGCCGCAGGGGAACGTTCTCTATTTCGCGGGCGGCGCACAGCGAGCCCATGTCCACAGGGATGAACCCCATGGTTTTAGCAATTGTGGCAACTGTGCCCTTCGCTTCTCGTTTATCACAGGAAATGAAAACCTGCAACAGACCAAAAAAAAAAAAAGAGAACCCAACAACCCATAAACATTCATGCCGGAGAACAAAACTTAGGGTCGCATCCTCTCGCACCTCCAATCCCCTTTGTTGAATTTCAGCAACAGTGCAGCTGCCTTTTATAACAATGCCAAACTGTAATGTGGCCAGTTCACACACCACCACATTATAATCTTACATGTCAAGATTGGATGGTTTAAGGGAATAGTCATGGCCTGAAATGGCTTTTCATCTCTAGGCCTATATGAAATGGATTTGGAATTTAAATTACCCAAGCTCAAATGAGTTACATTCAGGTACAGAAGATATTTTCATGTTCCAGAGAACTTAAAATCTTAAATTTGAACCTGGAGCAAAAAAAAAAAAAAAAAAGGGTGTAGTGACACAAGCAGGATTTGAATCCTGGCTTCCCTGGCTCTCTCGGACCACTGCTCTAAGCACTAGGCTACTGCTCCAATGAGTGAGGTCTCACTCCAGCCCCAGGATCCACAGCAGTAGCGTTCACACCACGGCTCCTTTCAGATTCCTACAAATCTGTAAATTCAGACTTGTGACAAGTGCCTAATCAAAGACCTCATATACCTCAGCCTTACTGGAACCACAGTACTGGTGCCCTGACCTCAAGTATTCCCACATTTTTTGTCATCACCAGATACCAAGTCACATCTTGTTTTTGGATCTTTTTGGTTCGGCCCTGTGGGACAAGCTCTCTTTAGAGCATCCAGGTGGCCACCCTTCCCTCTATACCTGCTCTTCAAGCCTATCAGGATCCTTAGCCACTCGGACTGTCTCCATGCACCTCTACAGTTTCACATTTGTGCAACCAGTGTGCCAGTGAGGGGGACCATAGAAAATCCAAAACACACTAATGTACTTGAATGCAATACAGAAATGGGCAACAGGGCAGGTCATTTACTGCCAGCTGATATCTAACCCAGTGTTCGTTTTCAAGTCAGATCATAAAAATATTCAGTGCCCTGTACTGAAAGTTGATTTCATCAAGCTTCTCCCAATCAGATTAGGTTTGCATTAGTACAACATTTTTTAGATCTTAAAACGTAGACACAGCTAGCTTCAAAAGCCAAGTGTATTATGCCCTGAGGGAACAATTCAGAGTATTACATTCTTTGCATATAAACAAATCTTTACCTGCTTATTCCCATCTCTTGGGCCACACTGTAGCGCCCATGCGGATATCACGTTAAACCCTTTTACAACGGTGCATTGTGGGAAGAGAGAAGCCAAGTACTCCGCGTTGGATTCTTTGTGATGGTTGATCTCGGTGTTGTTGCTGACATCTACCAGTATCTTCCCGGCCAGCACCTCCGTCAGTTCACACAGTGTGGTGTAGTGATCCCGGAACACTGCCACAAAGATGACTTCTGTCTTCTTTACGGCGTCTGCCTGGAGGGTGACTTCTGCCGAGGAAGGAAAGAGGCTCGCGCTACGCTTTGGGTTGCGACTTCCGACGACGACCTTGAAACCGGAGCCCACCAGACGTGTGGCCAATGAGCGAGCAAAGTCCCCGCTTCCCAGGATGCCAATAGGCATCCCAGCAGATGCCAGGGAGCCCGGTCACCTTCCGCATTCTGGCAGTCCAGAAGTGGTTTCGTCATGTCTCCTGCCAACATCTTTCCAGCTGCAAGACAAGACGAGAGGCATAGTCAGTCGCATGCCAACATCTTTCCAGCTGCATGACAAGACAAGAGGCATAGTCAGTCACATGCCCCCTTCTGCTATTGAAACTGAATGGTGCCTTTTCAAAGGCAGAACAGTCATCCCATGGGGCAGCTGTATAGCTTCAGGGCACTTACAGAGCAAATTAATATATACAAAGAGAAATATTGGCAATGGGAGAGCTTCCATAGCTTTCTGTCCCTTCCCGCTAACCAATACAACTATTTTGCCCTACTCCTATGCAAATAATATTAAGCGGATCCCTTTGTGACAGAGGTGCATTTTCTTAAGGCTGAAATGCGGGGAAGGGTCTTCAGCATCATTGAGGGTAATTTTACCCCCATCCTGTGAACACTGGGAGATTGTGCAACCTCCTCTAAGACCCTCTGCCCTTCAAGGACACCAAGGGGCATTTTAATAGCAGCGCACAGACTGTTCCCACCTTCCCCTAATGCCACAAGCATCATTTCCTGCTGCCCCAAGTCCCAGTGGGTTTGACAGGAAGTGTACTGGAGAAAGGACCAATTTACTCACACAGTTATACAGCCCCTCACTGTAGGCAATATCAGAAGGCTAAACTCCATGTACTTGTTATCCTCAAAATATACGTTTGCTTACCTTCTCTTGGATATATGGATACAAACATGATAAATTACAAAATATATATTCTAATATCACTGAATTCATATAGCAAAAAAAGCAACAATTTCATGCTAATAACATCACAGAGTATGTGAAAAGCAAGCTCTGATGTCATCAGCCATGTGACATGTTCCAATCACAAGGTTCTGAGTGTCCAGCTTTTAACTGCCCCAGCCCAGGACTCTGAGTCACTGGTGGTGGGGCATCACCAAACACTTTACTTTCAGACAAAAGTAAAACAGAGAGAGCAGGAGGTCACAAATGCCACAAACCCAGGTCTGAATAAAAAGTACATGGGCACGACTGAAATGAGATTAACCCCCCCCCCCCAAAAAAAAAAAAAAAAAAAAAAGAGGGCATGTCGTCTAATTTGGTAAAATAAATCTGAAAAACACAAACTCTACGAGATCAGCTTTGTTACTTCACTGCTGCTCATTGCAAACTAAATGTTGTGCGTCTTTAGGCATTAACTGTTTATTATTTTCTAAATTTTATAGACGGGGAAAAAAAACCCCAAAACATTTCTGGACTTGCTTTCGAGAGGCTCACTCCCTCCATCAACTTAAAACCAAGTGCGCCAACATGGCAGCCACGCTCATTTACCCGAAGGAAAAAAGTGAAAGCTGGAGTGATCCCGACGTGCTGCGCCACGGTGGCTGGCACTAGCTTATCATTCTGATTTTAGAAAGATATGAATGCTGAAAAATCGGTAGTGGAGGAAAGGAGTGGGCTTAGGAGGACAGGCGGGTTCCGATTTGTACCCTGCTGCCGCGTTACAGCTGTACATTAATAGCGGGGATTCTCAAAATACCCATTTTACCGACTCGGACTGGGTTTTCAGACCCTCCTTCCTAAGCTAAAGAGGTACACAAGGCTCATTGTTAAAAAATTATATATATATATAATATATATATATATATATATATTATATATATATATAAAAACCCAACTAACTGAATTTTTATAGTCACTTTTCATGGTACAGTTACTGCAGAGTTAAAATTCAGTTAGTTGGGTTTTTATAAAATATATATATATATAAAAACCCAACTAACTGAATTTTAACTCTGCAGTAACTGTACCATGAAAAGTGACTATAAAAATTTTATATATATATATATATATATATATATATATATATATATATATAAAATATATATATATATAAAAACCCAACTAACTGAATTTTAACTCTGCAGTAACTGTACCATGAAAAGTGACTATAAAAAGGATCCCACCTTATATTAATGCTTGCACCAAAGATGCTGCCAGAAACTTAACCAACTGAGAAGGGTTCTCCAAGTACAAAGGGGATGAAGAAGTAGACCCATGCAATGAAGGACAGCACAGACCCCAGGGCACGCAGAAAGCTGCAGCAAAAAAACCCAAACAAAACAATAACAGAGCAGTCAAACAGGTTGTGAACATTCACACAGACACACACCTTTTTCCACATTACAATACTATTATAAAAAGAAGATTAGTAACTAATATTTTCATCTTGCACTCACTGTCTGGGATCACCTGCGACTGTCAGGGCCATGTTTCTACCATGTTTTCTAGTGGGGCGACTCTTTACCTATGTGGGTTGATTTCCAAAAGAAAAAAAAAAAGAGCACAGCTAGATATGCATGCAGTGGAGTAAAACCAGGATAGTAGAACAGCCTCCAAATCTAAGGCCATAGCTTTTTATTGGACCAACTTAATATACTTTTTGACTCACTTTGCTTTCGGGAGTTAGCTCCCATCAGGTCAAAACAAAATGAGCAGATCAAGACAAAGGCGGATGTTATCTGAATTATAGAAGGGAATTGCAGATTACATTATAATGATGGTGGGGGGTGCTGAATGGTAAGAAGACGGCACAGAGCGGCAGAGAAGACAGCAGAGAGCGAGACATTAGAATTATCTTTCAGTGGCAAGTTAGAAATCCTTTGCCTCTGTTAAGTCCTTCTATGTTGTTTTTTTTTGTCTTGAAGTGCCTTAATCGTTTTAATTTCAAATGCCTTACGTTCTTGGATAGCTATGAATTTCCTTTATACCATCCTGATCATAAGGTCACTGATGCAGTGATCTGGCCCTGAAAAAAAGGGTTCCCCCATGGAGGTGTTAAAATAAATATAAAAGTAATATCTTTTTATTGGACTAACTTAATACATTTAATACTGTAAACAAAGGAGGAAAGCTCTAGCAGACTCAGGAGCTACTTTTCTTGTGTCCCTGCCCTCAGATTTCACTAGCAATAACCGCACCCCTAGGTTTTTTGTTTGTTTTTTTTAACTCATGCATCTCTAGACATTTTACTACAGGTTCCTCCTCTAGCAGAAAGCTAGATTACAGGTAGGAGTAACACAGTAGGGAGAATGTTTGCTTAACCTGCGATACGTGCTTAGAGGCCTGTGGGTAAACTTACGGGGCTTTATGACTAGAATCAATAAAGGCGTGCCTTCTACGAATCTCAAATACTGCAGTACCTGGGCCCCCAAAACAAGTGACAGCAAGGAACAGCCCAGCTGATGCAGACTTTCAGAACTGTATTCTGGGTCTGAGTGAACTGCGGCCCTGGGAAGGAGGGAAAAAAATCCGCTGGCACCACAGCGATGGCGCCTACTGGCCAACAAAGGGCCCAGATGGCGCGTCTTGGAGGTGGCAGCCCTCCAGCCAGCAGAAACTGATCAGATCCATAGGAATTTGCTTGATAACGATTCTACATCCAGCGTGATCTTCTGCGGCAATAACTCGGTGAAAGGGAAATTCATACCTATTCAAAGGCTATTTTGGGATTGCATCCAAAAGCTAATAAATTCTCACAAAATGATCTGACACAGGGATTCAACTACTGTACCTGCTTTACATAGTGAGCCCAAACCCATAACACAGTGAGCAGAAAAACATGATCAAAGAGTCAACATCATTAGCTGGTAAGGCGTAAAATAGACAAAGATGAACATTTATTCTATTTAATGTATATGTCAGAGCAATGGGGTAGCTGGCAGAGTAGGTGCGTGGCAGAGGCAGGGAGCCCAGTGAAGCACCTGTTACAGTAATCAAAGCATGAGACAAGGAGTGCTTGAACCAGAAGACGACAGGCGTCAGAAGAGGGGATGGGACAGATTCTGTGGATATTACAAAGGAGAGAATCCAGGATAGGTACAGACCTTGGAGATGCGAACAAAAAAAAAAAAAAAGGGAGGTTCCTAGCATAAGCCTCAGATCCCCAGCAAAATAAGAAAAGAAAAATGGGGGAAAATCAATAAAGAGAAACCAGGGAGGAGAATGGGGCACACAGTTGGTTGTGGGAGCAACAGTGAGAACACATCCAAGGTGCTAGAGTGGTGAAACAGAAAGGCAGAGCAGCACACGCAGAGGAGGAAGGTTAAGAGATAGATCAATCTGTCTCTTGCCTGTAGTAGGAAGAGCCGAATGAAGAAACACGCGCACCAAGCTGCTAGGTACAGACAGAAAAGAGTAAAGAGCCCAAAACGGCACCCTAAGAGACACTAACAGAGAATGAAAGAGGGGAGCGGAGGCAGAGCATGTATGAGAACGTGAAAGGTTTGGCCACAAAAAGACAGGTCCAGAGAAGCAAGAATGGCCAAGAAGATAAAAATGTTCAACCCTGTTGAATGTGGCTAATAGGGCCAACAAAACGAGGATGAAGAGGAGAATCAAGCAAATGGAGCTGGGCAGACTGAAATATGTCAACAGCAGATGTGGACTGCAAGAATTTGTGACTCCAGTGGTGGACTTTGCAATATGCTCTAAAACCTTAGAAATGAAAATGAGATGGGACAGTAAGGGGATATAATACGAGAGTCAAGAGATGGGCTCAGTCTTTCTCCAATTTAAAGGTAAAATTTCCTCTTCTAAAAAGAGTACTGCGATCCCCATAGGGAAGGAACGTCCGCATCTGCTAGGAGACAGAGAGATACTGAAGGGCTGAGATCACTGCAGGGGTGTATGTAAGGTGATGTCAGCTTTGAAACCTGACTCCGTTTCCGTCTGCTAGCAGGGGAGCATAAACCCGTTGGTCCTGAGTCCATCTAGCTACACGCTGAGCAATATGAGAGTCAAGAGATGATTCAGATGGGGTAAACCACAGAAGATTGGAAAAGAGAGAGAGAGAGACTGAGTACTGAAAAGATATAGGATGGGAGGGGGATTTAAACAGTGGAGGAAAAGAGAAGTGGGGATGGTTTACTTGCGAAGTAGGGAGCTTTGAAACAAGGATGAGATCAGTTTAGATAGAAAAGAAGGGGAAGAGGAAATTTGAGATTAAGTTGGGGCACAGGATGGAGGGCAGAGGAGGGAAAGTGGAGGAGTGGGTTGAGAAGAATTTGTTGATAAAAATGTTGTGCAAAGTAGGAGAGCAAAGAATGGATGGAGGTATTGAGAGGCACAAAAAGAGAAGTAAATGTAGAATGGAAGCATTATGGATGGTTCTGGAAAGGCTGTAGGAGGGGCTGACAGTACTGAATGTTATCCAAATTAAGAGAAGGATAAGGGCTGCATGAGTCAAACGGGAGAGGGACAGCCAGGGCAGAGGACGAGGATGGGAGAGAGCTTGTAGAATGTGTCAGAAACAAGCTGAGTCCCAGTCTAATGACTGAAAACAATGGTGGGAAGGGAGGCATCAGGGCCATGGATGGGGTGCAAAAGCTGAGTGAGAGTAATGGCTAAGGGACACTGAAGGATGGTCTGGTAGAGGTGGTGACATGGAGCTAAACCCTACCAGGAAGGCATCTGATGGACCTCGCTTTGGACTGACTCTTGATGCTGGAAAAGCATGTCAGAAATAAAACATGGAAGGCGAGATGAAAAATGAGAGGAGAGAGGAAAACCTGCAGAACAAGATACCCAAGTCACAGAGCAGGAAGACTGGCCAGCTGCAGCTTGAAAAGATGCCAGGGACATCCAGGAAGGAATGCAGGGGATGTTTTGTATTTTCTGCACCCTCAGGCTGATCCCAGCAATAGTGAGACTTCCGGCAACCATAATCCTGGGAATAATCCTCCTTCCCCTTTTTCGTAACTCTGGGATAGATTGACTTTCTTCCTTCCCCTGGTGATTTCCACTTGGTTAGCACACATTTACCAAAAGAAAGAAAAAAATATTTTACTGGATCAAACATCTTATTTTATGCTAAAACCCTTCATTGACGCCAAAATGCTGTTGATGGGAACTCTCTGTGATTTATGGCAGGTTTTTGCCTAAGATCACCTACCATATGGTGTTTAATCTCACTGCCTTTGTGGAGTGTGCATTTCTAATAATACCATACCCTTATGTACTTGTGCTATTTAATGCTAATAGGACTATTTAGGGACTCCCCCACACACTTGCAGGGATCATGAAAGCTACAGACTGTTGACACAGGCCAACAGACCAGGCGGCACTATTATTATTAATACCCAAAGAACTTCTCCTGCCAAATTTTTGAAACTGTTTCTACTGGGGAGCGTATTAAAACGTCTCCATTTCTCTTACTTTAACGTTTTTACCCACAACAGCTCAGCTGACATATTTTCTGTTAATCAACTGACAGTCCAAAGTGAATGCCGTGTGCACACATTTTCTCACCTTAAAATGCAATCCGTTACAGAAAATGAATCCCCGGCAGTTTTGCACCTAAAGGTACTGATTTATCACCAGCTTCTCTGAAGCGCGCGCGCAGTGTATTTGCAGCGCTGTCTTCAAGCTCTCCAGTCGGACCACTGAAGCCACGAGCCACTCACAAGTCAAAACTCACAAACACGGAAGAACATACACTGGTACCACCACTTTCCCGGCGATACAGTACCCCAACCTGCATCTCCTACTGCAATCTGTCCGACAACATTTTTTGCCGGCTGGAATCCCTAATTCAAAATTGCTACATCAGCTAAAAGGAAATCACCAAACGGACTTGCACCCGGCCCATTTCAAGTTATCTTAATCACCTCCCCAAAGTTCTGACGAACCCTCAGCGTACCGTTCAATGTAAGACTCTTGCTTTGAAGTCCGGCCTTCCACATACCTTGGTTGGCTTCAGCTCGTCTTTGAAAACAAGACCCGGTGTTACAGCACCAACCAGTGTTTCCTGCTAAGGTTTCTCCATTTCGCCTACATGAGAAAAGTGTGCCTTCTCGTTTTTATAATCACTGTATTTTTCCACAGTATACAAGGGCTAAAACCACAGGCATGCAAGGACACACACAGAGCTGCTATCACGTGAGCATAACCACAAGGGCTCCCCCCCACTTCTCTAGATTCTGGGGATTATTTTAGTTAAAACCATGTCATCAAATGGATTCACTAATAGCTAGGTTGCCAGATATGCAAGATTTAATTGTTGCTTTACTGACTCCTATAAAGAATACTAAACAGCTCCGTCGTCATCTGATAGTCCAGTCCTTACAGGTAAGTAAGTAGAATATAACATAGCAAATGACGGCAGAAAAAGACCATAAGAGCATAAGAAATTGCCAAGGGTCCATCAAGCTCAGCATTCTGTTTCCAACAGTGGCCAATCCAGGCTACAAGTACCTGGCAAGTACCCAAAAACTAAGTCTATCCCATGCTACTGATGCCAGTAATAGCAGTGGCTATTTTCTAAGTCAACTTGATTAACAGCAGGTAATGGACTCTCCTCCAAGAACTTATCCAAACCTTTTTTAAACCCAGCTACACTAACTGCATTACCCACATCCCCTGACAACAAATTCCAGAGTTTAATTGTGTGTTGAGTTAAAAATAATTTTCTCTGATTAGCTTTAAATGTGCTACATGTTAACTTCATGGAGTGCCCCCTAGTCCTTCTATTATCTGAAAGGGTAAATAACCGATTCACATTACCTGTTCTAGACCTCTCATGATTTTAAACACCTCTATCATATCCGCCCCCCCTCCCCCTCAGCCATCTCTTCTCCAAGCTGAACAGCCCCAACCTTTTTAGTCTCTCCTCATAGGGGAGCTGTTCCATCCCCTTTATTATTTTGGTCACCCTTCTCTGTACCTTCTCCATCGCAATTATATCTTTGAAATGCAGCGACCAGAACTGTGCACAGTACTCAAGGTGTGGTCTCACCATGGAGCGATACAGAGGCATTATGACATTTTCCGTTTTATTCACCATTTCCTTTCTAATAATTCCCAACATTCTGTTTGCTTTTTTGACTGCTGCAGCACACTGAACCGACGAGTTCAATGTGTTATCCACTATGACACCTAGATCTCTTTCCTGGGTGGTAGCTTCTAATATGGAACCTAATATCTTGTAACTGTAGCATGGGTTATTTTTCCTTATATGTATCACCTTACACTTATCCACATTAAATTTCATCTGCCATTTGGATGCCCAATTTTCCAGTCTCACAAGGTCTTCCTGCAATTTATCACAATCTGCCTGTGATTTAACTACTCTGAATACTTTTGTTCCATCTGCAAATGTGATTACCTCACTTGTCGTATTCCTTTCCAGATCTCATATATATATATATATATATATATATATATATATATATATATATATATATATAAATAAATAAAAGCACCGGTCCAAGTACAGATCCCTGAGGCACTCCACTGTTTACCCTTTTCCACTGAGAAAACTGACCACCTAATCCTACTCTCTGTTTCCTGTCTTTTAGCCAGTTTGTAATCCATGAAAGGACATTGCCACCTATCCCATGACTTTTTACTTTTCCTAGAAGCCTCTCACGAGGAACTTTGTCAATCACCTTCTGAAAATCCAAATACTCTACATCTACCAAATTGGCCCATCCAGTTTGCCCATTGTGGTTCTTCTACTTTGGACCCAGGAGCATCTAAAGTCCCATGCGCAACTCAACACCAGCTCCCCAGCGGCGCACACATCTCCTAATACAGAAAGAAAATGCTACAGCCCACTGTGAATTTCTGCCTCTACTTAGTACCCGGGTCACGAACACAGAACCTGCTGGGCAGGGCTTAAATTTGTTGACAAAAAGGAAGTGGAATTGGGGTGGGGGTGAGATGGGCAGGTCCAGGGTCAGGTGTGAACTCTCTCTCTCTGACTCCCTCCCCCCCCCCCCCCCAATCAATGCCACGCGACTGCCCTCGTCTCAGGACAAGCAGCTCCAACGCACTCTCTTTTTTTCTCTGCTTCCTCCCAGGGCTGGGGGCGCATGTATAACCCATGCAACTGCTTCCTCAGGGGAGCCAGAACCGATTTACACTGCCGACTCTGCTCCGCTTTCTCGGGTCTCAGAAGAAGAAAGGTGGCAGAATGCCCAAAATGAGGCCCTCGGTAATGGGGATAGAAAGGGGATGAACTAACAGAAGTTTGAAAGTTGTGAGCAGCAGTGCCATTCGTCAAGGCTGGGGCTTGACAATCGGCGTTACTGTTCACAGGTTTCAGACTTGTGCCAATTCAAAACCTTTCTTGGGGGGGGAGAAGGGGGGGGGGAGGGCTGTTCTTTGCTCTGCAGTGTCTGCTTCAGCATTACCCCTTCCCCTTGTTTTCCCTGCAATACAGAAGGAGAGGAGGGGGAAGGGCTGGAGTAGGGAGTAGAGTGGCTGCTCTCTTCTCTGTGTGCTCCAGACTCACCCCCCTTCTCCTCCTCTTCCCTGCAGGCTGCCTGGAAGGGAGGGGCTGGACCAGACACTGTTGCTCTGCCTCTTAGGCCTGAAAAGTGGCGGAACTGCATTCCAAGCCATTCCCCCCATAAATTAAGCCCTGGTACTGGGCTGTGTGTGTGTGTCAGATGTCTGGGGTTGGTCATTTCACGCTAGTACGTGCAACAGCAAAGGGATACAGAAGGCCGAGATGTAAGCAAACAGGCATTCAGGCTAATGGAAAACGTCTAGAGAAGCATGGAATCAAAAGCATCAATATCTTATTATTAACCATTCTTTAACGGATGCTGAAAATGCGTAAAAAGCTCTTTTGTGGCGTTCCCTGGTATAGGATTCTGATATCACCAAGCGTGCTGTAACGTGCTATTTTGAACTTTGAAAACATAATAGAATAAGCCCCCTTCTCCCAGATAAAGATAGTCCTGTTTGTGTGCATCAAGAAAGACCAACCTGCGATGTCACTGGCTGTGCTTTTGAAGAGGTTAGCATGAGGGGGGGTCCAGAGTACACAGCTCTTAAAATGATACGCTGGTCAGTAAACAGAGCAAATATGATCACATCTCCTGGTTTGTTTTTTTTTTTTAATACAGATTAATCCTCACCATCTCTCCTTTCTCAAGCGGCAATGGAAAATAAAGAGCCAGACAAACAAGCCAATTCCAATGGGATAAACAAAGAATTAAATGTCTGGCCAACTAATGAGGTCAATCAGGGCGTCCCATCGCACTTTTTCTTATTAACTTTTTTTTTTCAAGGGATGGGGGGGGGGGGGGGATTGATGTTGGTAGAATGAGGGCCTCCAAGACCTCTCCCCTCTTTTTCTTTGGAAGAGAGGAACAGAGCACCTTAGAGGCGGGAACGTGTTTGACAGACAGAGGATCACTGTAACGTTAAGGAGTTACAAAAAAAAAAGAACTGCAGAAGTATCCGACAGCACAACAGCTCATGACCTTGGTGGCTTTCATGGAAAAACAAGTCTTCCCGTCCACTCTTGCCTAACCCAAGAGGACAGCCTCCGCAGACCTGACCCTCAGGGGGGGAGGATTTCCCCACAGCATGCATTATTCGTTATTCATGGTGTACAATATTCTACATTACACACTAATTAACCCATGCAACCCCAGCTGCCAGGTCATATTCTGCTGAGCCACTGCTCAGGTAGCTTGGAAAGAGAACTAACCTGTGAAAACGTCACCTGCTCCCTCCCTTGAAGTGGACTGACCGACGTCTCTCTCGTATCCCATATTCTGTTGATGCCTGTGTCAAGGGAGCACCAAACAAGGACCACAGTGGTGGGAGGACGAAGGTCCAGGCAAAAGCAAAAGCTGCTCTGGAAGGGGGGAGATGAACTTCCAAACCAGCAGCGACTCATGACGGCCAGAACCTCACCCCATTCCCAAGCCAGCAGAAAGAGCTTCGGTTTAGTGTCTCAACAACAAAAGGCCTCCAGAGAAACACACTTCATGTCCGCCAAGCTGTTTTACCACCACTGGAATCCTCCTGCTAATCAAAGCCTTTTCGCTTGGCAGAACTTGGGAGTTTAAAACGGAATCTGTAAGGTCTGACTTACAAAAAAAAAAAAACACTAGCTCGGGCCAGCTGAACAGAACAGCACCGTGAAGCCGGGGCAGCTGTCAGCCAGTGCTCCTTGCCCCCTCTGTGTTTCTTGGCACCGAGAAGCCGAGCAGACAACGCATTACGCAGGGATTACGTATGGAGCACCAGTGCTGGTCGATACTGGCCCGAGAGCTGGTGCATGCTGGCGCTACTTTAAAGCTAAAATTTACCAAATCATTGTCCAAAAACCAGTCCTCGAGAACTCAACCAAGCCAGGTTTTCAGGGTTATTACAACATGCAAATATATCTTAAATGAGCCTTCCTTGCATTGATCCTGAACACCAAACCTGGCTGAGGTTCTGGAGAAGAGAGTGTGGAAACCACTGGCCTAAGCAGGGGTGAAAATATGTTTAGAAAATACATGCACTAGTCAAACATTTTTAGGAGCCAGGAGAAATGTTTTTTCTTCTTTACTGCACCTCTTATTTGTTGTTGTTGCTGTTTTGTTTGGTTATTTTTTTTTAATTTTGCTCTTTTCTTTTTTAGGTTTTTTTTTTTTTTTAATATCTTTTTGGTTTTCTGAATTTTAGGTACCTTGCTTCTGGGATTTTTCCAGTCCTGGACTCTAAGGAATTAAAATCCAGTGAACAGGACTCAGTTACAGGGGGTATATGGGTGGAGGAACATCTCTAGCACTGCAATAACAAAGGTACAAGTAAGCTTGAGTAAATAAATACACTTGCTAAGCCCCATTTAAAGGGGTCCCGACAGCAGAGGTGGCCTTTGCAGAAATTGTGTGGTCAGGAGCTGCAGAATACAGATTCTGAAATTAGATGAAATTCTCACTGAAAAAGAAAAAAAAAAGTTGTCACCTGAAAACTAAAAGTCCATAAGGAATCAGGTGTCCACACCTGTTTCCCAGCAACATCAGAGGAAACCAGACATGGACACAGGATAACAGAAGTCAGGAGCCAAACGTGGATGTGACCTGAGCCCATCATATAGTAAGAGACAAAAGGAGGACAGAGAGAGACTGAAATGGCCCTCCCTGTCTGCCCGGTGAGATGAGCTTGCAAACCCCGGCTCTGTGCAATCCCACTGCCTTCTGTTCTGGGTTGGAACTGCTGCTCTATGTAGGTAACTCTCATGCCTTTCTTGGAAACAAAATATAAATCATTTCAGTGTGGATTCTGGTTGAATCGTGTCTCCATGTAGGTCACCCCAGTGTTTTGTCATCTTCTTGCCAATATGGGATCCTCTTGTGTCAATCCCAAACTTTTTTTTTTTTTTTTTTTAGTTCACCTACCATCTTCGTCTCTACCACCTCCACCGAGAGGGCATTCCATGCACCCAAAACATTCTCTGTGATTAAGATATCTTCTGAGGTTGTGCCTGAATCTATCTCCTTGTCGCTTCAAGCTGCTGTGACCATCCTAGTGCTTGCCACTGAAAAATGTTTATTTGTGCATTAATTATCTTTCAGATACTTGAATGCCTGTATCATATTTCCCACTGTCTCTCTCTAAGATATACATGTTCGGGTGCTCATCTCGTGTCTCTTTTGGTGTGGGCCCTACATCATTCTGGTTGCCTCTCTCTGTCCTTTGAGAGATACGGCCTCCAGCCCTGAACACAATATTCTTAAATGAGGCTTAACCAACAACCCCGTACAGTGGCGTTATCACCTGCTTTTTTCCTACTGGTTATGCCTCTCTCTGTGCAGCCCAGCATCCCTCTGGCTCTAGCCACCCTGTTTCCCTACCTTCAGGCCAATTCATTAAAAAGTGCGGGAGAGCCGGCGCTCCATGTTGAGCGCTCGCTCTCCCGACGCGCACCCAGGCACCTCTCCTGGGCGCGTGATTTTGTATTTAAATTAGGGCCCGCGCCCCCTTTACTAGCGGAAGCGGCGGCTGTCAGCAGGTCTGACAACCGACGCTTAATTTTACTGTTTTCGAACCTGCCAACCAGTGGGCAGATTTTTTTTTTTTTTGGGGGGGCCTCCGATTTAATATCGCTATGATATTAAGTCGGAGGGTGTACAGAAAAGCAGTTTTTTCTGCTTTTCTGTACACTTTTCCTGTGCTTTCAAAAGTTAACATCTGCCCTTGGCCAGGCATTAATTTCTGAAAGTAAAATGTGTGGCTTGGCCCGCACATTTACTTTCAGTATTCTGGGGTAACAACTAATAGGCTCATCAACATGCATTTGCATGTGATCAGCGCTATTAGTTTCAAGGGGGTTGGCTGCACGTTTTCCATGCGCTATTACCCCTTACAGTATAAGGGATAATAATGGCACGTCTAAAACGCGCGACCAAACGGGGGCTGAGCGCACTGTTCTGTATCGGCCTGCTTGAGATCAGATGCTGTCATCCTGAGGTTTCTCTTTTGATCAGTGTACATCTGCATCTCTCCTGCTACCCTCACCCCACTTCATGTACAGCTCCTTTGGATTTTTCGCACCCCAAATGCATGACTGCACTTTTTTTGCACTGAATTTTAAACTACCAAGCCTTCAACCATTCCTCAAACTTTCATAATCACTTTGCATTCTGCCTATTCCCTCAGGCCTCTCCATTCTGTTGCATATCTTAGTGTTGTCTGCAAAAATGACAAACCCCCCCCCCCAAAAAAAACTTTGCCTTTTAACCTTTCCATAATATCACTCCCAAAGATACTGAACAGAACTGAGCCCAGAACCATGCTTGGAGACGCTCCACTAATCACCTCTCTGGGCGATTTCCCTTCTGCTACCACTCAAACAACTTCTAATCCAGTCCACCACCTAGGAATGTACCCCATGCTGCTCAACTTTATTCACGAGCTTCCTCTATGAGCCAGTACTGAAATCTGGGTGTATGATACATTTTTTTCAAAGGCTGACAACGGTTTATATTGAATTAAAAAAAAAAAATCCATAGCTACAGATCACAAACATTATCTGTAAACTTTCTCTTTTCATTCTGTAATCAATCCTGTGCATGCTTAATTGTATTTGTTTTAAAACACCGCAACTACCAATAAACATTATTCTAATCTGACTAATAGACTGTGGTAATTGCACAATAAAAACAGAGGTCTATATTCAGCAGACTGTAAATAAGTCATCATTCAAATCCAAGAGGGTTTAGCATTCTCCTGACCAGGTAATATTAAGAGGAGCTGCACCGCAGCGGTGCTACTGTACCTAAGAACACACTGGGTGAGACTGAGGGGGTCCATCAAGCCCAGCAGGTCCAATCCAGGTTACAATCACCTGGCAAGTACCCACACACTAAACAGATCCCATGCTACCAATGCCAGTAATAGCAGTGCCTATTCTCTAAGTCAGTGGTTCTCAACCTTTTTCCCATCGTGACACACTGTTCAGGCCACGCTCACATGTGTGACACACTGCTCATTACAATTCATGGCGAAAATAAAAAGTAAAGGTCCGGTAATTATTTTTATTGTTTAAAATGACACAAGGAAAAGATACATATTCTGTCTGAACAGAAATTGCATAAATAGTAAACATCCCACACCAAAACAGCACCAATTTCCAGCACTTAAACAGTAACCACCTTACCTAAGAAAAAGCAACACTGAAGACACCAATACATCTCCTATTAGGAAAACGGACCAAGCCAGGCTGCTATAGAGCCCTACACAGAAGCAACACGCCAGCAGAAAACCTCACCTGAGTCACATGTGCTGACCCTCACCTAACAAAGAATAAAGAGACCAAAACACATAACTAGAAGCATGCAGACAAAAACTGAATTGGAAACTGCAATAAGCCAGAGTCTCTGTATGCAGTGTAATAAAGGAAAAAAGAAACATCACCCATCCTTATAAAACAAATCAAGAAATATAAAATCAGTAGCAGTAAAACCATACTAACAAAAAGAACAGATTATTTCGAAACAGCTGATGAGTGGAATATCCAATAATTAAAAACTCATAAAAATTTTCTAGATACCAATAAAATATTTCAAAATAGCAGACACAATGACCCAGTAATGAAAAATAAGGATACAAAAATGTTTTTGCTCTGCATACCTGGAAATGTTTGACATCCAGGTGTCCTGAAATTGTTTTGAATTAGCAGGAGGAAGGGTGGTTTGCTTGGAACTTTCTCCTCTCTCTCTGTCACATACCAGCGCTCTCTCTTACACTGGCTCTCAATTACACACCTATATACACATGCTCTCAGTCACTCACATATACACATGCTTTTTCTCTCACTTATATAGGCTCTTAATTACCATTTAAACACATGCTGTCTATCTTTTCACGCTTACACACACAGGCTTTCAATCACACACAGACTCTCATTCACATGCTTACAAACATGTCCTCTCTTTCTCTCATTTACACACAGGCTCTCAATCACATACTCACATGCTCCCTCACCTAAACCAGCTCTCAATCTCACACAGACACACATGCTCTCTCTCTTAATCATACACACACATGATCTCTCACACACACAAAGGATCTCAATCATACACACATACTCTTTCACCCAAACAGGTTTGCAATCTCAAACTTACACACACAGGCTTTCAATCACACACATTTATTTATTTATTTATTTTTTTAAATGGTTTTTATATACCGGACTTCGTAGGATAACATCAGTTCGGTTTACATTATAACTTCAAAATCAGCAAAACAGAGGCTTTACATAGAACTTATAGGAAAACAGTGAATAAAACAAAATTAAATAAACTATATAATGAATGAGGCTTAAATAGAGAGACTTAAATAGAGGTTGTTGGATAACTGAGATGGTATTGAGAGAAATGGTTGGGGGATGGAGTGGGGGGAAAGAAAGAAAGGGGTAGAGGTAGGATGAAGATGGACAGAATGTATAGAGTGGATAGGGGTTGTATATTGCACAGAGATGTGAATCGTGTGCCAGATCGTCTTAACGATCAGATTCGGCTGGGGGGGGGGGGGGGAATCTGATCGTTAAGATATATGAATTGGAATCGTTTCCGATTCCAATTCACATCGCTAATTTTTTTTTTAGGGAGGCCCGCGCCGCTAAAAAAAAAAAAAAAAACCCACCCGACCCTTTAAATCGACCCCACCCTCCCGACCCCCCCAAAACCTTTTAAAATTACCTGGTGGTCCAGGGGGTCCTCGGGGAGAGATTTCCCGTTCCCAGGCATCAGCTGTTCTAAAAAAAAAATGGCGCCGATGCCCCTTTGCCCTTACTATGTGACAGGATATCCGTGCCATTGGCCGGCCCCAGTGCTCCTACCATGTGACAGGGGCCGGCCAATGGCACGGATACCCTGTCACATAGTAAGGGCAAAGGGGCATCGGCGCCATTTTTTTTTAGAACAGCTGATGCCTGGGAACGGGAAATCTCTCCCCGAGGACCCCCTGGACCACCAGGTAATTTTAAAAGGTTTTGGGGGGGGGGGAGGGTCGGGAGGGTTGGTTTTTTTTAGCGGCGCGGGCCTCCCTAAAAAAAAAGGGTCGGGAGGGTGGGGGAGGCTAAGGGGGGTCGATTTAAAGGGTCGGGTGGTTTTTTGTTTTTTTTAATCGGGCCATCGGCGCCATTTTAATTAGTGGCAGCCAAAATGGCGCCGATGGCCCGAGAGCGGGAGATCACGCCGGGATCCCCCCCCCCACTGGACCACCAGGTAATTTAACATTTTGAGGGGGTTCGGGAGGGTGGGGGAGGGTAAGGAATTGGTTTTAAAGGGTCGGGTGGGTTTAGGGGTTGTTTTGGTGTGCCGGTTTTCCCGTGCCCTATTTAACGATACAATACAAATGCCCCTGATGATAAATTGGGGGCATTTGTATTGTATCGTGCACTCTAACAATTTAGGATGATTTTAAAATTATCTGACGATAATTTTAATCATTCAAAAACGATTCACATCCCTAATATTGCATATAGGGAGGGGAATGAAGAGTTGAAAGGGTTGCATGGGGGAGGGAAAGGAGGAGTTGCAAAGATTGCAAGGAACTATTTACAATAGATGCATTGGGAGGAAGTAGCATATATGATTATAAAACTATATACAGAGTGTACATTATTGAAGATATGTAAGTCAAGGCATGAAGTTGAAAATCCAAGATGGTAGCAACTAAGAGAGGGAGTTATTTTATGAGGGATTGTAAAGTTAGAACTGATGGATCTGTTAGGGGCAGGGACGCGGGAGAGGAGGAGTGGTGAGGGTAGAGGCATTGTGTGGCAGGGAGAGTGTTTTGTTGGCAAAGAAGATTGAGGGGAGAGCAGAATGAGTGAGTTTTGGTGATATGTACTATTTGAATGCCTTCGTGAAAAGCCATGTTTTGAGTTTTCGTTTAAATGTTTTATGGCAAGCCCCTTGGCGTAGATCTACTGGCATAGTGTTCCAAAGGGTTGGTCCTGATACAGAGAGTAGACGAGCTCTAGTTGCGGCCAGTTTGGTGGTTTTGTGAGAGAGGGTTAGCATGGTTGCATGATATTGGTGTCTTGTGGGTCTCTTGGCTTGGTGGAATTTAAGGGAACCATTAAGCCAGTACATTTCTGGGTTGTAAAGGGCTTTGTGAATGAGAGAGAGGGATTTGTACTGAATACGAGAAGTAATAGGGAGCCAGTGAAGGTTCATGAGTATGGGGGTTATATGCTCATTTCTGCGTGTGTTGGTTATGATTCGAGCAGTGGTGTTTTGTAGAATTTGTAAGGGTTGTGTGACATTCTTAGGTAACCCCAAGAGGAGGGAGTTACAGTAGTCAAGTTTGGATAGAATTGTTGCTTGAAGTACAGTGCGGAAGTCAGTGGGGTGTAGAAGAGGTTTCAGTTTTTTGAGGGTTTGGAGTTTGAAGAAGCCATCCTTTAGGGTATTGCTGATGAACTTCTTTAGATTAAGCTATTGTCACTGATGACCCCTAGGTCTCTGGCATGTTGGGAAAGCTGAAAGGAGGGTGGTGGGAGAGATGATAGGGGGAGCGTGATGTGGTGGCTTGGTGACATGATTAGCATAATTTCAGTTTTAGTGGTGTTAAGGGAAAGATGAATAGAATTTAGCAGTTTGTTGATTGAGAGGAGCATGGAGTTCCAGATTTTTAAGGCATTCGGGAGAGTGTCTGAGATAGGGATAAGTATCTGTACATCGTCTGCATAGATGAAGTGGGGTAGCTTGAGGCTGGAGAGGAGATGACAGAGAGGAAGGAAGCAAATATTAAAAAGGGTGGACGACAGGGAGGATCCTTGTGGGACTCCTTGGTTAAGAGGAATGGCTTTGGATTCATGATTTCCTATTTTAACTTTGAAATTGCGGTTACTGAGGTACGATCGGAACCAGTTTAGGGCAGAGCCGGAGATACCAATCTCAGAGAGGCGTTGCAGGAGAATGTGATGGCTAATAATATCAAAGGCAGCAGAGATGTCAAGGAAGGTGAGAAGGAAAGACTGTCCTTTGTCCATGCCTTTTAGTAGATAGTCAGAGAGGGAGAGAAGAAGGGTTTCTGTGGTGTGGAATTTCCTGAAGCCGTACTGAGCAGGGTAGAGGATGTGATTGTCTTCAAGGTATTCCATGAGCTGTTTATTGATAGTTTTTTCCAGGAGTTTAGAGATGAAAGGGAGGTTCGAAATGGGGGCGGTAATTGGAAAGATCTGAGGGATCAGTTTTGGTTTCTTCATTATGGGCTTAACAATAGCTTGTTTGAGGGAGTCCGGTACAATGCCAGAGTTGATTGAAGAATTTATGATATTGGCGATGGGTTTAGCAATGAGTTTGGGACCACACATACATGCTGTCTTTTTCTCTCACACACAGACTCTCATTCACATGCTTACAAACATGTCCTCTCTTTCTCTCATTTACACACAGGCTCTCAATCACATACTCACATGCTCCCTCACCTAAATCAGCTCTCAATCACACACAGACACACATGGTCTCTCTCTCTCGTTTAAACACAGGCTCTCAATCACATACTCACATGCTCCATCACCTAAACCAGCTCTCAATCACACACAGACATACATGCTCTCTCTCTTACTTATACACACAGGCTCTTAATCATACATATACATGATCTCTCTCACACACAAAGGATCTCAATCATACACACATACTCTTTCACACAAACAGGTTTTCAATCACAAACTTACACATACAGGTTCCCAATCGTAAATTTACATTCATGCTCTCTCTCACAGGCAGGCTCTCAATCACAAACATATATTCTCTTTCACATATACAGGCTCTCAGTCATTCACATACATGCTCTCTCACTCACACACATACCACCATGCTTGCTTGCTCATTCATTCACTCTCTCTCCCTCCCCCCGGAACTAGCGGCAGCAGCAGCCTCCTCCTAACCCTAACCTCCTTCACTTTCAGCCCTCGCGGAGAGGAGTCCCATCAGCCGCGGGGGTGGACGTTCTTCTTCATTTTCTTCCGAGCCGCACTGCACATTCTTCAGGCCGCGCCTCTCTTCTATTCTTCGGGCCCACGCTGACCACACTAGCATAGTCCCTTCTTCCCGTGCATGCACCCGCTGCTCACCACTTCCTCTTCCGGGCCGCGGGGGGGGGGGGGGACGGGGGGGGCAGGAAGAAGAGACCAAGCCGATGCCACTGACTCCAGCTGTCCTGCCGTGTTCCGCCCGGGCTGACAGCATTTTAAGCCCGGGCGGAGGAGGACCGAGCAGCAACTGGGTCAGAGGGGGACCGGGAAGTGTGGTGACACACCTGCATGTTCTTGGCGACACACCGGTTGAGAACCACTGCTCTAAGTCACTTTGTTTAATAGCAGTTTTACTCCTGGGCGAATTCTGTCCACAAAAACTTAAAATTCTACATACTTTATATTGGTCAAAATAACAATATACATGATACTCTAATTAATTTAAAAGGTAAAGAGAAAAAAAGTTATTACTTAAAGATGTAGAGTTTTAAATATTTTGAGCAGAATTTCCCTAAAAGTTCATTGTAAGACTGTCTCTTCCACCCTCTCTCCCTACTCTCCTGGCCAGTCTCCTTTCACTTTACCCTCTCAGGACCCAACTCCTCCACCTGCCACACTCTCTCTCCCCTCCCTCTCTAGGTTCAACCCCTTCCACTTTATCTCCACTTCCAGAGTTTGACTCAGTACTGCCCCTCACACAGGCTCCCTCTGTTCCTCTCTCTCACTCACACCGGCTCCCTCTCTCTACTGCACATACATAACCACTCATACAGGTTCCCTCTCTCTCTCGCACACCCTTTCTCTCTTCTTACACATACACTCTCATATAGGCTACTTATGTCTCTCTCTCACACACCCCTGCACACTGGCTCCCTCTCTCGCTCACACTCTCCCCCTCCCCCACCATAGGCTCTCTCTCTCACATACAGACACATACACACACACACTTTCACGCAGGCTCTCTCTCACAAACAAGCACCCTCACATACACCCAATCCCTTTTTTAACATACACCAGGCTCCCAAACTCTCACATATGCACACTCCCTTCACAATCTTCTCACAGACTCCCTCTCTCTGGTACCCATGTACCCTCACACATGCTTTTCTCTCATACCCCATGCTTACAGTCTTACACACACACACACACACTCTCTCTCTCTCCGGGGCCTGCTGCAGGATGGCCTCCTCTCCTGGCATGCCTGGGCCTGCTTCATCTTTGCCACAAGCAGGATGTGCTCTGCTTGTGGCATGCTGGAGCCTGCCAAATTCTGTGCAGCTGTGCAAGAGGGGAATTCCGCACATATTCTGCATTCCACAGCAGCACAGAATTCCCCCAGGACTACAGTTTATGGACTTCTCCTCCAGGAACTTATCCAAACCATTTTTTATGCCCAGCTACACTAACTGCCCTAATCACATCCTCTGGCAATGAATTCCAAAACTTAATGTACTTTCAGTAAAAAAAAAACAATTTTCTCCAATTTGTTTTAAATGTGCTATTTGCTAACTTTATGGTGTGCCCCCTAGTCTATTATCTGAAAGAGTAAATAACTGATTCACATTTATCTATTCTACTCCTAAAGCACGCTACTTAAAATACCAAACCACCACCTTCTCATTTTCCTCCCTGTACATCTTCCTTCTGATTCTCTCTCCATGCCCAAAACTGCAGCGCTTCTTAAGGTTCTGTAGACTCTGGGGTCTCCTAGATGTTCCTTGTTCCTGCCCTTATATATAGTCAGCTGCAGAGGGATAAAGCATTCATTACAGTATCTCCCCTAGATTTTGTCTGGAATTGGACAACCCTTAGGCACGGGGGGGGGGGGGGGGGTTGTTGTGTGTTTGTGTGCGCTTTCTGACTAGGCCCCCCAGTCTGACAAAGGAGGAGAGAGGCACATGCCTGGCCAGTTCCTGTAATAGAGCCAGAGGGAAGAAAGGCTTTAAGAGTGAGTTTTACAGTTTTTCCAGCTTCTCTGCAATTTTGAGCTGTCCTTTCCCGGCAGGCAGAATCCCCTGCTCAGTGTGGTCAGGAGGGGCTGTACACCTTGCCGACCAGCACAAGAGGAGGTTGCAGCACCCTGCGCAAGAAGAGGTCCTGATTCAAGCTTGCAATTTCCCACCTTTGGGGACAGGGAGTATTTATCTGCCGCCCCTCCCCCGGAGACTGTGGCAGCTGTTTCCAGCAGAGGCCTTGCCTCCTTGGGGGGGGGGGGGGGGGGGGGGCAGCTTCTGCCTGATAAAGAGGAATCATGAAGGGAGAAACATCAGGAGACCCCCCCCCCCCCAACCGGAGTCTCCACCCTGGGACACAGGACACTGCCAGGTGACGTTCAGGCTTCAACGTGGAGCTCAGGGTCTGCGGGAAGGAATCCGGTCACTGTTACAATTACCCAGCCACCTTGGGATAATCATCTTTCCTCACCATGGAGGATGCCCCTGTTCCAAGCCCCCGCCTGCAGGGACATTTCCACAGACTTAGAGATCATTCACATCCTGTCACATGTAACTCTGGGAACACGGGAAGTATCGGAACATTTTGTTTTGTGCCTATTGATCCTTTTAAGAGGAATTACAGTAAACTTTAATTTGAACACCGGTCCTCCCGTGAGTCCTGCCTGGTTTGTAAGTGTACCTGTCCCAAAGAGCTATGGTAACACACACACACACACACACACATGGGAGAGCACCACTGCCTGGGCCCGAAAAGGTTAGCCTGCACCCCCAGAGAAAGGACCCACACCTTGGGGGCTTGGGAAAAGGGAAGGAGACGTGTGAGGACAGCCCCCGTTATAAAATCTTTTATGACCCTCCAGGATATGAGCCATCCGCCAAGAAAGGGTTACATGAAGATTAGTGCCTGGCCTGAGGTCGCCGGAGATGAAACTTTCATTGTATAAATAATGGTTTGAAATGAACAGCAGCTCATGGGAGATCAGTGCCAGCGCCGACCTACGGATACAAACGAATCAGAAAGGGGCAGAAGGAAAAGGCCGTCACATAGGGATTCGTTCGGGGAGTTTCTCGCTCAGCCCTTCATTTCGGTTTTTCATGCTCTGCCTTGCTGCCCTACCCACTCTGCGTCGGAAAACACCCCCCCCCCCCCGACTTTCTTTCTCCTCCCCCGTTTCAAGCACCGATCACAACCCGGCTTCCTCCCGGTGTGGATAACCCTCGCCCACCTATGCCCACCCCCGTCCTCCGCATACACGATGGTGATGTCCAGCGTCTGAACCTTATACAGACAAGAAGGCGACATCCCCCCCCCCCCCCCCTGATTTATTTGCGTCCTGAGCAGCGAGTGGCTCGGGAGGACCAAAAAAAACCCAAACAACCCACAACAAAAAAACAAGACAGAAAGAGGGCTACTGACGTGCCTTTATGGCAGTCAAATTATTAGAATTGCTTTGTTCACCGGAGCCTGGACGGGTCAGCGAAAGGGCAGAGGGTCATGGAGACACTCATCTCTGGCTCCCCCGTGCGGCAGCATGTGAAAGTCGCCCCTGTCTGAACGTTGCTCGGGGGCTTCTGTTACATGAGTTGTTGGTCTCAGGTCAATTCCCAGGGAACTATCCATATTGAAAAACTTAACTGGCAGGCTTGTGGGGGGGGGGGGGGGGGGCATCGGATGGGGCTGGACACTGTCTGACCCGTCCTTTCCTTCTTTCCTCCGCTGCTGCTGCCCCTCTTCCCTGGCAGCTTCCGGGCGCGCCAACGAGTGCGGGAAGGCCGGGGACGTGCTTTTCACCAAAGAGGAAAAAGAGACACCGGCTTTAGAAAGACAAAGGGGTTACGCAACTGCACCGCTGTGCCAAAAATCATTTCATGAAAATCTTGCCTAACCTGCGATTGCTAAAAAGGTAAAGCGCCAACACGTTTCAGATTGGAGACGGGTCCTGGGCCAAGCTCGATAGCCTCGCGTTCAAATACCTTAGGAGCCAGTTGTCGGTGCATGTAATTCCCCCTTTACCAGGTAGTCCCAGGACCAGGCAAGGATTTTTCCATTTGGGGGGGGGGGGGAGATAGCAAAGCAGTAAAACTCAAAGGGATCACTTGCAGTCATTCAAAAAAGAAAAAGTCCATAACTGAATGTAGCTCCAAAAAAAACCAAACAAAAAAAGACACTTTTACTGAAGATAAAATGTAAAAGCTAGCTGGTATAAGAAACAAGCTGTAAAGTTTCACACAGTCCACCAGCACCCCCCCCCCCCCCAAACATGGATTTTAATGCTGCCTGAGACCTTAGAAGGAAAATGGGTCTGTCTCTTGCTCCCAATGCAAGTGCTCCCTTCATATCTCTCATGCACTGGAGAATCCTCTCTTCCCACTTGGAAACTATGACAAATATCCAGTTGGCAGTTTCAGCCCCCCGAAGACCTAGGGACTGTGGCCTTCCAGTTCACAGCAAAAACCAAGAGCGCCCCCTCCTGAAATCCCTCCAACCACCTCTCCCACTCGAAAAGGGGGAAATTCATGTTTCACCATTAACTCAACTAACATTCATTCCTTTTCAACACTAAACTATTTGTGTTATGTTATTTTGTTGACCGTGTCCAAACTGGGGGGCAGGGAATCTCGCTGGAAAGGTTTCTGTTTGTTCCTCTAAGCTTCTCGGAGACTTAAGGATTCAGGAAGGGTCTTAAGCAGGGCCTCGGTTTCCCTAACCTCCTGTTTTCTCATTACGTCTCCATCCCTGGCTCCAGCGATCTGACTCCTGCCTCCCACTGGGGCGTGATTTAATGAGCTTTGCACACAAAAATGTGCCTACAGGTTAGCTAATGCCTTCATTACCATATGATCTGATGGTGGCGCGCTATTACTCCCCAATGCAGAGAAGTGTATTAAAGCCTTGAAGGTTTAACACTTTTTTTTTTTTTATTATTTTGGAAACCCAGCTCCTGGTTAGAACTCCTCCTCAAATTTCTAGGGCTGATGTTAAGTCTATGGTGCTGTGCTCCAGTGCGATCATGGATCTGGAGTTCCTGGCTGTCGGGATCCTGGACTCGGGTTTCCTCAATCGAGGGTGGATCACCTCCACTAGGAACCCCAGGTCTGTGATCACGCTGACACCGCACCATAGACAAATGGTAGCCCCAGAAATGTGAGAGTCATTACCCTAACTAGGAGTTACATTTCTAGAATTTAAAAAAAACACAAAAAAACCCCCCAAAAACCCCATGTTTCTACGGATTTGTCACACTTGGCCCACCATCCCTCCCCGTCACACAGCTCCTGCCTGGCCAACAGTTCGGCTGGCAGCTGTTCACAGGTCTTAGGCAGCAAGATGAATCTAGAGCAGTATTAAGAGTTAAAGATAGACAGATGTACATACAACCGTATGTACATGGTGACAACCGTTACCGTGAGTGCCTTCCCCAAAGAGCTTACACAGCAATAGAAAACTTGCACATACAACAAGTGGTGACAATTGTGCTACTAAGTGCCTGCCCCAAGACAGAAACAGATCTTAACTTTTCACATGTCTGGTGTGCTTTTTCAGCAATTTTGTGCACATAAACCACGATTCTACCATCTAGTTTGAATCTGCTGGTTGTTAGTTTTCATGGGGTGTCTCCTTGTTTTTAGTATTATTTGAAAGGACAAATAGCCATCCTTTATCTACCTGTTCCACCTCCCTCATGATTTTATGAACTTCTTTCATGTCCTCTCTTAACCGTCTTTTTTCCAAGCTGAAGAGCCCTGGCCTGCGTAGCCTCTCATCATAGGTCAGGTGTTCATCCCCTTTATTATTTTTGCACCTTTACTATTTCTGCTGTGTCTCTCTCTCTTATGGATAGGGTGACCAGAACTGCACACAGTACTTAAGGTGTGGCCACTCCTTGGCTCGACACAGAAGCAATATGATATTTTCTATTTTATTCTCGGTTCCTTTTCGGATTATTCCCAACATTCTATTTACTTTTTTTTTTTGACTGCTGCCACACACACTGAGCTGAGGATTTCAATGTCTGCTAATTGGCCTTCCTTTAGTCCTGACAGACCAGTTTATAGCAGTCATGTCGACTGGTCTGGCAGGACGATAAGGAAGAATGTTAAACAGCATAGGTCCCACTAGTGATCTTTCTCCGTTTATAGTCTTACCCTCTCTGGTTAAAAGGTCAGAAACAGTTACCAGTCCACAAGAGAACACTGCCTCCTATCCCATGACTTTGTAATTTCCTGAGGAGTCTCTCATGGGGGGGACTTTCTCAAATGCCTTCTGAAAATCCAAATACACTACATCAACCAAAAAAAATGACAAGAGGCGGGTGGCGCCTTATAGACTAACCAATTTATTGAGGCGAGAGTCCATTTCATCAGAGGCATCTGACTAACAAGGCTTTCGGTCTGAAGAACTGAACTATAAAATCAACAAGCTTATCTTTATCTACATCTTAAAAAAAAAAATCTAAAAGATTGCTAAGACAAAACTTCCCCCTGCTAAGACCATGTTGACTCATCCCCATTAAGCCACATCTATATATATGGACAGTGATTTTGCTTTTAAGAATAGCTTCTAGATTTCTGGCTTCATTAATTTACTAGCAAGAAAATAATGTGTGGCAAAACTTATACTGAGCAATAACAGTTAACAGACTGATTTTTTTATTTTACATATGCACACATCAATTGTGCACAATATTAAATTCCACAGTAAATAATAAATGTATAAGCGAAGGACCCCCACAGTCCTTAACATCATTCACTAACATCCAATCCTGTATCAAGTTACTGGCAGAGTAATCAAGGAGTGGAGCCACCTCCCTGGAAGGACCAGTGACTCTGGGATGGATATGGAACTTATTCTCTGACCTCCTACATTGGTTTATCCTCTTAATGTCAATATATTATCCAGCATGTTTCACGTGGCTTCATGTCAAGCCATCAAAATTAAGGATATAAGAAGCTGCCATACTGGGTCAAGACCAAGGGTCCATAAAGCCCAGCATCCTGTTTCCAACAGTGGCCAATCCAGGCTATAAGTACCAAAATATTAAGTAGATCCCATGCTACTGATGCCAGTAACAGCAGTGGCTATTCCCTAAGTCAACTTGATTAATAGCAGTTAATAGGCTTTGTCTCCAGGGATTTATCCAAACCTTTTTTTAAACCCAGCTACAGTAACTTCCCTAACCACATCCTCTGGCAACAAATTCCAGAGCTTAATTGCGAATTGAGTGAAAAAGAATTTGCTTTCAACGTGCTACTTGCTAACTTCATGGAGTACCCCATAGTCCTTATCCGAAAGAATAAATAACTGATTCACATTTACCCATTCTAAAGCCCCTCATAGAGGGAGATTTCATCGTGGATACCAGGGCGTTCATTTTCTCTGGTTCAGATTTTATCCCTCTAATGCCTATTCAGGCCGATTCAGTACAGTGCGCTCAGGCCGCACGCACCATTAGCCCCCATTTGGACGCACGTTTTCCACACGCTATTACTACCCCTTATACAATAAGGGATAATAGCGCGTAGAAAACGCGCGTCCAACCACCCCGAAACTAATAGTGCGCTCAACATGCAAATGCATGTTGATGAGTCTATTAGTTAGTCCCGCGCGATACAGAAAGTAAAACGGGCAGCCAAGCCGCACATTTTACTCTCAGAAATTAACTCCTGCCAAAGGAGGCAGGAGTTAATTTCGACCTGCACCGGGAAAGTGTATAGAAAAGCAGAAAAAACTGCTTTTCTGTATACCTTCCGACTTAATATCATAGCGATATTAAGTCAGAGGCCCCCCCACCCCCCAAAAAAAATCTGCCTGTGGCCCGCGAGTTGGAAAACAGATGCTCAATTTTGCCGGCATCCATGTTCCGAATCCGTTGCTGTCAGCGGGTTCGACAACAGACGCCGGTAAAATTAAGCGTCGGCTGTCAAACCCACTGACAGCCGCCTCCTTATTAGCGTGGGCCCTCATTTGCATACTGAATCGCACACCCAGGAGAGCGGGCGCTCGCCTCGGAGCGCTGGCTCTCCCGCGCGGTTTATTGAATCGGCCTGTTAGTGAGGGATTTTTGTATTTGCAGTTATTGGGAGCCTTTCAACAGGAAAAACTGAACTATAAATCGAAAAAAAAAAAACACTAATGGACTCATGAGTCAAAGCTTTCCCTGCCCCCTTCCTGGATCATCACCACCAAAAACTTTCAGTGTTCACCAAAATAAAGGTTAAGAAATACAAACAAAAATAAATAAATACAAAATATATAAAGTGATACTTTTTATTTGACTAACTTAATACATTCCTTGACCAGCTTTGGAGGAGTCACGCAAGGCACTGTCTGACCATCTCAGCACAATGCACCCTCAACACCTGCAGAAGCAAAAGCCCTGCGAGAATCAAGTCTCCTACGCCAGGGGGGTTTCCAAATATGCCCTGCTGACCCCACGGATTTTTCAGATATTCACCCTGGAGAGCCAGTGCATGCAGATGCAACATGCAGAACCTGACTGACCTCGGGGCCACCAGTCTGGCTGGTCTGTAACAGAACTTCAATTTACTAAAATATTTTGCAAAAAAAAAAAAACAAACAAACAAACCCCAAAAACAACTATCTGATTAAATGACTTCGAAAGCAACAAGAGCCTGGCAGCACAGATGAGGGATCATAATAGCAAAGATCTGTGTGTGAAACCTAGAGCTGCCTTATCCAGCTCTCAGTGTGGCCCAGAGCAAGTCCCGCCCTTCCCCCTGTGCGCAGACTTAAGATTATAAAATCTTTGGCACAAGGATGTAACAAGAACTGTCTACAACTTCAGCACAATGTAAGCAATACATATTTAATCAGTCATTTACACAAGGACAAATCTGCCCTGGAACAGGTGCTCCAGAGGAATGGTAATGCTGAAGATATCTCAGTCTGGCGCTGCTGTGTGCCCGCTGCACAAGTCTCAAAGCCAGCGGATCTCTCCCCGCCCCCGTTAGGAAGCTCCAGACACCCCCATTTTAGAAGGAGAAGTTGGGGGGGGGGGGGGGGGGGGGAAACAGGTTTAATTCATAAATAATAATAATGACGAAGAAGTTGCACGGCAAACTCAATCTCTGCTGTCATAATGAAATGAAACAAAAGGCACAGCATGGCAGGGCTTCCTGCTGCGGACACCACAGGCACAGCAAATGCCGGCAGATCCTAAGACCGGAGTGGCCCCAGTGACTGGGAAGTGCCGACCTACATCAAAGGGAGTCCGGGTGCCTCTGTCCCGAGCAGGGCAAGACTGGGGGGGGGAGGGGGGGGGGGAATCCGCCCCTGCCCGAGACTTTCAGGGCATCTTGTGGGCCGCCGGACACCGCTTAAAAGACTCAAGCAGTGATCGGACAAAGGGAGAGAGCCCCAAACCCGCCAGGGCCTCCCGGGAAGCGGGCTCCTCTCTCCCGTGCAAGACATGTGCTCGACCTCCTCCACCCTCTTCCGGGAACGCCGCGCCTCCCCCTCCCTGACTAATCCCCCCCTCCAGTGAGAAGGCCCTTTGCCCATTTTCGGCCGGGCCCTCCCAGAGAGAGAAGCGCGGAGCTCTCCGGGACAGGGACGGCGGGCCGTCTCGCCTTTTACTCACCCTCTTCTCTGCCCAGCGCTGGCTGGAAGGGCACTTGGCGCAGGCTGAGCGCTGCCTGTTCCTGCCCCCCTCCGGCTCTATTGTGGGTGGGGAGCGCCCGGACCCGCCCCGCCCCGCCCCAGGCCGGGGTAAGCGAGGCCCCTCCCCTCCCCTCTCCCGTGTTATCTCCGGGAAACCGGGGCTGAGCCCGCCCTATCGCCGCCTGCAGGTGCGCCCAGCCCGCGGGCTCCGGCTCCGGCTCCAGCCTTTCACTTTCCCGCTTGCAATGCACTCCGGCTCTTCTTCAGGTCCTCCCTGCTGCAGTTCCCAATTTGTTCAGAAAGCTCCTCAACGCGATCCAAAGTTAGGCAAGCGGAGCCGGGCTGGAGGGAGACCCTCGAGGAGGCTGGGGGTGGGAGGAAGATCGGGTCTGATCTTCTGGAGGCAGCGCAGTGTCGGAGCCATCACGGCAAGTTTAGCGAAGGGGGGATTGACTGCCTGAGAGCCGTTAATTACAGGCTGTAATTTTAATAGCTGGCTTTTTTTTTTTTAAATTTGTCTTGGCGATAGGTTGGGATATGGCCCATATATATATTTCGTTTTCACGGGGAGAATATCGTCTTACTGAGTTCCCAACATGTGCGGGTGGCCCATGTCTTGAGGGGGCCACTGGTGGTAATGACTTGGGATTGAGATCTCCTAGCGCACCGTGTCCCCTACCCCCCCCCCCCCCCCCCCCCCGGGGGAATTCTGCACCCCTGGGAATGGCAGAACATGTGCTGAATCCCCCTCAGAATTTGGGAGGATTCACTCCCAAGCAGAGCGAAGGGAGCTGCTGGGGTTCCTGGCCCATACACCACTGTCTCTTTCCTGCCGTTCCCTCCCCCCCCCTCCCCCATCTGTATTCATCCCCAAATTCCCCTTCCCTGACCCTCCGGAACAGCTGTTTGCCACTGGCAACCTGCGGCTCTCGAGTGGGTTAGTCAGGCGGTGCTCCTGAGACTGTGAGCAGGAATATGGGCACTGAGCAGCTTCAACTCACTGGCAGGCCAATACAATAACCTGTGCGCCCAAACTCGGTGCTGTTTCCTAACGCACAGATTAATGTTTCTAAAACCCTCGGTGCCATAAGCTAATGCTATGCTAATCCATCTGGAGTTAAAGTGTGTGGATAGCCAGTTAAAACGTGTGCTCGGCCCAGGCTGAACGCACATTGCTTTGCATGCAGGCTGAACGCACAAGCTTTGCATGCAGGCCGAATGCACATTGCTTTGCATGCAGGCTGAACGCACATTTGCTTTGCATGCAGGCTGAACGCACATTGCTTTGCATGCAGGCTGAATGCTCAAGCTTTGCATGCAGGCTGAACGCACATTGCTTTGCATGCAGGACAAAGTGGGCAGTGACAGGAGGTGGCTCGGGATGCTTTCGCCCTACTCATCTCGCTGCCATGCAGAGACGGCTTTTGCTGGAGCAAGCTAGCGTAAATCGGCTCCTCCAGTAGGCTGGGCTCGTCTCTTCGGATAAGGCAGCCGATGCCGCCTCAGGGGTTGGACGCTGGCTGCCGCTCCATGCAAGCGGCTCTTCCGGAAGGAAGGTCTCCGGTGCCAGCCGAGCGCTGCCCATCTCGCTCCTGCCTTTGGCTGTGTGTGGCTCCTCCCTCTCCGTCCCAGGCTCTTGCTCGCTGAATCTTCGTCATGTTCACCCCACCCTCATGTTCACCCCACACTCAGGCACACGCGGGTTAACAGGAGCGCACTGTTAACCCGCGTTTGACCGCGCGTTTTTGATGCACTATTTTTACCCTCTATACAGTAAGGGGTAATAGCGCATCGAAATCACGCGGCCAACCCTCCCCCCACCGAAACTAATAGCGCCCGCAACATGCAAATGCATGTTGCGGGCGCTATTAGTTATTCCCGCGCGATACAGAAAGTAAAATGTGCAACCAAGCCGCACATTTTACTTTCAGAAATTAATGCCTGCCCAAAGGCAGGAGTTAATTTCGTCCGGCACCGGGAAAGTGTACAGAAAAGCAAAAAAACTGCTTTTCTGTAGCTCCTCCGACTTAATATCATAGCGATATTAAGTCAGAGGCCGCAAAAAAAAAAAAAAAAAATTTAAATTAAAAAAAATAATAATTTAAATGTGCCCGTGGGTCGGAAGACGGACGCTCAATTATGCCGGCGTCCGTTTTCCGAACCCGTGGCTGTCAGCGGGCTCGAGAACCAGCGCCAGAAAAATTGAGCGTCGGCTGTCAAACCCGCTGACAGCCGCCACGCCTGTCAAAAAGGAGGCGCTTGGGACGCGCTAGTGTCTCTAGCGCCTCTTTTTATCACGGGCCCTCATTTAAATACTTGATCGCGTGCCCAGGAGAGTGGCCTGGGCGCACGTTGGGAGAGTGGGCGCTTGCCTCGGAGCGCCCGCTCTCCCGCGGGATTTACTGTATCGGCCCGTATGGAATTGCGCCAGGCCCCAGTGCAACCACAAGAGGGCAGCAGTGGTGAGCAATGGATGGATTACCATGCAGCGAGAAGCTGGCGCTCTGAGGCCTGAGGACGATGTTAAGGAGCCACCGGATGACAGAGGAGTAGTTTCCAGTGCTAAGAAAATCCGGGTTAGGCCCCTCTGCTTTGGGGAGTACTGCTTAATGCCTTCATTTGCATGGGATTTCCATGCGAGGGCGGTGAGCTCCTTTGTCCTCACATCCTCTCATCTCTCCATTCCTCCCGCCTCGACGCTCTCCTCTTCTCTCTTCTCCCCATCTCTCTCTTTTTCCCAACTCCCCCTTCCATCACTTTTCCATCCCTTTTCCATCCCTTTTCCTCTCTTTGCCCTTCCCCTGTCCTTTCCCCAGGGCACAGTGACTTAGAACATGGGCAGTGCTGCCAGTCGCGCAGCTTCTCACCTCCCTCTATCCGCACACTTCCTCTTTGAAACAGGAAATGCACAGTAGAGCCCATACCCCTATGGCTGCCGCTGCCTGACAAACTGGAGAGTAGGCCGCAAGGAGCGCTGCAGCCCTTTCCTGCCGACTGCCCACCCACCGTGCAGGCGCAGTGGCTGCTGCCTTCTCTCTCTTCTGGCCTGCGTGGACCCATGAGGGCCAGTTCAGCACTGGAGCGTTTGGGGAGCAGAGCCCTCCACAAACGCTTAACTCCACCTGGCAGAGGGTGACCATCATCGCACGCTGCTCCTGCACTGCTGGCCCCCACGGAGGATAATAACTGCGTTAAGGGTAGTGGTGCGGCAACAAACTGCACTGTGAACAGTGGCACCTATGGCCAAGGCCATATTGGCCACGGGTTTGCTACAGCTCTGGCTGAGGGCATGAGAGGGTCCTCTGGTTTTTCTCAGGCAGAATTTGAGCTGCAGTACCACAAGCGCTGCTTGCTCACCCAAGGTTAAAGCCTTTTCTGGCAGAAATTTGTCTGTATTCTCTATGTTGATTCTAGTTTCTTTTTTTTTTTTTCTCTCCGTGGTTTAATATTTAATTTGTCTCTGCCTCTACTTCCAAGACCTGAGATTTATTATTAATTTAGAATTATGAGAAAATCAGAACAGAAGAATAATTTAAACATGTCTCTCCATCTCTGCCTGTTCTCATAGGAAGAAACCTGCTTTTAACATCATTCAGTATTAGTCTAAATAGGTTTAACAAAATCCTGGGGGTTGGGGGGGGGAAGGAGGGTAATAATCACTGCCTTCAAATGTGCAGATCTGGAAGAAGAGCAGGTGGTTGAAATCAGTCAGTAGTGGCGAACTATAAGCCTCGATTCTGCAAAATCCCAAGCCATGTAAATGACTGAATACCCGAAGGCAATCAACCCGCTGCACTTTATGCTGGAGCAGGGGACGGTTGGCACTGGCCTGTAGAGATCTGTCCTCATGCAAACCTTTTTTGTGCACCTTTCAATGGGGCACCAAGGAAATCCTGGACTTGCTTAATGAGTTCCCCTGCATATCGTGTTTCCCTTAAAATTTGCAGGGCAATTTCAGGACATCTCCCTTTTCAATTAGTGGACACGAGCCATCCCACAATCTGTTCTGGGAGCTGCCATGTTTCTGTCACCTGCATGAGTGTGTTGGAACGAGCCAAGGAGAGGGTATTTATTTATTTGAAATATTTTTATCCTGCACAGTCTCCATGGTGGGCCCATTTAAGACAAAACAAATGGAAGAGAAGTGTTCCTATGGACCAAGAATAGTAAATATTAGGGATATGCAGGCAAAATATTTTTGGTTGGGTTTGTTTCATATGTTTTTAGCCAAATTTTGGTTTGGGAAGGAGGGCTGCATTTTTTTTTTTTTTGAGATTTTTCATTTCAGCAAATAGTATACACTATTTGTTGAAATAAAAAAATGTGAATAATTTTGGGGGTTTTTTGGGTGGTATTTTTGACTTGATATAGGTTTAACAAAACGAAACAAAAGTGGCCTCATTTGGTTCAGAATGGCCATTCGTTTTAAACAAATGCACATCCCTAGTGATTATAGAGTCTTAACTTATGGACATTAAGGGACAGAAAACACTCGGCATAGCCATATGGTTTGGGCCACTTAAAATGATATAAGATCAAAAGTTAAAGGCTCATCTTTTGTTGCGATTGTGGCAAGAGTTATAGTAAAGTCAAAGTTTGAACTCTCTGTTTTCCCTGACGACTCGCTATATACATATGGCTTAATGAGGCTTAATGGGGTTTTAGAGCCAGGAGATCCCACTGCAATGAAACTATTCCCCAAAGCACATCAGTGGAAATAAATGCTTCACTTAAGGACACATGAAGTATTTCAAAACCCATAATTATGTAGAAGCCATGTTCTAGGCATGTGTTGATGATTTCCAGCGGCACCCGCCCCCATTCCTTTTTAAAAACAAGCCTCAGAGTCCTGCTGTTAAGTTGATTTTTCCAAGACTCGAGACTTCATGGGCATTTGGGTGTCCCCTTGTCGAACAGCGGGAATCTGCAGGACCTCAGCTGTGGAGCTGAGTATGTGCCACACGTTGTGTGAAAGCTATAAATAAATCTTACCGCATTCAACTGTATCTGTTTTTTTTTCCCAGGGTAAGAACGTTTTCAGTTTCCATCTAGGCCAGACACCGCTGTGGCAGTTTTTGTGTCACTCTGGGTACAGGAAATCTGTTTTTTTTTTCCAGTATTTTCCACAAGAAGTGCTAGCTTTTTTTACTTCTGTCTGTTTTAGATCTATAGAGCAGAAGCCGTTGGCTGACAAGGGGACAGAATATTACTTTCCTGACACCATGTTTGTGGACTCCAGGTTCTAGGAGTGGGTCAAGTAATGCTTGCCAGTTCTTGGGAGGAACAGGGGGGCGGAAACACCAACCGCTTGAAAGACTGGGCTGACAGATAAGGAGTTATCTTGCAGATGCTGCTCTGAGTTCCTTGGCTTTATTGAGGGAGCATAGATCAAAAGGTTTTAGCTGTGTCGCTCTTCCTTGACGTGCTGGCTAAGACCTTTTTTTTGGCGGGATCTTGAAGACAGGACTTGTGTGGTGCATGGTAATCCTCATGATGGTCCAGAGAAAAGGTATCGCACAGTCTGCAAAAATATCCCCCCCCCCCCCCCCCCCCCCCCCCCCCCCCCGAATCAGTCCATCTGCTGGAACTCCCTGCTGCATTGTCTGGAACCAGTGAATTGATTTCTTACCCCTTTGAAGCCACTGTAAATTCAAAGGTCATTTGCAAAGTCTGTCTGAACCGTCCAGGGCAAACTGGCCGGCAGCTCCTCGGGTCTCACCTGGCTTCCACTATGACCCTCCGTTCTCACCTGGCTGACCGCCTGTTATTGACCCTTGTGATTTTGGAGGCACTTTTGCCAAGCAGGGTGCCACAGCCTCCACCTGCACTGGCAAGGGGGGGCCTTGCCCCGTACTACCTAAGCCATTTTGTGTGGCAGGAGGCCTTGTCCCCCCTTCCTTTCTTGATACATTTGGGTGATTAGCTGCACATCTGGAGCAGATGTGCGTAAAGTTACAGTGCAGCTGTTGTAGCGCTTTTGTGATTGGTGTGTGGTGCCCCCTCGTGAGCCCCTCTGCCCCCCCCCCCCCACCCGTGGACTGAAAGGCCTGCCCCAGCTTGGTACCTTCCTGAGGCTTCCTCGCACCGGAGCTCCATGTCCTGCTTTGCCCCAGGAGAAGGATCTGCTTCCTTGCATTTTCTCTCCCTGAATTTCTCGTCATAATTAAGCCACGACAAGGGGCACAGACCTTATGTGCACCCAGTAACCGAGGGGCCGAGCTCTCCCACCGCTCTGGCAAGCTTGAGATATGCCCTTATCCAATTCACTTGTTTTCCCATGTCAGCCCTGGGGGGGGGGGGGGGGGGGCTATGCCGCCGCAGTTGCTGGGGGCAGCTCCCTGATGTTGTACGGCCTCACATGTAAGGATTTGTCATGGATCGTAAAAACTAAATTTCATTTCTTTTTGTTAATTATCTTTAGTCCAATAAAGTCAGATATCTGCTTATGCTAAAGCAAAATTACGTCTTTTGGGGGGTTTTTTTGTTCACAGCATGGTGCTGATCAGTTTAGTATATTTTTGATCTGTTGCACTAGATGTTTAGTGTCTGTATATTGAAAAATTATTTAAAAGAAGATTCAAGATGGTGAATGGTTTTGTACCAACCTGCTCCTTCACCCAAGGTTCACGTTTTCTTTTTTTTTTTTTGTTCCTGAAATTTCTGGGCTGCTTTTTGGCTTAATATAACCAAATGGAAGAATAAACTGAAAGCTATTCCTGTTAGCTCTCGGTCTTCTGGACTCCTCTAGTTACCTAAAATTGGTTTACTGGGGCTACAAGCAGGTCAGACGGAGGATGTGGGGGTCCCTGACTGGCTCCTCCCTCTCTGATGCCTCTGCTCCCAGCCCTGAGATGCTTCCGACCTCCAAGCACCCGTGATTGGGCTCTCTGCAGTCTTTATCCCGGGTCGTACCTGAGCTCTGAGTGTGAGGATACAGTTTTTGGGCTTGAGCGTCCTCGGTGTTGGCTGTGTCTCCTGCATCACCTTTGCGATCTCTCCTCATCTCTCAGCTGCCACAGGTCTGGGGCATTGCAGAGGTGACGCAGGAGGCAGATCTGGCGTTGGAGGTGCACAAGTGCCCGCAGAGGAGCTGGGGCATAAGATTATTTGTACCTCTTGAGGTATTTGAATGCCTCTGTCATATCCCTCCTCTTTAGCATTTGTGTAGAGGTGGTAACGGGTTTGGAAGTAGAACTGAATACAGTGCAGTGATGAGGGTTTTTTTTAATTTTTTAATGGCACTTGCTTTAGATTCATCTACAATACAAAGCTGCATATTCTGCAGAGAGACCTCAGCGCCTCGCCCTGTTCTTTGCAGGGGAAAGAGGCTAGCTAATGGATGAAGTGCTCGGGAACGTTCCCCAGGGCTTCGGAAATGCATTCTGCTGCTTTCTAAACAAGGTCTGAGAGCAGGGGCCGTCCTGCTCATCCTCGGCTTTGTTGTCTCCAGTGGCCGATTCCTGGTCCTCTCTTTCTTGGCACCTCCTGTTTATTGTCCTGGTACTATTCTGACCCGTGCAAAACCCGGAGATCCCGAAAGTGTAGTAAAAATCCCTCTGAGGGCCAGCTATACACAGCTGCTGATCCTGCTCCAAAGGAGGGGGAAGAAGATGAATCCGAGTCATGGATTTAAGATTTTGGCACCCGTAGGCAGAGTGTCATGGCATTGCCCCTTTGAAGTTGTGCCGGCACATGGGCCTAAAGCAAGCAGAAGCAGGCTCCTCTTTGGCCTGCGAGTTTGGCACCTTCAAAATTTGCTGCCCTGTGCCTAAAGCTGGGCCTGCATTCTGGTCTTATATCTCTAGCTCAGGGCTTCCCAAACCTTTCCTGGGGACCCCGCAGCCAGTCGGGTTTTCAGGATATCCACAATGAATATGCATGAGATAAATTTGCATATACGGAGTCTCCATGGTATGCAAATGTTTCTCATGCATATTCATTGTGGATATCCTGAAAACCCGACTGGCTGGTGGGGTCCCCAGGACAGGTTTGGGAAGCCCTGCTCTATCTCTCTTAACCCTTACTTCCCCTAGAATGGAAGCTCTCCGGGGAAAAGATATTCTCGGTAGCTCTCTCTCGCTCTCTCTCTCGGTGCATTAGAGAGTGAATATAACAATAATTAATAATGCATGGTAGCAGTTAGAAATTAAATGCCCATTGTTTGCCTTTGCATCATTCATGGAGAATAAGCTTTTGATTATTATCATTTCAGAGCTGAACCAGGCCTGTTGTCATGGGCAGGCCTTAGGGAGCACTGTTCCCTCCTGCCCAGTGGTGCCAGTACAGAAGAGCCGGCCTGCTGGGGGTGACTACTGGACACATCCCCCAGGATGTGGGCCTTCACGGTCTCTGCTTCCTCCCTTCTGCCACCACTGCCGCCCTTCACCTTGCCATTCTGCACGCGGGAGAAGTTACTGTGGCCCGTCCTGGGGCCAGCGGTGGTAGCAGTCGGTGAATCCGATACAATAAAACGTGAGTGAAAAATGCAAGCTCAGTGTTCGCTCACATTTTCTTTACTCGTGTGGTGAAAATTGAATCAACTCCCAGTGCAGTAAACTAATGGGGTAGTAATGCATTGGAAGTTATATAATTGTGCACTTACCTGAAAATGTGTGCAGGAGACATTCATAATGCACATAAAATATGATTTGTGCGCAAGAAAATTGTTTTCTGCAAAGAACGCATATTTTGTGTGACTGAAAATTTTCTTGAAACAAAATTTGTGTCCAAAACACCATTTGTGCTCATAAAAAAGTGTACAAAACATATTTTGTGTGCATGAAATGTGATTTATGAGCAGAAAAACTGATTTGTTCAGACATTGTTTTGTGCACATAAATTCTGAATACAGTACTTCTGCACCACAAACTCTGGGTTCAGCCCCGTAGACTAATATTAATCCGAGTAACTTTCCTCCACCTCTGACCAGGAGTTAAGCCTCATGCATTGGTGAGTAATTGCTAATGCTACCTTGAACATGCGATTTAAGAGGAGGAGTGCTAGTTTGTGTGCACAGTATTTTATGTGCAAAATCTTTTTTATTTTTTTTAATCTGCTTTTTGGAACTTCAGATTATATTCATGTATCCCCAGAGGGTTTACAATCTGACAGGCTGATTTACTATTTCCATGCATTATTAGTGAATATGCCCCATTAGAAACGATGGGAATGACAGTAAAAAACTCGCAGTAAAGCAGTACCACACTTTAGTGAATCAGCCTGTACGTTTGTACCTGAGGGCTCTCTGCTTCAACGGCAGGGGGAAAAGGGGAATTGGATTCGTTCAGCAAACAACGAGGGCCCTGACTTTTACGGTTTGGAAAACTGATAAGCATGGGGATAACGGGGAACTGGATTCAAAAACCAACCAATGAGGGCCCTGACTTTTACAGTCTGGGAAACTGATAAGCGTGGGGGTAACTTGCACGGTGCAGCAGATACTACCATAAGCTTGCTGGGCAGACTGGATGGACCAGTTGGTCCTTTTCTGCCATCATTTCTGTTTCACTATGTTTCTCTAGAAGTTGAAGTGGCAACCCAATCATTCGGCAGCCAGGCAGCAGGGCGGACTCGTCTAAGGGCCTTAAAGTTCAGCATCGAGGACCGTGAGATGCTGATCACCGGGGTCCTCAATAACTAGAGCATGCTCTTTGGGAACCGTGCCGCAAAGACTTCCAGGGCAGCCAAGGCACAGATATGGCGCACCATTGGCCAGGCCATAACCTGGTGCAGTGAAATAAGGCAGACCGGAGAGCAGGTGGCCCACCGCTACCATGATATAAAGGCCCAGCTCAAGATGGCAAGCAGGAACAAGTATCACCGACATAGAAGGAGAAGCCCCTTGCCCAACATCTTGACCCCCATGGAGCAGTGCCTGATTGAAAGGCTGGGACTGGATATATCTGAAGGGATTGAAGAGGTCCTGGACACCATGTGAGCCGGGGTTGGTAAGTTCACCTCACTTGTAATTGTCAAGTATGCTACAGATGTCCACATATTTTGGCACAAGATGCTCACATTGATAGATTGATGGATTGATGCAAAGTGCATATCTTATGCCAAACATTACATGTGCACTTCTTAGCATTTAGACTTATGTCGTCTTCTTTGTTTCCACTGCACTTGCCCAGGAAACTGCTGGACCCAGCCGTGAAGCCCCCCCTCGATCAGCAGCGCAGCACCAGGGACCAGCAGTGCAGCTGCAGCAGCTCGTACTGCAACCCTCTAATTGGATGCTCAGTCACAGCGGAGTGAGGAAGAGGAGGAAGAGCAGTTCCAGCTGCAGCCATCAGAAGAGCACCAGCTGCTTGCACCCCTTGGCTCACCCCTCCAGCTAGACATGAACCTTACTTTCTCCAGCCTGATGCCATAGGACCAAGCTGGCCAGTCCCCACCTCGCTCCAGCACGCCCATTCCCCAGCCAGATCCTATGGACACCCAGCTTGATCAGGCCACCAGCCAGGACATGCCAGTTTTGGTCTTCCACGAAGGCATTGACCACATCGAGAGGTGGAATGGCCTCCAACTGCACCGTATCCGGGCTGGGCTGGCACATTTGAGGAGAGCTCACATCAGGACCACCAATACCTGGCAGGCGCACACAGCTGCTCTAACGCAGAGTCTTACCACCATTGCCACCTCTGTCAACAACCTGACATCTGCTGTTATCCATCTATTTGAAAGATTGCCAGAGCCTCCACCTCTGCCATTACCATTCTCCAAGGAGTCAACTCCATGTAGCAGTCCCTGACAGCCCACAGTTAGGCCTTCCACACAAATGCCACCCCCAGCCAACCAAAAGCCAAAGCGAGGAAAAGAGCCACGAGGCACCCCCAAGTCGTCACCCTTTTAAAAGGTAACACATTTCACTCAACAATGACTTGTCAAACAAGCCAGGCTGGTACTCACTACAGAGTTTCTGTGCCGGCTAGATGGAAGAAGCTTGCTGGGCCTGTCCTCACTACAGAGTCCTCTTGCTGATGGGGATGGTTTACTGTCAATTGTTGTCCTGCTGCTTACTTCCAAGTTCCTATGCCCTCTATGCTCTGCCCGTTGTCCTGCCTCCTTGATGCAGTCTCCAGTCATGGCCCTGCTGGTGTCACTTCTCATCATGTCTCATCTCCTGGTCCTGCTGGTTCTCTCTTCTCATCCTGCTGCTGCCTCTATGTTGCTTTGTCATCTCCTGGGGCTCCTGCCTCCATGCTGCTGAGTAATCTCCTGGTTCTGCTGCACTCTCCAGTCTTGGTCCTGCTGCCTTCTTTTTGAACTCTGCTGCCTTGGTCCTTAGGCCATCCCCCTTTTGAGTGCACACTTTCTACATGGTCTCTTTGGGCCTTCACTTGCCATTACATAGTTGTGCTGGTATCAGCCGTAACATTAGAGCTGTACTGTAGCTATTGGGTTGCCACTTCTACTTTCTATGATCTTTGCTCTAATCATGATTTGTAAAAGCATAAGATGCTAATACTGTATATGTTAATATCAAAAAAAGTCTTAGCGGGCAGTACGATTTAACAATTACACACAAAAAGACGTATCCACCACAATTTATATTAATGATTAAGGGACCTTCATATCATCCCCTCACTTTGATATCTTTTAGAGCCTTACGAAATGCTCTATTGATAAATCAAAGGGGTATTCTTTTAATCATTGGTCCAATATTGTAAACAATTTTTTTGAAACATTTTTTTTGAATATTAAAAAAGTGCACTACTTCCCCGTTTTTTGAAGTTAATTCATGCCCAACACGATACCATGCTTTGCAAAATTCTGCTTCAGGGGCTAGAATCAGCATGTATTCAAACCAGGATATTTCTTCATTCAGTCCCGTTTTACTCTTACTGACTGAAGGGGCTAGTCATCTCTTTTTCTTTCACATCGCGTTTTTACCCGCGTTTTCGCTGAATCTCTGACTGGTGAAAATGCGATGTGAAAGAAAAAGAGATGAGTAGCTCCTTCAGTCAGTAAGAGTAAAACAGGACTGAATGAAGAAATATCCTGGATTGAATACATGCTGAGTCTAGCCCCTGAAGCAGCATTTTGCAAAACATGGTACCATGTTATTTTGCGAAACATGGTACCGTGCTGGGCATGAATTAACTTCAAAAACGGGGAAGTAGTGCACTTTTTTAATATTCAAAAAATATTTTTCAAAAAATTGTTAAAAATATTGGACCAATGATTAAAAGAATACCCCTTTGATTTATCGATGGAGCATTACATAAGGCTCTAAAAGATATCAAAGTGAGAATATTTGTGTGTAATACTGTATCTATTGCCATTTGTAACTATGTATTTATAGTTCTACACTAAATGTGCCGGGTCATTTCAGTTACAATGTCATGTGCTATTTGATATCTTGTCCTTGCAGAATGTGATTACCAAAGACGTTGATTTGCTTGATTCTGTTGCCTATAGTTGTTTAATAAAGTGGTCACATGTTTTGAAACTTAACTTTATGGTTGTGTCTTTTCATTGTTTTTGTCTTAATGGTTCACTAGGTAAAAGGGTTGGGAGCCACATAACCTTGCATGCTAGATACTAGTGGCCATTGCAACTAGGCGCATGTTTCACATGCAAGACCATGTGGCCTAGGCCATTAAACAGAAAGCTCATTGTATGCTCCAAAGGAAGACAGGAAGCTTCTTTCTATGAAGCTTCACTATTGGCTCTTGTAAGTTTCTCTAGAGAGCATACTCTAAGCTAAGTCTTGGGTAAATGGGCATGTATGTGAGATGGGCACTAACTAGCTAGTGTTCACCTCCATATGTTGTCTGGTGGAAAAGGTGTAACATCCCGAAATATGTTGTTGCATTTGTACAATTTTCCTGAAAAGAGAAAAACCCTTTTACAGTATGATCAGCTGCCTCATTTCAAGTTTCCCAGTGGCTGGAGCCCATTGAGATATCATCGGATATTGTTAAAACTACCTTGCTATAGATTAATGCCTCGTGATGCACTGTGTTGAAAAGGAGTTTGATGCCTGGCCACAATGTTGGTGTCTGACACATCCTGTGCTGGATTTGTTTCTACCATAAGAACATAAGAACATGCCATACTGGGTCAGACCAAGGATCCATCAAGCCCAGCACCTTGCCTCCAACAGTGGCCAATCCAGGCCACAAGAACCTGGCAAGCACCCAAAAACCATGTCTATTCCATGTTACTGTTGCCAGTAATAGCAGTGGCTAATTTCTAAGTCAACTTAATTAATAGCAGGTAATGGACTTCTCCTCCAAGAACTTATCCAATCCTTTTTTAAACACAGCTATACTAACTGCACTAACCATGTCCTCTGGCAACAAATTCCAGAGTTTAATTGTGCATTGAGTGAAAAAGAACTTTCTCCGATTAGTTTTAAATGTGCCACATGCTAACTTCATGGAGTGCCCGCTAGTCTTTCTATTATCCAAAAGAGTAAATATCCGATTCACATCTACCTGTTCTAGACCTCTCATGATTTTAAACAGCCCTTCTCTGTACCTTCTCCATCGCAATTATATCTTTTTTGAGATGCGACGACCAGAATTGTACACAGTATTCAAAGTGCGGTCTCACCATGGAGCGATACAGAGGCATTATGACATTTTCCGTTTTATTCACCATTCCCTTTCTAATAATTCCCAACATTCTGTTTGCTTTTTTGACTGCCGCAGCACACTGAACCGACGATTTCAATGTGTTATCCACTATGACGCCTAGAACTCTTTCTTGGGTAGTAGCACCTAATATGGAACCCAACATCGTGTAACTATGGCATGGGTTATTTTTCCCTATATGCATCACCTTGCACTTATCCACATTAAATTTAATCTGCCATTTTGATGCCCAATTTTCCAGTCTCACAAGGTCTTCCTGCAATTTATCACAATCTGCTTGTGATTTAACTACTCTGAACAATTTTGTATCATCTGCAAATTTGATTACCTCACTCGTCGTATTTCTTTCCAGATCATTTATAAATAGGGATGTGAATCGTTTTTTGACGATTTAAAATATCGTCCAATATTTTTTAAATCGTCATTAATCGTTAAAGAGTGCGATACAATAGAAATTCCACCGATTTATCGTGAAAAAATCGTTAATCGGGTTAGTGCACACTAACGGGAGTTAGGACACAACCTAAAAACCTACCCCAACCCTTTAAAACCGCTCCCTTAGCCTCCACCACTCTCCCAACCCTCCCCAAAAACATTTTAAAATTACCTGGTGGTCCAGTGGGGGTCCCGGGAGCATTCTCTCGCACTCGGGCTGTCGGCCGATAAACAAAAAACCCACCCTTACCCTTTAAAACCGCTCCCTTAGCCTCCACCACCCTCCCGACCCCCCCCCAAAAAAACATTTTAAAATTACCTGGTGGTCCAGTGGGCCCCGGGAGCGATCTCCCACTCTCAGGCCATCGGCTGCCACTAATAAAAATGGCGCCGATGGCCCTTTGCCCTTACCATGTGACAGGGTAACCGTGCCATTTGTCAGCCCCTGTCACATGGTAGGAGCACTGGATGGCCAGCGCCATTTTTAAAGATGGCGCCGGCCGTCCACTGGATGGCCCGCGCCATTTTAAAGATGGTGTCGGCCATCCAGTGCATCCTGTCACATGGTAAGGGCAAAGGGCCATCGGCGCCATTTTTATTAGTGGCAGCCGATGGCCCGAGAGCGGGAGATTGCTCCCGGGGCCCACTGGACCACCAGGTAATTTTAAAATGTTTTTGGGGGGGTCGGGAGGGTGGTGGAGGCTAAGGGAGCGGTTTTAAAGGGTCGGGGTGGGTTTTTTTTTTATTGGCCGACAGCCCGAGCACGAGAGAACACTCCCGGGACACCCGCTGGACCACCAGGTAATTTTAAAACATTTTTGGGAGGGTCGGGAGGGTGGTGGAGGCTAAGGGAGCAGTTTTAAAGGGTCGGGGTGGGTTTTTTGTTTATCGGATCGGGCGCAGCTGATTAAAAAAAAGATCGGGTCGGACGAAAAAAAATGCACGATTTGAATCGGAACCGGAACTGAACCAATTCCGGTTCCGATTCACATCTCTATTTATAAATATATTGAAAAGTAAGGGTCCCAATACAGATCCCTGAGGCACTCCACTGCCCACTCCCTTCCACTGAGAAAATTGTCCATTTAATCCTACTCTCTGTTTCCTATCTTTTAGCCAGTTTGCTATCCACGAAAGGACATCACCTCCTATCCCATGACTTTTTACTTTTCCTAGAAGCCTCTCATGAGGAACTTTGTCAAACGCCTTCTGAAAATCCAAGTACACTACATCTTTATCCACCTTTATCCACATGTTTATTAACTCCTTCAAAAAAGTGAAGCAGATTTGTGAGGCAAGACTTGCCTTGGGTAAAGCCATGCTGACTTTGTTCCATTAAACCATGTCTTTCTATATGTTCTGTGATTTTGATGTTTAGAACACTTTCCACTATTTTTCCTGGCACTGAAGTCAGGCTAACTGGTCTGTAGTTTCCTGGATCGCCCTTGGAGCTCTTTTTAAATATTGGGGTTACATTAGCTATCCTCCAGTCTTCAGGTACAATGGATGATTCCTTGTACCTTGTTCCTTCAGAACTCTGGGGTGTATACCATCCGGTCCAGGTGATTTACTACTCTTCAGTTTGTCAATCAGGTCTACCACATCTTCTAGGTTCACCGTGATTTGGTTCAGTCCATCTGAATCATTACCCATGAAAACCTTCTCCAGTACGGGTACCTCCCCAACATCCTCTTTAGTAAACACCGACGCAAAGAAATCATTTAATCTTTCCGTGATGGCCATTTTTTTAAAATTCTTTATTTTAAATTTTCTTCATTAATTATAACAAGCAAAATGTATACATATATTGCATATCCATTTCATAATCGAAGTAATTCTCAATTTTACCCTTATAATCAAAATATCAGCAATATCTTAAGGAAAATTGTAAGCCGTTGGAAAAATCAAACTGAGCGAAAATAAAGGTAAAGGTGTTTATCACCCATTATACAAGGTAAATAGAGATAACAACAAATTCTATACTATACGCTCTCACACATTTTCTGCACTTTGGGGGTGTGAATCTATTTATTTATTTATTTATAACTTTTTTAATACTGAAGTTCAGGTAACAGAATTACTTATCACTCCGGTTTACATTATAACAAGTAGAAAACAATGACAACATATGTCTTACAATGAACAAGGGAGTGAACAACTTGGATAATATAACATAACATAACTAGGAACAGTAGCAGTATGCACTATTAGAGCGAAACTAGCGCATGGGGAGGGAGGTTTGCTAATGGGTGGGGAGGGGGAAGGAAGGTTGTTCGTGGAGGGGGGGAGGAGGGAGAAATTTCTTATTAATGAGTAAAAACATGAGCATAGGTTCTGGACATCAACAGTATGAAAACAGTCTATGGGAGCTGTGGAAGACTAAGTAAGTTAAGGGAATGCTTGACCTTAACTTACCGGCATTGACTGTGCGCCGCAGGGGTGTCCGGTATAGACCCTACCGGTCCTGCCCCCTGATGATGTCACCATCGCGTCGAGGTCAGCCCAATTAGGAGAGTTCTTTTCCAGTGGTAAACGAATTGAAGAAAACAGCAATGAAATATTATTTATTCAGGCCAGAGTGCTTCCTCACCCATCTCTCTCCCTCGGTGGCCTCTAAATGCGGCGCAGGGGTGTCCGGTATAGACCCTACCAGTCCTGTCCCCTGATGATGTCACCGTCTCGTCGGGGTCAGCCCAAGTAGGAGAGTTCTTTTCCAGCGGTAAACGAATTGAAGAAAACAGCAATGAGGTATTATTTATTCGGGCCAGAGTGCTTCCTCACCCATCTCTCTCCCTCGGTGGCCTCGAAATGCGGCGCAGGGGTGTCCGGTATAGACCCTACCAGTCCTGTCCCCTGATGATGTCACCGTCTCGTCGGGGTCAGCCCAAGTAGGAGAGTTCTTTTCCAGCGGTAAACGAATTGAAGAAAACAGCAATGAGGTATTATTTATTCAGGCCGGAGTGCCTCCTCACCCCTCTCTCTCCCTCGGTGGCCTCCCCGTGATGGCCATTTTAATTTAGATAGAGGGAGGATAATTTCCGCTAGTTCAGGGCTCTTAGTTGTACCTACTTTTAGGCAGGCCTGTTTGCTGGCTGCCAGGACTGGGGCCTTTATTTGTAATTGGCTCTTCCCTGTGGAATGCCTTGACTTCAGACCTTTGTCTGCTTCCTGATATAAAAGTATTCCCTCAGCAGCTGAAATCTCTTCTTTTTCAGGAGGGTTTTTAATTCCTGAACTGGTGTTTTACAGTCTGCCCTGTTATTTAAAAGTGCATTGTACATTGTGGTGAAGAAGGTTTGTTTTGCTATGTAATAGTTGTTTTATTTGTTTATGTTTTAATAATTTTAGAATTGTTTCCTGGAATCCGCTCATCGCAGGTTCTTGCAGTGAGTGGAATAGAAATGTTTTAAATACATAAATAAACGGTATGCACAGCTCAGCACAAACACGCATAAGCTGATACATCTAAAGTTATGCCTGTATATTATAAACTGTGCAGCAGAAACCGTACAGTTTATAATATACTGCATATCTCTTCCCCTATCATTCTTACATACATGTCCGTACATGCACAAGTTTTTAATGGACTGCTGTGTATAGATTTTGGAAACATTTTTATCAAAGTACGTGCATATAATTTATGCATTAAGTAATTGTAACCCGTCTGCGTAATCATCCTTGGTTTATGTGCAGAGGAAGGTATTTTATAAATTTGGCTGATGTGTGCATGTATCTCACTTTGAAATTACTTGTGTGCATACTTCCAATTACCAGTTCGCCGAGACCTCCACTGATTGACCCAGACCTTCACCGGTTCACTCATTCTCTCTATCCATTCATCTGCATCCTCCACCACTTGCTCCAGAACCTCCACTCGGGAACTGCAGACAAAAGCGAAGTCAGATTCAGCAGGTGCAGAAGCATGTGTGCATGTTTGATGACATTTATTTATTTATTTATTTAATTAACAGTTTTATATACCGCAGTTCAGGTAACAAAGTTACTAATCACTTCGGTTCACATTTCAACAATTACAATGACAATATAAAGAATAATGTCTTACATAGAACAGGGTGAGTGCAACTTGGATAATAACTTACAATGAACAGGGAGAATACAATTTATATACAAAGAACTTGGAGGAACAGTTTGTAAAATCGCTGGAACTGTCTTGGTGAGGTCTAAAGTCAACTGTCATGATGTTCAATGGGAGAGAGCTAATACGAATGGATTATTAGTGTTGGAAGGATGTTGTGGAAATGTCAAGGGGAAGGGACTTCCGTAGGGATTTGTAATAGGAGAATTGGGTTAGGAGAATTTCATAGGGATTTGTAGTAGGATAATTGGTAGTACGTGTACTCCATTTACACAATACGTAAAATGTGTGCTTGCTTCCCAACCCTGTCCTGCAATGCCCTCAAAATGCCCTCCTTATCTATGCATGCATTTCCACCCAGCAGTGACAGTACCCACATACTCCTACCCTACTGAAAATCCACTTGTCTTGCACAGAGGCTACATACGCATGCATATGCAAATTTTATATGCACATCCCCTATATAAGTCTTTAAAAATTGACCCCTTAATGTCTGTTATTACAATTGAGTTACAGAAGGCCAGGCTTTCTAGTGGCGCATCCCGAAAGTGAAGACAGAGCAGAAAATACTCACATTTTCCTTTGATTGACAAAAATACAACTTTGGGTTGCTGGTAGCAAAGATCACCTCTGGCCTCTGCATGAGGGATTAGTGCCTAGATAGCGTTTGTCATTTATTAACACTTTCACCTTGTATTTCCTCAGGATCTCTGTTCCAGACCTGTAATCTCGCAGTATTTATTTCATTTTCTTTCAAGCATTAGCTGAAATTGTCACACATGCGTAAGAAAATCCATAATATTTAAAAAAAAACAAAAAACTGAATACGCCGATAGAAAAAAGCAGAGAATCACAGAAAGCAGCTGCATTTCTTTGGGATTAAATTAACTGGAAAGTGGTGAGGAAGCCACATGGCCACGGTGCTACAGGATCTCAGTCAGCTAAGGATGAGTCATGTAAAAATAGCAATCACATCTAGATAAACGCTTAAACAGTAATATTGGACTCCACTCCACTGCCAGTACCAAAAGGACCTTTATGTACCAGGCAGATGGCTAATTGTTTACCTAGATGCCTCTGTTCCTAATCATTAGTCTCATTAGAATAGCATGAGGCCAAGCATAGGGAATTCAAGGATACCAACAAATTAAAAAACAGCCTGAAACAGTCTAAAATTGTGAAGTTCCACAAAGACAAAGCAGATCTCTATATCCATGGTAACAAGGTGCTAAGAGGGATAGAATTAACAAGCACATTATCTCTGATGTGTCCTAGGAGGAATCATTAATGATAAGGATAACCAACAAGACAGAAGAATTACATTGGTCCTTTTTCGGAGGGAGGACTTGAGTTCCTGCAAGCACAGAGACCTTACAGATATAAACATGTGTGAAAAGCTTGCCGGAAAGGATCCTGGGTGGGGGAGTCCACTTGAGCTCTACCTGGGGTTTTGTAAGTGGTTTATGTGTTGTGATTAGGAAAACTGCTGGTGGTGTAATTCTACTGAACTGCCACTAGATGGCATCTTGTATAGTAAAATAATTACACTGCATGTGCACTAAGGAAAAGATGGGATGGATGATCATTGAACTCTACTGTTTGTCTCCTTTAAGAGGTTTTGGCCAAGAGATCCTCTATGGAAGTGGTATTAGGTCTATAATCTTGAGTCTCAAGTTTAACTAGAAAAGATTGGGAGATTAGAGCGACTTACATGGAGATGTGGTCCCCAGGGCACCTGTCTCCAAGGAGGCTCTGCAGGGCCTTTCCCTCTCAAAGGAAAATATCTGAGGCCGGAGATGTGTTTCTTCCTACCTGGAAAACAGATAAGGGATCCATCCTGAGTCCTTAAAGGGGTGTTGGAAGTCCAGGGAGTGAGAGGCTTCAGTAGGGAATCCAGAGAACGCATGCCGAGTCCTCAAGGAGAGTACCTGTGTTGTCCAAGGAGATTAATGAGAGACTTCAAGGTGATAGGACAAATTAATGATCTTATATTAAATTGGTATTCTGGAAACTTAGTTGAAGCAACTGTGAATGTGATAGTCTGTGCAAGATAATCAGGGAGAGACATAGGGAGAAGTGATGGAAAAATGTATTTTGTACCATTTCTGAAAAAGTAGTTAAATATTATTTACATTGGATAAGTTGTTTCTGGAAGTTAATGCTGCTACAGCCTGGCTTTTGGAGGCTGTGAACCTCCGATGTAATCAGTGATTTTAAATGTTAATTTATAAACTTTCCAGAGTGAATGGTGTTAAGTTTCCGAATACAAAGTTGGGAGAACAATCAGAGGGGCTCTTAACGGGGACACCTTATGTGGGTTTAGGATCTCTGTCCAGTTCAGGACGTTTGTCCTTGCCTCTGCCATCTGCTTGACCCAACTGTAAAACTGAACCCTTCTGAGAGACCAGTGCAGTGCTGTTAACCAGACGCCAGACCCTCGCACATTTTTGTGTGCCCTGTCAGGGGGGGTTACTTTCCCAAAGTGTTCTGTTGACCGGTCGTGGTAGGCCACTGCCACCGGCTGCACTCACCGCCAAGGCCCCAGATGTCCTGCAGAAGCCCCGCACGGCCAGGATGCCTCTGCAATGCTGCCTCCTCGTCTTCGATGCACCGGTCTTCAGTGTGCATGCACACGCCACCATGCAGGTCTTAAAGGCTCTGTGGTGGGAGAGGTTCAGCTGAGCACCATGATGACATCACACACATCTCTTGATCCATAGCAACACAGTGTAATGTCTGGTTACAGGTTCTTCCCCAATCTGTGCAGGAATGTCTAGCACCAGACCGGGGGAAATCCTAACCCCCAGGGCATGGAAAAATTGGGTCCCAGGTGGGCAGGACATCCTTTGTATGGGCAGAACCACCCTTTCCTACTGGCAAAGATATAAAGTTACTGTCTCTGTACAGAGAGATAAAACTTTCTCTCCCCCTGTTGCGACCGTCGCTGCCCGACGTCTCCACTCCGCCCACCTTACCTCTTTGGCGACTCCCTCTTTGGTTGATGGAAGTTTGGCTGCTGCGGCGTCATCTTGCCGACCTCCTCCGGCGTCCCCGGACCGGCTAGACGCCTCCTTCCGCCATGTTCTCCTGAAGCCTAGGGGCGGGCGCGCGTGCGCGGCACGGCCCCGACTCAAATACCAGCTGTGGCGCGAACCTCAGGGGCGTCCCCCTGAGATGACGTCATCCTCACCAGATACTTAAGGTCTTCGTTTTTGCTAGCTATTCGAGTTAGCAAAGGTTAAGGTTAAGGTTACGTTTACCTAGCTTCCTCCAGGTATCGCTGCGGATGGGATTCGCTCTCCGCATACCTTGCTACTCTGCCTCCTCGGACTTTACCAGGGGTACCCGCTCCTCGGGGGCCTCGCTCTCTCTCTCTTGCTTTTCAGGTCGCAATTGGAACCGGTACTCGCTCCTCGAGGGACCCATGTTCCCGGACCTGCTACCGAATACAACTTCTGCCAGGAAGTCACCGCTGCCTACAACGCCAGTGAGTTACCATCTCTCTCTCAGAGCTTTCCCTGGAACCAGATACTCGCTCCTCGAGGGCCTACTTCATTCCAGCCTCTGGGCTGCTTCAAGAGACTATTGTGTGAGTGTTACCATCAAGGTTCTGTTCCTGAACTCTGCATACCCTGCCTACTCACTATATTCAGTTTCTCTGCAGCTCAGGCATCCTGGGATCACTGTTCCAGTGCCTGAGGGACTACAGCCCAGCTGGGCTCTTCCAGCTCACTACTGCCACCTCTGGTGGTTCAGTATACTGTCTAATAAAAGAACTAGTGTGCGTCTGTCTCCATACTCTGAGCCTGACCGGTGGTCCCTGTCGGGATCTTCTCCCGGGGGCGTGGTCATCTGCCACCGGCCCAAGGATCCACCCACAATTATCACAAATAATAACACCACCCCAGGGTCTGAAGAATCAGCGGATGAGGGTCCTTTTGAATGGTGGGCTTTGCCTTTACTCACTGTCTGATGATCCAAACCTTCTTTGTTCTTATGCAGTCCTTTGGGCTTTTATTTGAATCCCTGGTGGGAGGGATCTCCTGGAGCAGGACTTTCTGGGCTCCAGTCGGGCAGGAAGGGCAGTCAAAACTTCCCCCTGGATGGTGAACTTAATCTTTTTAAAAACTGAAGATAACATCGGGGTTCTCCTTACAGCAGGTCACTGGCACCCCAAATCTCACTGAGGATAAAAGGAGGGGGGGGGGGGCAGGTCTTCCCTAACCTGCACAGCCCCAGACCCAGGGTTCCCCAATCTGGCTGGGCAGAAACCCTCCCGACCCTGGCTAGGGCCACCAATCAGGGCTGAAGGCTCTGAGGAGGAGTTTATACCCCAACCAGGACCTTCAAGAGGTCAGAAGAAAAGGAAAGTTCTAACAGAAGTACCGGAATGGAGCTCTGCTCCTTGCTGTCCAATTTAAGCGGGGGCTGGGGGCGGTGCAACAACACCAATAGTGCCTAGGAGTGACAAAACCTTAAATCCACCACTGGAGCTGAACGTGATGGATGCCGGGGGGGATGAGAGGAGGTGGAGGGTAAAGAGACTGATGTGCACAGACCAGGAGAGAGTCCTCGGGGTGATAGTGTCTGATGATCTGAAGGTACCAAAGCAGTGTGACAAGTCAATGAGCAGGGCCAGAGAGGTAGATGCTGGGCTGCATAGAATAAGGCATCACCAGCAGGATGAGGTGATGATGCCCCTGTACAGATGAGGGCTCACATGGAGCACCATATTCGGTTCTGGAGGCCGTATCTCAAAAAGGATAGAAGTGTAGGATAAAAGCGGTCCAGAGGAAGGTGACCAAAATGGTGCGGGGTGTGCAACAAAAGACACATGAGATAACATTTGAGGACCTCAATATCCATCCCCTAGAGGAGAGGAGAGACAGGAGGGATATGATGCAGACTTTTAAATTCCTGAAAGGGGTTGATTATGCACAAGAAAGAAATCTTTTCTAATAAAAAGGAAGCTGTAAAACTAGGGGTAATGGTATAAAACTCCAGGGGGGGGGGGGGGATAGGCTCAGGAACAACATCAGGAAATATTTTTCCACGGAAAGGGTGGTGGATGCCTGGAATGCCCTTCTGGAGGAAGTGGTGAAGACAAAAATGGTGCTGGCATTCAGAAGGGTGTGGAATAAAAAACGAAGATCCCTGGTAGCAAGAAGATGGGAGTGAAGCACTGAAGTAACGTGGTAACTTTTCTGCATGGGGGTAACCTGCACGGTGCAGCAGTTACAACCCTAGACAACTTGCTGGGCAGCCTGGATAGGCCATTTTGGTCTTTATCTGCTGTTGTTTACTGTGTTTCTAAGGAGGGAGGCTCGAAGGAAAACGAAGAATGAAGTTGTTAATTGGAATCGCCTACCAGCAGAGGTGGAAGTGACAGAATTCAAGCCTGCTTGGGTCAGATATAGAGGGCGGTGATAAGGGCAAAGGAGGGAGCTGATGGAATCTCAGAAGCCAAAGGCCCTGGACACACCACCAGATGGCTCAAGGCCGCCTTATCTGCTGACGACTGCCATGCTACAATGGCTTTTTTTTTCCTTCTATCTCTTGACATGTTTGTCAACTGTGGTCATAGTCAAGTGGTAAGAGCTGAAAAAAGCACTATTTAAGCCAGTTCACTAACTGAAAATTTCAAACCTGAAAGATCAGCTTCAGAAGTAAACCACACTGGAGGCTTTGCACTTTATTTATTTATTTAGATCTGCACTGACTACGTATCTTTATCCTGATTTATTGTGAAAACGGTGGAGGAACAGAGCACAGACTGGGACTCTTTTCTTTAGCCAGAAAGGACTCTGTGAGGGATGTGACTCATTTTCCAGCTGATGACACAGGCCAATGTTTGTGAAAAATAATGGTTTTTGTATTGGAATGTAATCAAGATGCCGAAGAGGAGCACAGTGCATTCTAAGAGTGACTTGTTTTTCAATTGTCATTTTATGTACATCTGTTCCATACAAATATTTTCACAATAACAGTAAAATGACTACACATAGCTACACCACTCTTTTACCAGAAATAAAGATGTCACAACAATTTTATCTTTAAGAAGCCCCCATGTTATGACCATCGGTCGCAGATGGCTGCGACCGCCCCAACTCACCTCTTGTGCTGTCACGCTCTGCTCTCCGGGTGAACCCGCGGCTGTGGCTAGCCGCTCCCGACACTGCCGTGTGGCTTCCGGGATACCTCATGGCGATCGGGATGCCGCCGACCTCCATGTCTCCTCTGGGCCTTCCTAGGTGCACGCGCGTGCCACTGAGCCTCCCTTTAAGGACACCAAGGCGGGAACCTCAGGAGCGTCCCCTATTGATGACATCACTAAGGCTGGACTCTTAAGCACCACGGGGCCCTCCACCAATCAACCGGTGTCGCAGCGGCCTGGCTGGCCAAGTGGAAACTGAAGGTAGGTGGGAGACTGCCCGCGGCAACAAAAGATGAGAGGCTGTTGTCGTATTCCCCATATCCTGGCTTACGAGTGAGGTTCATCCTTGTCCAGGTGTGCACAAAACAAATCCATTTGCAAACACTATGCCGAGGAAGACATTTAGCATGAGAGAGTCATATTCAAGCTGCTTTATTAATGTAGTATAAATCATCCAGTGCACCAAATGGTGAAACAGACCATGAGTTAAAGAATAAACCTCTACTGACACAAGATAATATATCACAGAGAAAAACCAAGGTGACACTCCTGTGCGGGAGAACATTTCTAGGTCAGACTCTTTGAGCAATGACCTTGAAAACCACCCAATAATGTAAGATCAAATGAAAAGGGGCTTAGTAGAGCAATGGAGACGATTTTCAGATAACAGCAAATTCTGCTGTGTATTTGTATTCTCCCACCCCTTTCTTTCCCCTCTCTAACAGGCCGATGCAATTTTACCCTCAGTAGTACTCACGAATTTCGTACGTGAATGTTACTCCTGATGCAGCAAGGAGTTTTGCATACAAAAAATGTGCGTGTAAGTGTGTGATGTGTTTAGCGCCCTCACATGCAAATCCCATGCAAATAAAGCCTTTAGCTATTACCCCCGGTGCAGAAAGGTGCTTAGTGCTGGAAACTTTACTCCTGGTCAGAGCTTTCCAGCACTAGTGTCAACGTCTTTAGGTGGAAGCTGGAGATCTGGGGCCAGGTCCTGTTACCGGGATGTATGCGCAGAAAACGTGCTCTAAGCACACAAAGCATGTTTTCTGCACACAAATGTGTTGTCTGCGCTGAAAGCATCTTTGTGTGCCTAAATCATATTTTATGCACACAAATCATGTTCTGTCTGTATAAATCACATCAGAGAGACTCCCCTGCTCCCCTGAGTTTAAAATTTGCGTTCAGCCTGTGCAGAGCGTACATTTTAACTTGGGTTTGTGCGCATTGGCCCTAAATCCTTTACAAATCTAAACAGCAAACAAACCTTACCAAGGGCAATGGCTGGAAGAATGCCCAGACACATTACCTCCCAGCCATCTTTTTATTGTCTAAGTCTTTAACACTGTTATTGTAATCCAACCTACTATTTGCTCGTATATTCAGATATAATCCTCCATGGCTCATTTTGCGTTGCCCCAGTAGGGGAGGTCTTTCTTCTTAAAGGCAGTTGGTTTGTTTGAGCTTTATATTTCCATGTCTATCAGCAGAGGAGACAACAAGGCCAGCAGCAGTTAACATCCAGCTTCTTGTCTTCATTTTTCAGACTTTAGGACCATATTCAGCCATTAACCTGGTAGGAAAGTTAGCTGGATAAACTTATCTGTCTAACTTAGCCGGGATATTCAGCAGTACAGGTATGCCACTGAATATACTTGGCTATCTTTAAAGTTAAACAAAAACAATCAAGAGCGCTGCTCTGTCGCTAAGCTGTTAAGTTAGCCAGAGAAGTTTATGTGGCTAACTTTAGGACAGCTTGTCAGTTTTCCTAAAGCCATCTGGTTACCTTAGCTGTATAATGCTGAAAATCGAGCTTATCCGGCTAACCTTGCCTGTGCCTCCGCTACTCTCCACTGTCACCTGGAGAGTACCTCAGTTTGAACTGCTCTTTCGCCTGGACATTTTCCCATTCTCCACGGTTGGTCCCGCGCTTCCCAGCCGGGCAGGCTCCATGCTACCACGCCCCCTTCTGCTGACATCATCAGGGCGACGGCTAAAGATGCGACGACGCTGGAGGTGCTGCGTGCCGAAGTATTGTGTGATGAAGAAGCGTGACAAAGGGGCACGCCCCTTTGTTCACTTCTGAGTTCCTCCTATTTACCTTGGTCTTTCCTCGTCTAGACAAACCCTGTCTCCTTGACTTAAACTGTCTGTAACTGCATGATGGAAATCACATCTATATTTGGTAAAGGTAAATACGGCTCACATATTGATCCTTCAAAAAAATCCTGTCATTCTTCAAAAACCATTAATAGGAGCTCTTTGATCTCAATAATGCTGACTCTTACTGCAGCTGCTGTTATTCTCTCCTCTGTATCAATTCTCTTTTGCAACACACAATCAGTAAGAAAAAAAACACCTGCTCTTCTATTTGATTAATAGTAAAAAACCTGACTGTTTCCTGATAACAATAATCCTGGCTCACCAATTCAGACAATGTTACTGTAAACAACTTGTGTCCAAATGAGTATGTAGCTTTTTCTGAGCCCAGACCGAATCACAGAGGGGGTGGCTTGCTTGCAATCTGTTGGAGCTTGCGTCGGCCTCGAGCTCGGGACGCTCAAGGCTTGGCAATCCTGTTGCACTGACGATAGGACGGAGCGCGACTGAGGGCTCTCCAGGATGCAACAAGATTGGTCTTGATAAGAGAATGATCAGACCATGGAACAGTGGAGCAGGAGGGTGTTTCATGTGAGAGGATACTTGCATTAGTAAAGATTAAGTCTTGTGTATAGGGGAATTTATAATTTGATTGAATCCCTTGGTGTCAAGGGAGGAAAGAAATGCTTCACAGGAGAGTGAGTGAGGAGAGGAGTCAACATGGAGATTGAAGTCATCAAGTATAATTGTTGGGATATCAAAGTCAAGGTTTTCTGCTATAAATTCAATGAGAGGCGATGGGTCACTTTCGAGGAGACCTGGGGGGAGGGGGGGGAGGGTGTGGGGGGTGTGTGTAAACTAAGCATATTTGTAGTTGGGAGGATTTGAAGAGGCCAATTTCATGTTTGGGTGGGATGGTGATATTTTGGGGTGTTAGTCTGAGCTCTTTTTTTAGTTGCTAGCAGTAAGCCTCCTCCTCTTTTTTTGAGTCTGGGAACGGAGAGAATGTCATATTTGTGTGTTGGTAATTGGTTTAGGAGTACTACGTCGGTTTGTTTCAGCCAGGTTTCCGTGATGGCGCAGATGTCAGGTTTGGAGTCGAGTAAGAGGTCGTTGAGAATAGTGGTCTTTTTTTTTTTTTTTTTTACCAGGGATTGTGCATTAAAGAGTATAATGGAGAATATGGTGAGGCCTATAAATTGTGTGAGCGGTGAAGTCATGCTAGGAATGAGGGATCTTGGATGGTAGGATGGAAGGGAGTGAGGGGGTTGTCTAGAATTTTGGAAGGGGATTTTGAGTATGGGGATTGGAAGTGGTTGTATCATTGTGTTGATGCGGAGGGAAGAGTGTGAAAGGGGGTGAGGATGGCAGATGTAGTTACTGGTGAGAAAGTGTAGGATGAGCTGAGTACTGGATCATGGGGAATGCCTTGGTTGTGTTGTAGGATTTAATTAGTAATTTTTTGTAGCAGAGGTTAGTAGGTGAGGGGTTCTATGTTGAAGTCATTAATGTATAAGTTGTGTGAGAGAGAGATTGTTCGGGGTAACGCTTGCTGCGGGCGGGAGGGGGGGGCTCGGCTGGTTTGCAAGGTTGATTGTAGTAGTTTGGAGAGTTCGAGGAGCTGCAGACTTTATAGGAAGTGCTCAGGGGGCGGCACTAAGGGGCGCACAAAGGGGCAGGCCCCTTTGTCGTACTCCTTCGGCATGCGATGCCTGCCGCCCACACTGGCTTTTAAAGTCCTTTCGGCGCCGCAGGTTAATTACTCCATTTGTAATAAGATAGCTGATTATTTCAAAAACAACATTTTTTTTTAAATTTTATTTATACAGCTTTTCTATACCATTATAGAGAGAACCATGTCTCTATCTCTACGGTTTACACATTAATACTATAAAAACAATAAAAATAAGAATAGATTAGAATAAAAAATTACATCAAATCCATCAATACAAATAAAATCTGACTAAAAGTAGCTAAAAATCATTACTTAAATAGAAACAGTAAAAGAAACAATAAAACAAAATAAAACAATATCACATCATTGACTCTCAGTCTGAAATTTAAACTGCACCTTGTGAATTAATCCCATAAGCCTGCTGAAAACACCAAGTCTTTAAGTCCTTTTTAAATGTTCTCAGGTTAGACTGAAGTCTCAAGTTTTGTGGCAAGGTATTCCATAATTTTGGACCAGCGAGTGATATCGCACGGTCTCTGACCTCGCTGAGATGTGCGGATCTTACCGTAGGAATGGTAAGCAAGCCTTTGTTGGCAGATCTCAATTCCCGTTGGGGTACGTGGAGTCTAATAGTTGAATTTAGCCAGTCGGTCTTCTCCCCATATAGAATTTTATGAATAATACACAACATTTTATGTTTTATTCTAAATTCTACTGGTAACTAGTGAAGGCTTTGCAAGACTGGGGTAATGTTATCTCTTCGTCTAGTATTCGTTAAAACCCGAGCTGCGGCATTCTGTAATACCTGTAAAGGCTGAAATTTCAAAAGAATTCTCTCACCTCCCTTTCCCTATAGTTTCTAACCCTTCTCCAGACCATAACTGGTCCTCTTTTTCACCTATTCCTACAAATACATTGCTATCAGTCCTTAAAAAACAAAAGGTCTCTAACTCACCCTTAAACCCATGCTCTGGGCTCCTTTTTAAATCTATTGGAGAGGTTGCCTGTAATTACCTATGCAAGCTATTATATCTGTCACTTGAATCTGGATCCTTCCCTGACATTTTAAAACAGACTTCAATACTTCCTATACTCAAGTATAAATCACAAAATTTCATGGATTTCAATAATTTAAGACTCATCGCTTCAATCACTTCTCTAGCTAAACTCATCGAGTCTATTGTTCTTTCCCAGCTGACAGATTTCCTCTCAGATCATGACATTTTGCATCCCTGTCAACACGGCTTCCGTAAGGGTCATTCTACTGAAACACTGCTCTTATCTTCTTTCGATACATTTCTAGGTGGTTTCGACTCTAATACAGATTTCATTCTAGTTTTCTTGGATATCTTGGCCGATTTCAACACTCTTGACCATCAAATTCTTCTATCTAGTCTCTTTTCTATAGGAATCAACTCCACAATACTCAATTGGTTCAAATCTTATCTAACTGTACTCAACTTGAGTATTGTGGAGTTGATTCCTATAGAAAAGAGACTAGATAGAAGAATTTGATGGTCAAGAGTGTTGAAATCGGCCAAGATATCCAAGAAAACTAGAATGAAATCTGTATTAGAGTCGAAACCACCTAGAAATGTATCGAAAGAAGATAAGAGCAGTGTTTCAGTAGAATGACCCTTACGGAAGCCGTGTTGACAGGGATGCAAAATGTCATGATCTGAGAGGAAATCTGTCAGCTGGGAAAGAACAATAGACTCGATGAGTTTAGCTAGAGAAGTGATTGAAGCGATGAGTCTTAAATTATTGAAATCCATGAAATTTTGTGATTTATACTTGAGTATAGGAAGTATTGAAGTCTGTTTTAAAATGTCAGGGAAGGATCCAGATTCAAGTGACAGATATAATAGCTTGCATAGGTAATTACAGATTAATATTGGTTCACATTCCTCAAATCACTATACAGTTGCTTCTGGAGTCCCTCAAGGTTCCTCGCTTTCACCTATTCTTTTTAACATCTGTTTGCTCCCTCTCTGTCACTTACTCAATGCTCTTGACATTCAATTTAAAATATACACTGACAATATTCAGTTTTTCATTCCATACAAATCCTGGTGGCCAGAGACACTCTCCTCTGTCACTCTATATATAAACACCGTTAACAGTTGGCTTTCACACAATCATCTTAAACCAAAACCCCAACAAAACAGAAATTGTTTATTTATCCTCAATTGCTAACCCCTCAAATGGCCCACCACCTCATCTGCAGTTAAATGGTACTTTCATACCCATCTTATCTCAAGCTTGAAACTCAGCCCTTTCTTTGTCACAACACATCTCTCAGGCTGTCAAAAACTCCTTTTTCAAATTACATATGCATAAGCGCTTACATCCTCTCCTTTTCTTCCATGACTTTCGCACTGTTCTTCAATCTCTAATGTTCTTGGGTCTCGATTACTGTAATGCACTTTATCTAGGACTTCCAGATTCCGTAATTCAACCTTTACAACTAATCCAAAATTCAGCTGCTTGTATCTTGCTTGGTTCACCCTCAAAAAATGACATTACACCAATTCTATTTTCACTGCATTGGTTACCCATTAAGTTCAGAATCACATACAAGATATTATCTATCATTCATTCTCTTTTACATAATCCTTCCTCAATTTGGCTCTGCTCCATTCTCTGGATTTATAAACCATTCAGACATTTAAGATCCTTAAACAAAAATTTATTAGATGTTCCGTCCATTCGATTAGCCAGATTAGATATTACCAGAAAAAGAGCTTTCTTTCTCTGTTGCTGGTCCAGTTTTATGGAATTCCTTACCAACTGTACTCCGTCAAATTACAAATGCTAAGGGATTAAAAAAAATCACTAAAAACATACCTATTTTCAAAAGCATTTGATATCCAGTCCACAGAACACATTTAGCCCCCTTACATTACTCATTTTGCTCAAACATTGCCAATATTCCTCTCTATTCATTTCTCTCTACGTTCTAAGATTTCTATTTAATTTTCTTATTTCTAATCTTGTTACTTATTTGTAATTTTATATATGTATCTTTTTTTCTGTCTTAACAACCCGTTATTGTTTTTACTTTTATTGTAAAATGCTTTGACCAATATTTTTATTGTAAAAATGGTATATAAATATTTTAAACAAAGTAAGTATTTCTTCACAGAGAGGGTGATGGATGCCTGGAACGCCCTTCCGGAGGAAGTGGTGAAGACCAAAACTGTGAAGGATTTCAAAGAGGCGTGGGATAAACACTGTGGATCCATAAAGTCTAGAGGATGTGAATGAAGTGAAGAGGCATGGGGGCGGCTTGCGGGAATGACAGTTACCACCTGGAGATTAATATCCTTATTCAATAAACATACACACGGTTAATGCGACTCCAACATTGCTCTATGCTTCAACGGCAAGAGGAAATGTGAAAAAAAGGATTTGCATCCACAAAAAAGCAGGGGAGTAGCTTGCTTGATACGGCGGTTACTACCCCAAACCAAATAAGCCTGATACTTCACTTTCAATGCATATCCAGCATAGTTCTCTGCTTCAATGGCAGGGGGGATGATGAAAAGATGATTTATATTCAGACAACAACCAACAAGGACTGAATTGCACAGGCTGGATAAACATGTGTGGGAGTAGCTTGCTATGATGGTGGTTACTACCCCTAACCAATTAGCTAGATACTTCACTTTGATGCAGCTCCAGCACTGCTACCTCTAACCAATTAGCTAGATACTTCACTTAGATGCAGCTCCAGTACTGCTAACTACATCGATGGAGGGGGTGGAAGGGAAATAGAACGAAAAAGTTACTTACAAGGGACAAGAGTAACAGATAAGTATGAAAAAAAAATGTGTGAAAGCTTGCTGGGCAGACTGGATGGACCGTTTGGTCTTCTTCTGCCGTCATTTCTATGTTTCTATATAAATAAACTTAGCTGGATAACGGCACGCTGCCCCGAGGTCTCCTGCAGCACATTCAGAATCTCCCAGCTCTCCCCTGACAAATGTAATCCTCTTCCCCCATCAGATCATTTGTGTCAACATCCCCAGAAACCAGGATGAATAATCTTTTAAACTGCTAGAAAATATAACACTTCAGGTTTTAACATTTATTTACAAAAGAACTTTTTAAAAAATCTGCTAAATTTAACTGTTTCCTCAAAGGAAAATAAGTGGAGAATTGTAAACAAAGAAATCCATTTAGCCCTTTAAGCTTTATATGTAAAACCCTCAAATCCTGATAATTCAGAGCCTGATAGCACATCTCGCCAGCTATCAGTAATCAATCTCTCAAATCAAATCCTAACTCCAGCTAAGGCACCCGTATTATCTGATGGCTTAACATTTTGTCCTACACCAGAATTTAACAAACAGCTGAGTCTGTAGGGGGATTTAGGATTACATCAGGTTCATTTTGCCTGTAGACTTTCCTCTTTGAAAGTAAAGTTGCACAAGGAATATGATGCGGCAGCACAAAAAGGTTTGTCAGGCTGGATCCTTGCCAGAAGATGCAATTCCAGTCTTAGGCGTTTTACCATGTGTTGATTGCATCTAAAGAAAGGCATTCATTTCTGCATCCTAAGCAAAGAACAATATCTCCACCAGACAAGAAAAGCACTGATAAAGAAATGCTAAGTAGCCCTAATGTACAAGCTGCTATAATATAATTGTGACGGAGGGTCTCAGCCCATCAGTAATATTTTTCCCCAAAGTGTATTTTCCCTAAAGCACATTTTCTAGGCTAGGGGTAGTAGGAGGAGTTAGGGATTTTGGGACTACACCCATAGCTTTATCCCCCACCTTTTTGGGGGAGAGGCTATCTTTTGGGGGTTTGGTGCAGCTGAAGGAGCTAGAGATCCCTCCCAGGATCTCAGCAGAGGGGGTGAGTTGACTGCAGAAGAAGGAAGGTGAGAGAGATTCCTCCCGAGTCTCAATGCGTGCATAGGAGCTCTTTTGCAGAGATTCCTCCCGAGTCTCAGCTGTAGAGAAGAATTTGGTTTTGAAGGTTTTTGGATTTCTTGGTGTGAAGGGAACGGTTACTCCCACTATCTCTCTGAGGATCGGGATTTGGATCTCTTTTTGCCCGAGTGACCAGCCACGCCAGGGTGGAAAGAGAGGAGGAGTCGAGGACTTTGGACTAGAAGAACCCAGAGTATCCACTCTGGGCAAGTTGGATTTACAGTTGAAGTTTTTGGAAAGTTTTGGTAACCCAGTTGCACTTTTTCTTGGACTTGGGGATATATTTTTTTTCCACTGGTTGTTGATACATGTTGGAGCTGCACTCAAGCTATTCCACCTTCATTGGTGAGGATATTTTTTCTGTCGGAATAATGCTGCAAGGGAACTGAGAAGGGAGATAACTCCCAAGATGAATAAACTGACAATACTATTCATTGCCATCATATTTCTGAGGCTGTTTTTGAGTTTTGGTATTGTGGCTTGGATCATCCCTTTTAAGTTACAGTGAAGACTATTTTTTTTATTTGAACACCAAACTTGGACTCCTTTGGATTTCTTTGTATTCCCTTCCTGGATGTGAGAGGGATGAATGGACCCTGATGTGACAAAGGTTTTGCCTGGGGTGTTGAGTTTTGTTCCCCTGCCTTTGATTTTCCCCTTCTGGAACCTTCAAGAGATTTTGAGGCTAGGGTGTGAAGTTACTGTGGCCAATTGCACCTAGGGCCCTGAATGTTAATCTCCCCACCCCCAACCCCTGCATCCGGATTCGAACCCAGACACCTACCACCCCTGGTAAAGGATAAAGCACCAAAAATGGGGGACTGATTACATAGTAATTATTTTCGACTTTTAGCCTACTCTTCCCAGAAGAGCTTATAATTTAAGTGGATATCCGAGGCAATAGGAGATAAAGTGCCTTGTCCAAAGTCCCAAAGAGTGTTAGTGGGATGGCTGGGGGAGGGAGGCTATGAGATTGGGAGGGGGCTTTCACACAGCCTTTTTGAGTCATTCTGAATATGTGAGACCAAAAGGGAAGGAGGGTGCAGAAAACAACCTTGGCCCCGGGTGCTGTTTAATCTAGAGATTACCCTGATCGGGAGAGGCCATCCTATCCTGGACATGAAGAGGAGCTGCAGGAGAGGATGTGAGACCAAAAGGAGGAGAGAGAATGGAAGGAAAGGAGGGTCTGGAAGGCAAGGGGAATGGGGGCAATCAAGAGTTGGTGGTCTCAGTCCAGTTCCAGGTGCCAGAACAGAAATGCACATACTGTGTCCCCTGTCAGATTCCTACGAACCTGGGGATTCTGCTGTACACTGAGGGGAAGGGGAGGGGAGTGAAGGAAGGAATGGTGAAGGGATAAAGGCAAACAGGAAGAGATGGGAGGGAACAACAGAAGGATGGAAACAGAGATGAGGGTAGGAAGGGTAGACAGGAAGAGAAAGGCAGAGGAAGAAGGGAGCCAGGTTAGGAAGCGAGTGAGGCAGCTAGGAGGGTGGGAGGCAGGGGACAAAACAGAGACTCATCCCAAGAAACAAGTTTTCATTTTTGATGCATTTAGTACTTACGTTTTGTAAAAACATGTTTTCTGATTTTGAATTCCTTTAGAAAATGGTCACTTGCTATATATGTGATGGGTTTACTAAGAAGAATTCTGGGTGGGGAGACTTCTTAACCTCTACTTGGGATCTAAACTGAATTTGTGAAATGAAGGGTTCTGGTCAGGACTTAATTTGTAGACAAAAAGGAAGTGGGGGGAGATAATGTGGAGCAGAGCTAGAGCCAGGTTTGGCTGGTGAAAAGGGGCAGGACCAGGGCTGGATGTGGAAACTATCTCCAAACACATTCTCTCTCTCTCTAGCTCTCTCCCCCACACACATGAATGCACTCTTCACACTCTTAACATGTTTGATGAGCACTGGTGGGTGAAGGACAGCTGGGGGTTCAGCACTGGTGGGAACTGGGGTTGGAGGATCACTGGGGTAAGGAAGACAAGGCATATAAAACTGGGGTAAGGATCACTGGGGTAAGGAAGACAAGGCATATAAAACAAGGCATATAAAACCTCCTCTCACTAGCACTAACTCGTATGCAATAATGGAATGTAAACACGAATCAACCAACCTCAAACCCTCTCTCACTAATTCCTGCTGAATATTTATCATACTATTACCATTCACAACTTTCATATTTATTCATTTGATTACCTATGTACCGTTTCATAGTCTTATTTTTTCACTTGCTATTCTAATGTATCAATAGGCTGAAATGTAAATATTGTGCTGTTCAATTTCTCCCCTTCCATCCCAAGTTTATTTTCCTTGTTTTTTGTAACTTTCCCTCTCCCTTTTTCTGATTCACTGTATTTAAAGTTCAAGGTTCTTATTGAAAATATTGTTTTTTACGTTACGTTATGCTTTACACTCCTTGTTATTTGTAAACCGGGTTGATGTGATGCCTATCATGAAACTCGGTATAACAAAAACAATAAATAAATAAATAAATAAATATAGAGAGAATTGTCCCCTTCTCTCTAATCTCCTCCTCCTCTCCACCCTGGTAATCCTGATCCTCCATCCTCAGACCCGCTCGAATCCCCCAGACCCGCTCGAATCCCCCTCCCCTGCAATACTGGAGGAGAAGGGAGTGAGGGTGAGTGACAACAGGAGGACAGGGGCTGGATTAGGGAGCAGATTAGCTGCTTTCTGCGCTGTCTGCTCCAGACTCGCCTCCTCCACTCCTCTTCCCTGCAGGCTGCCTGGGTGGGAGGGGCTGGAGCAGAACACTCCTGCTGCTCTGCCTCTTAAACCTGAAGAGAAGTGCCAGAACTGCGTTCCAGTTCACCAGCATATTAAGCTCTGGATGTGGTTATACTACAGGAGAGCAGAAGCTGTCAGTTACTGCTCCGTGGAAAGCATGGGGAGTGTGCAATCTAGAACAGCAACTAGATGTCATCCCATCTGGTAAAATTACACTATGCATTTGCACTGTTTAAATACGGGAAGAGTGGTTAATGGATGATATGGGGAGGGTCTCCTTTTAAGAAGGATGGGGAGAGATGTCCTGTAGAGTTCCTTCAGTACAAAATTCTGGGTTTAGGATTTGCTGGGGGTGGGGAGTTGGAAGGGACCCATCCAAGGAGTGGGTTTACCCATTGCGGCCTCTCTTCTGAGAGGGCCCTGCAGGGGCTTTTCCCCTCAAGGGGAAAGGCCTGAGGCAGGGAGGTGTTTCTTCTCAAGGGGAAGCAACCAGGGAACCCATCTTGAGTCTCGGAGGTGGAGGAGAGTCCGGAGATGCTACAGTCGGAAGGGGGAAAATGGTGTGAGGAAGCCTCAGAAAGGCAAGAGCCGGGGTCACCAAGGAAATCTCTTACTGTTGCTTGGATGAGAAGAGACTGAATCATCACAGAGTTTCCTATGCTTTCTGAAGACCGTTATCATGTATCCAGTGAGTGAGTAGTGATGCATCTAATGTGGTGCATGTCAAGCTAAGTCTGTGGAAACCTGTCCTGAAAATCTGGAGCCGGTTGGCAACCCTACTGCAGAATCGCCAGGGGAGACCATAGGGCCAGGCTGCCTTGTGGAGACTGAGGCCTTCCGGGCAGGTTAAATTCCCTCTCCTCTCCCCACCCAATTCACTGACTCTGTAGCAGCCAACTTTTCAAAAACGATTGGGGGTGCAAAACTCAATACAAATCCTCTCTCCCCGAACACAGCGAAGGCATTTGCTCAGTACTGGAGGTGCTCAGGTACCCACTACACCCGCAGAGCTGGGTCTTATGCCTGCCTCCCAGGCTGGGTTGGTGGCAGGAAGAGGAGAGAAGCAGAACATCGGGCTTTGCCCTCCGCTGCCGCTGGGGGCCCAACCACTGATTTGAACTGCAAGGTAGCTCCATACACCAGGGTCTTCCTAAGCGGCAGCTGAGGATTTTACAATCAGTTCAAAATTCTGCAGCAAGTTTAATCTGTGGTCATCTAATTAGATGGCCTTTCATTGGCTTCCAATTGCAGCCCGGGTAAAATTTAAATTTCTTATCTTATAATGCACTTTATGTGGACAGTCTAGAATTCCTGAAAGACCTTTTGTGCTTTTATTTTCCAGTGGCAGCTTGTAGTCCCTTCTTTTAAAGGTTGTCGATTGCAAGATTCTTGGATTTTCGGACTCGGTGCTTTGACTGTGGCAGGTCCTCATCAGTAGAATGCATTACCACTGAGCTTTAGACAGGAGATGGATTTATCATGATTTAGAAAGAAATTAAAGACCTTTCTAATTTTTAAAGCTTTTTCTACTGGTATCTGAAAATATGTTTTTAGTATTCTGCATTATTATTTGGGATAATCATGGTTTTATTTTTGACTATATCTGATATTGGTTTTGTATTATTTTTATCTCGATATTTTATATATTTTTGTTACCTGCCTCAAACAATTTGTTATTAAATTTGGAAGACTAGAATGTTTTAAATAAATAATAACATTTATTAGGGGAGCGGGTTGTAAGGCTGAAGGTTCACTTAAGGCACCCTTGCACTGGCTCTAACTCTTTGGACGTGTGCCCTATTGCTTGAGGCACCGTAAGCCAAGAGGAATATCCAGGGGTTTCCTGGGATGGGCTAGAATGTTTCCCTTGTGCCTATTATCCATTAAAGAGGTGTTCAGTAGGATATATTATATTATATGTATTGTCTGAGAGAGTGCTGAGGGGGAAATGTGATTTATTTAGGTTGTATTTCTTTGTATGTTCAAAGCATACTGTCAATTACATTGTGATGGTTTTAATTTTATTTGTATCACTTGTTGTAACTCCATTTTTTGAAAATACTTTTATGTTGAACCATGCTTAAAGAGTCAAGGTGATTAGGCGTGTAATTAAATATAATAAGAATAAGTAGAAACACTCCTGACAGTAGTGTTGTGTACTTCCGGGTAAGGAGCTTAGATTATTATCTTCCTACCAAGGTGTCTGGTTCCCTGCTTAATATTAAGTAGCAGAGTGGATATAGGGACCTCACATGGGTATGTGAAACATCAGCAAAGGAATGTGAGGACTGGTTTATAAATCCAAACCAATTACGTAGAGGTCAGGTGAATAATACGGCAAGAACAGTACAGCCTGCGTGTTTCCCTATTAATTACAACCAAACTGCATCGTCTGGACCAATCTTTTGTGACCAGATTTATAACACAGCACCGGCTGAAACATTTTCACCTGTGCAAAACATGTGCAGAGCCTTGTGTGAATGGACAAATACAAATAGCTCCAAAGACTCGACAAGGGAACTTTTTTTTCTGTGATCCTCGCAGCTTCTTTGTGCCGGGGATAAGGCTTTTGTTCTTAGCTAGATGAAATTTCACAAAACAATTTTTTTTTAATGACTTGTCCTTTGCCCTGAACCCTGAGATTCCTCCTCTGTGACCTCTCTCTAGTCTAGATCCACCTCTGATCCATTTTTTTTTTTTAGCTAAGGCTACAGCTGATGAAGGTGACCTGTTAATGATTCTCATTGCCTGGAACCAGATAAAAAGGTCTGGTCAGTGGTCACACGGATGTCATCTTTCCTTGCTATCTATAAAGACCTTGGAAAAGCAGAAGGGGATTGTAAGGGCACCAGCACAGAAGTCCTATAATTCTCTTGTGCTTCTTGCTTTTTTTTTTTGGTGGTTTGGACTGCTTTAACCTTCATATACATCCTGTTCAATACGCAGATTGCCTTTGGTGCTGTATAATAACTGGTATGGGACTTGTTCTGGAGTGTAGCAGCCTTTACAACCGGCTGGATTCACAACTGAGCTGAGAGGGAAAATAGGGTATGCTAACAGTAATATCCAAAAATCCCCCCCAAAACCTCTCAAAATACTTAATAATCACAACACTATTTTTAAAAAAATCAAAATATTTCACCCGCTTTATCAATGCCTCGTGTGACAGCTGATGGCAAGACCGGGTCTCTGTACCTGATGTGAGGAGAAAAACATATCCAGTACGGCACGGTACCCATCATGTAATTAATTAATTAAGTTAGTATTTCTATTTCACCTTTCCAAAGAATGCTTCAGGTGCAGTACAACATTAAAAAAAACAAACTATAAAGCAATATCAGAGCCTGGTCATTGAATGCTGGGGACAATTTAAGCTCCTATGTTTTCAAAGTCTCTATAATTATTACTGTGAATTGTGTGTGGCAGTAATGTACTGGTTTCTTTATAATTTGTTTTCCTTATTGCACTGCCAGTCGGTGTCCTGTTGTTGTATTGTTTGACTTAGTTTCTCTTCAAAAGTTACCCATCTAAATAGCAAATGTGACATATTCAGCCACTTATCTGGCTGAATATGTCACATTAAAAAAGTGGCTAAATATTGGGTATATCTAACTAGTGTGGCTGGATAATGTTAGATCGGCTCTAATGCAGGTCTAAAGTTATCTGGCTTTGTGTGGTTGGATAACTTGCTACTTTATATCCAGAGTAGCTTTCTGCTTCAAAGGCAGGGGGGGATGAAGAAAAGGGGATCTATATACAGACAACAACCAACAAGGACTGAATTACATAGTCTGGGTAAACAAATAAGCATGGGAGTAGCTTGCTTATTGCGGCGGTTACTACCCCTAGCTATTTAAGCTAGATATTTCACTTAGTTGCAGTTCCAAAACTGCTCTCTACATTAATGGCGGGGGTGGAAGGGAAATAGAACCAAAGGTTACTAAAGGCCAAGAGTAACAGATAAGTATGAGAGATAAAAAAAATAATAAAAATTGTGAAAGCTTGCTGGGCAGACTGGATGGGCCATTTGGGCTTCTTCTGCCGTCATTTCTATGTTTCTATGTTATCCAGATACCTTTAAACGATATCCTTGAAAGTAGCACTGTATCAGTAAAAAAAAAAAAAGTAAAAAAAGAAAACCTAAATCAAAGGGCCTGCGGCTCTCATCCATTTGTAAATTACGATATCTAGCCCAGCGCTCCTCACATACTAATTACCAGGCAACTGTCCTCCCTCCTCCCTTTGCTCCCCCCCCCCCCCTTTTCCAGTCTTCACTTAAAAATGTCTATTGCACTCCCTGGACTTTGGAGCCCCCTCCTCCAGTCACAGTCTGTGTGTTAGCCCCAGTAGGTGTCATTATTACGCCACATCTGGGACTCCCTTCCTGCCTTGGGAAGGGGGCTATGGACACATTGCCCAAGTGGCAGAAGCTGGGTCTGGGCAAGTGGGCTGGCTCCTGGATTTCCTTTTAGGACTTACAGATCAGATCTGACAGGTGATTAAGAAAGATCTAAAACACCACACTGTGTCATGCATGAAGCGAGGTGTTTCCCATCAGATCTAACACCTGCAGTATTTGTTTCTGCTTTGTGCATGTGTATTTTGAGCCTGGATCCTGCACACTTACATGTTGTCATCAATTTGTATTAGTGAGCCCAGGAAACCTTTAGCAAATAATGGAGCACCTGGGTATTTGATGGCGCACATTTGAAATAAAAATGACAAAGTAATTTAGGGGTTTTTTTTTACCTTTTCCTAGCCAATGCTTGCATGAATACAAACTCTGTTTGACAGAATCAGTTCAGTTATCCTCTTTGACACTCAGCTGGACTGAAACCAGAATCTGCCTCTCACAGCCTCAGAAAAATGGGCGGATTTGTTTTATGAAAATCCCGATAAGGTTGGACACCACTGTGTAGAGAGAAAAAAAGATTCTTTAAAAGATACATCTTAGTTTGCATTGCTTTCTGTATGAAATCTCTGTCCTGCCAATTTTCTGAGTGAAGCTCCTACTTATGCATTTAAACCCTTATTCACTGAATGTGGCATAGGAAACTTTGTCTTTGCAGTTATATTTATCTAACGCCAATTAATGTACAGCAATATTAAGCAGGGGTTCAGAGGCTGGAGGGTGTTTATTCAAAGGTGACTTTCCCTGGGAGTGAATTTTAGGGTGTGCTGAATATTCTGTGACCTCCCATTGCTTTATAAGCTATTGCAGTCAGGCAAAATGCTGCTGTGGATTTGAATTTTAGATTTAATTTCTCGTCCTTCCGAAGCTGAGCTTGAGGCAAGCTCCATTTCAGGTACACAGTAGGTGTTTCCCTGCTTCAGGGGGCTTCTTTCAAATTTGGTATCTGTGCCTGAGGCTTCCCTGGTTCCAGTCTCAGCCCGCTTGCTTTAATTAGTAGGTTACTTCTAATTAAATTAGATTATCCTGCGCCTGGATTTGGCATTCTTTACCCGGGCGTGTCTTGGGATCCTAACTGGGATCCTCCAAGTTCCTAATGATTTGGGTTTGGATTCACACCTTTCACGAAAGCGAGATCTTTCCCGTATCAGCACTTTAGCAACGAACCTGCTGTGTCCTGGGGCTGCAGTTTCACATTAAGCTTGTACAGTCTTACATCCAAACCCAGAGGGAAATGTGATCATTTCCAACAATTTCTCTTTTCCGTATGTGCTATATTTTTGTGATTTTAGCTTTAGCTCCAAGGTCAGCATCCCAGCTACCTTCTTTAGAAAAAAAGTGCTTTTCTCCTCGCACCCAAGACCGTCACATCCCCCGACAGCACTGTTTCCTCATTGGTGTTTGTAAGAGGCATTTCCACTTTAAATAGGATATTTTTGTATATTTTTTTTAAGATAATTGAATTATGAATGTATATGAAAGATGCACGAATGGACAGTAGCTGTGGTTGAAGCCTTGATGAATGGTGTTACTGCTTTCAAGTTGCAAACTTGTGCCAATTCAACTCCCTTTCTGTGTGGTTTTTTTTCATACAAAAATGTAAGTATTATTTTTACTTTAGAAAGTATCATGCTTTGAAATCTGGATGCATGGAATATTTTGCTTAACCCTTGCATGCAGCCACCTCTGGGGTGGATGATGTGTCAGTCCTCTTACTCATACTGGACATTATCAAGCCTTCCACACTTCTGATCTAAGGGGCGAAGCATCACTGAGTAGAGAAAAATTCTCTTGCTAAGTCTCTTCACGTGGTGAGCTCGTTATGTACCATCTGGAGGTTCGAGGAAGGTGAGTCCTCAAGCGGAAATAAATGAATAATAAAGCCTAATTAGCATATTATAGTTATTGGAGAAAAATAACAGGAACAATAAGCTGTTCTCTCCGTGTAGCGTAGCACGAGAAAGGTCCTGCATGCACAGAGTCCGGTGGGTGGTGGTTAGGATTCATTGTGTAACGCTGACTGAGGACCACAATCCTTGGTTCTCCTAAGCATGTCAAGAAGCACCTCACTGAATGGTGACTGCTGTTAAATGCTATGAGTCTATCCAATAGGCACAGAATGGGAAAAAGGCCCCCCTATGAAGCGAACCTGTCTTTTCATTGGCCATAGTAGCCATAAATGATCAGTGCAATGGCTTTCTTTGCAAAAACAGGTGTCATTGAAGATGAGGTTTATCTGTGTAATGATCCCTCAGAATATTAATGCCACTGAAACTCATGACAACAATCTGCACTGCGGATTTCAGTTCATGAGAACTGAATCCATGGAGCCACCTCTGTCAGGTAGCTGTTGCAGCTGAATGTAGCCATTGGAACTGTCCTTGCTCAGGAAGCTAGGGCCAGTGATATCTGATAACTGGCAGGAATCATGACAGAGTGATTGTAATTAGGTTTTAAGTGCCACTGGAAAGCATTCATTGAACAGTGTGACTAGAGCCACAGGTTGGCAGCTATATTTCAGTAAGGGTTGGATGGTCACTTAAGGTTTATTAAGGATCCTTCATCAGGTGGCAGAAAAGAGTAAAACAATGCATTTATTAGAGAACTGTACATTTATAAGAGAGTGCTATCTTTCTGGGGGGGGGGGGGGGGGGGGGGTGCCAGTACTTGCATAACAACAGGGCAAATCAAGCAGGCAGAGGAAAAAGGTGCAGGTACTCAGTACCAGCAGGTACCCCCTGAAGAAAAAGCACTGAATTTAGTACAAAGAAGGAAAGAGGCTGCTGGAGGAACTCAACCTGCTAGTGGCTGAAAATGAGAGGCCCGGTGTTGCCTTGCTTGCGTGCGTGCTCGCATGCCCACGCACAACTTTACCTGCAGGGGCACACAGCTTTCACTCACCATCCTCCCACAAGCAGGAAGGCTCAGGGGCTGTGGTGGAGCACATTCCACTATGGCCCGAAGATAACAGCAGGCTGGGGGGCTGTGGTGGAGCTCATCCCACCTCAGCCTGATGACAACAGGAGGCCCTGTGTGTGAGCTTGTAATTGTGTGTGAGTGAGAACCTGTGAGAGTCTGTGTGTGTGTGTGTGTGTGTCCGTGCGTGCATTTGTCTGTGAGAGAGCCTGTGTGTGAGCTTGTGTGCCTGTAATGTGTCTGTGTGAGAGCTTGTATTCTCACTCTAGCTTGATGCACTCTCTACCTAGCTGCTATCAAGCTAGGGCGAGAGTACAATGTACAAATCTCATCTTTGTGTACCTTCTTTGTGTAGGCTTCCTGGGCAAAGTCAAGTTGCAGGATGGTGTTTCTCGTCAGTGTGTTTTTTATAACACTCAGTCATTTGCTCTAGAAGATGGTATGTCTTCTGCTACAGTTCCTGGAGTTCCTGTCCCATCAGGTTAGCTGCTGGGAAAGAGTCAGAGAGTGGAACAGGTCTGGGTGTATGGGGTTGGCATCTGAGCACAATGTAGAAGGGTGATGACCCTGTGGAACTGTTCATGTGGTCATTATGTGAGAATTCGGCCCATGGGAGGAGGGAGGTCCAATTATCCTGCCATTGGTTCATGTAAGTTTGTAGAAAAGCCTTGAGACTTTGATTTACCTGTTTAGTTTGTCCATTGCTCTGGGGGGTGGTAAGCTGAGGTGAAATCCAATATGATTCCAAACTTTCTGCATAAGCCTTTCCTATAGTGGGCTGTGAACTGAACCCCCGGTATGAGAGGATGTGAAAAGTGAGCTCATGAAGATGTAAGATGTGTTGGACAAAGAGTTGAGCCAGTTCAGGCACAGATGGGAGACTAGGGAGTGGCGTGAAATGAGTTATCTTAGAAAATCTATCCACTACCACCCATATGGTGGAGTTGTCGCCAGAAAGGGGAAGGTCAATGATGAAGTCAGTGGCCAAATGGGTTCAGGGTTCCTTGGGGACTGGCAGCAGCTGTAACAACCCCCAAGGTGCTGCTTGCACACTTTTATTCATGGCACAGGTAGGGCAAGATTCTATATGACACTTCATGTCAGTGTTCATTTGAGGCCACCAGTAGTGTTGAATGACTAATTCCAAGATTCGGGTGATACTTGGGTGTCCTGTCAAGCAAGAGTCATGGACCCACTGAAGAACCTTCTGTCATAGGCGCAGGGGAACACAGTCTGCCCAAGAGGAACTGTAAATGTGGCAACAGCCACAATCTTTGCAGGTTTGAAGATATGCCAAGAGGATATCAGAGAGCCCTCAGTATCAAAGGAATGTGAGAGGGCATCAGCTCATCGGTTCTTCTCAGCAGAATGGTACCGCAACTTGAAGTCAAACCGATTAATAAACAATGACCAGCAGGCCTGTCGAGGGTTCAGTCTCGGCATTTGTGCTAAATGCTGTAGGTTCTTATGATCCATATAGATAGTTACTGGCTCTTTATCCATATAGATAGTGCTTGGCTCTTTCCACCAGGTGTTGCCATTCTTCAAAGGCTAGCTTGACTGCTAGTAGCTCACGATCTCCAATGGTATAATTCTTCTCTGTCAGAGAGAATTTCTTTGAAAAGTAGAAGCAGGTCACGAGTGCACCATTATGATTATGCGGTAGAAGGATAGTGCCTATCCAGAGGGTAGACATATGTACCTCCAAGATGAATGGCTTGGACGGATCTTGATGGTATAGGCACAGATCAAGGATGAACTCTTCTTTGAGATGCTCAAAAACTTGGACAGTGTCTGTGTTCCAGTTCTTGGTGTCTGAGCCCTTTTTAGTTAAGGCTGTGAGTGGGGTCGCTAAGGAGGAGTAATCATTGATAAATTGCCTATAGTAATTTATGAACCCCAGGAAGTGCTGCATCTTTTATGGTCCACTGGCCAGTATGGCTTTTAATTTATTTAGGTCATATAGAGGCCTTCACAACAGATAATATATGCCAAGAAGGGAAGTTCTTCCTGTTCAAACCTCTCTAACTTGGCATATAAGTGGTGCTCATGGAGTCTCTGGAGGACCTGTTTCACATGATGATGGTGCTCTGATAACGACTTTGAGGTAAACTACCACAAGGGAGTACAGTAGGTCCCGGAAGATCTTGTTTACCATAAATTGGAAGACTGGGGGGGGGGGGGGGGGTGGGTATTGCACAATCCCAAAGGCCATCACTAGGTATTCGTAATGTCCAACTCAGGTTTTGAAAGCTGGCTTCCATTTGTCACCCTCTCGGAATATGATCATAAAAATCCAGCTTGGTAAATATTTGCACGTCCCAAAGGTAGTCAAAGAGCTCAGAGATCAAGGGAAGAAGGTAGCAATTCTTCTTCATAATAGAGTTAAGTCCATGATAATCAATGCAGGGATGTAATGTCCATCCTCCTTCCCTATGAAAAAGAATCCAGCCCCTGCAGATGAGGAAGAGGGGCAAATGAAGCCTCTGTCCAAGTTCTCTTGAATATACTTTGTCATAGCATCTGTTTCAGTCGCAGAAAGCAGATATACTCTGCCTCTGGGTGGAACGTTACCGGGAACCAGGTCTATGGCACAATCGTAGGAACGATGGGGAGGCAGGAACTTCACTTGCTGTTTGCTAAAGATGCTTGCAAATTTGGTAATATTGTGGTGGCAAACTCGGAAGCTTGGAGGTAAATGTCCAAATCACAGGCAATAACAGGAGAAACTTTGGCAAGGCATTGCTTTTGACAACTGCGTGATTTGCAATGTGGTCCACTCGATGTGGAGCTGATGTAGCATGAACCATGGCAGACCCAAGATAACTGTGTTGACTACTTTGGGCAACACATAGAGACTGATCTGCTCCCCATGCAGAATGCCTGTTTGCATGGTCAGTGGTACTGTTTCTCTTATGATATATCCAGGTAAAGGTTCTTCATAAACAGAGGAAATGGACAGTGGGGTGTCCAAGGAAACTGTCGGTATGCGGTTGTGTTAGACCAAAGCCTTGTAGATAAAGCTGCCCCCAGACTGGTATCCAGAAAGGATAGAGCATCAGCAAGAATGTCCCCAAGAGAGAAACCTACTGGTACTAACATTTGTGGAGAGGTGCAAGGATGACCTAGGGTGGCCTCTCCCAGCAGGCCTAGTCCTTGAGTTTCCCTGCTTATTCGGGCACTGAGTTGCCAAATGTCCAGATGCAGAGCAGTATAAGCACAGGATCAGGTTACGGCATCTCTGCTTCTCTTCTACTGATAGCTTGAAGCAATCTACCCGTATGCGTTCCACTGGTACAGGTTCCAGCTCCGGAGGGGAGCAGGAGGTTAAAGGACATCGGAAACGCAAGGCAAGGTGAATGAGGTGGTGAGCTGAGCTTCTCTATTTAGCCCATGCCTGGAACCTTAGTTCTAGTCATAAGTTCCATATTAGGAGCTACCACCCAGGAAAGAGATCTAGGCGTCATAGTGGATAATACTTTAAAATCGTTGACTCAGTGTGCTGCAGCAGTCAAAAAAGCAAACAGAATGTTAGGAATTATTAGGAAGGGAATGATGAATAAAACGGAAAATATCATAATGCCTCTGTATCGCTCTATGGTGAGACCGCACCTTGAATACTGAGTACAATTCTGATAGCCGCATCTCAAAAAAATTTCTGCCCTCCTCCATATAAATCATCCAACACCCTGGACCTCACATCTAGTGCATCAGACGGAAGTGTGTCTCCCTAACACGACCTCCACATGACTTCCCTGGTTTAAATTACCCAATAGTATTTCAAGTGCTTTACCAGTGTAGTATTAACCACACTACACTGGTAAATTGTTTTGATCCACTGTCAATTGCATTACCACTGTCAAGTACACTAATATTGTTAATTTGCATTAATCTGTGCACTTCCATCACGGTCTCTGCACCTGCATTAATCTGTTACAACTGCATTATTCTGCTCAACTGCATTATTCTGTTCAATTGCTTTACCGTGCCCGCATCCCACAATCTGTCCCTCTCCCCGATACACCACCACTAGCCCTCCACCCAACAATGCCCCCACACACTCCCCTCTGTCCCCACATCTATCCATTCGGACACCCCTCAAAACTATCCCCCCCCCCTTTCACCCACCACAACACTCAAAAAAGGCGTCTGACTTCCATCCCCATATCTCCCACCTCGCCTGCCCTTACCATCTCCCTCATTTCCCTTCTACTCATCAACGCCCAATCCCTAAAACAAAAAATACACCTTCTCCATGATATTTTAACCGACTCCAAACCAGAAATCTTTGCTGTAACTGAATCCTGGTTCAAACCCTGCGACTCCCCCCTCATTAACCAACTGCCCTCTGAAACCTATGACATTTTCTCTATCCCCCGCAAAAAGAAAAGAGGAGGGGGCCTACTCCTCATAGCTAAAAAAGAACTCAAGCTTACCTCACAAACCTGCAATATTCCCAAACAATACGAAGTAGGCCTTTTCAAGTCGCAATCTCTACAAATCTGCCTTACCTATACCCCCCCCGGTCTACTAGAAAAAGACCCCTCCCCCCTCATCGAATTCCTCACCCTCTCCCTCTCTCCCGACATCCCCACTATACTCCTTGGTGACTTTAACCTTCATGTCGACTCCGTTCCACAATCCCCACCATGCGAAGCCTTCATCTCTTCCCTAGACGCAATGGGCTTCACCCAACTCGTCCACTCCCCAACCCACAAAGCTGGTCATACCCTCGACCTTATCTTCACTAACTCTCTTATCAATGTCATCCAATCCCCTTCATGCCTCCCTGTCCCCTGGTCCGACCACTCCATCATCAACACAACTCTCGCTCTAGAAACCCCATCCACATCCTTTCCCTCTCAGCCTAAATCCTTCCAATTTCGGAAAGCCTGCCCCATAGACACACTGGCTACGGCTTGCTCCAACATACCAAATCACATTGACCTGGAGACAGCTGATAGTGCTATATCCTCCTGGACAGAAACTACCCAAAAAATCGCTAACAAGTTATGCCCAGTCATTCAAAAAACTATCACACAAACCAAAGCATCCAAAAAACCATGGTACACCCAGACACTGAAAACCCAAAAAACCCAGCTCAGAGCTGCAGAAAGACACTGGTGCAAACATCCCACTCCTGCCTCAAAAACCATCTATTACCAACTCATGCATGCATATAGAAACGCCATTCAAAAAACTAAAAAAGAATACTATGCCAAAAAAATTCACCACCTCCAATTCAATCCAAAGGCACTATTTACCCTAGTCTCTAATCTCACCAAACCCAACGTACCCTCACTCCAAATCCCCTCCTCACAAACACGATGCAATGAAATTGCCCTCTTCTTCAAGAACAAAATATCCAACATCACTGCCAAGTTTCACCCTAACTCTAATAATACCCCCAACTCCAATAGTATAACCCCTCCCACCCCACACATTCCCACCTTTCTCTCTTCTTTTGATCCCTCTTCTACCCTAGAAATAGAAAACATATTAAAAAAGATGAGACCCTCGTCCCACCCCTCAGAAACTATCCCTACTAAACTCCTACTCGCTATTCCAAAAACAATAGCCACCTCACTCTCCAAAATCGTGAATTGTTCCCTAGAACACGGCCTGGTTCCTATCTCCCTGAAACAAGCCGTGGTCAAACCCATCCTAAAAAAACCCTCCCTCGATCCCTCCAACCTATCTAACCTCCGCCCCATTTCCAATCTCCCTTTCCTCTCCAAAATCATTGAAAAACTAGTTAACTCCCGCCTCTCTGACCACCTAGAACAATCCAACATACTCCTACCAACACAATACAGTTTCCGAAAACACCTCAGTACGGAATCCCTACTCCTCTCCCTTACAGACACTATCATCAAAGGCATGGATGCTGGTAACTCCTACCTCATCGCCATGCTTGATATCTCCGCCGCATTCGATACAGTAAATCATAACATCCTCATCAACACTCTCATCAGCATAGGGATCACAGGTACCGCCCTTTCTTGGATAAAGTCCTTTCTCCAAAACCGTACTTACACAGTCCTCACCGACAACTTCAAATCCCCCCCTGTTAATCTCGACTGTGGCGTCCCCCAAGGATCCTCCCTTTCATCCACCCTATTTAACATTTATATGCTCCCCCTCACAAACCTCCTCTCCAACCTTGGTATTACACACTTCATCTACGCAGATGACGTGCAAATCCTCATACCCTTCACTAACTCTCTACTCACTGCTCTCCAAAAATGGAACACCATCCTCGCCTCCATAAACCAACTCCTCACTGACATGCACCTAGCCCTTAACCCGCAAAAAACTGAACTCCTCCTCATCTCCTCCAAACATGCATCCATACCCTTTCCCTCCACCCTCCACCCCCCTAACTTTCTCTCTGACAAAAGAAACCTGGGGGTTATTCTAGATAACCAACTAACCCTCATACCATATATCAAATCTATCCTTAGCAGCTGCTACTTCAAACTACAAACCCTCAAAAAACTCAAACCCCTTCTCTACTTCTCTGATTTCCGCACAGTACTTCAATCTATAATTTTCTCAAAGATTGATTACTGTAATGCACTCCTACTTGGTCTCCCTGCTACCCACATCAAACCTCTACAACTCCTTCAAAACGCTACTGCACGCATCCTTACTAATGCCAATAAAAAAGACCACATCACTCCCACCCTCATCAACCTCCACTGGCTTCCCATCCACTCACGAATTATTTACAAAACCCTTACCCTCATCCACAAAAGTATTACTAACGAACATTACAACTGGCTAAACCCACCTTTCCTCCCTCTTACCTCCACAAGACCCACCCGCTCCTCTCTCTGTGGAACCCTTATTCCCCCCTCCTTAAAATCCACAAGACTCATCTCCACCACTAATAGGGCCCTCTCCCTCGCAGGCCCTTCCCTTTGGAACTCCATGCCCCTTGACCTACGCACAGAAACCTCCACACCCACTTTCAAAAAGAAACTCAAAACCTGGCTCTTCCTCCAAGCATACCCCCAATCATCATCATCTCCTACTAACACCCTAACCCGAAATCCTTCTCTCACCTACACCCCCCCACAGGACCTACACCCAACACCCACCCCCTCTAAGGAACTACAAACCTAAAAATGTTACTCAGCACAACCGCATACACTTTCTCACCTCAATTATCGTTGTTCTGCGCTTACACAATCTTGTATATAACCTGTGTACACATCAATTGTCCCTTGTACCCCTGTACATAGCTTCTCCTTATGTATCCACTCTCCATCCCCCTTCCCCTTTCTTAGTCTCGTCTACCCCCTCCCCTCCCTCCCCTTAGTTATTTATTTTACCTTTCTAGTTACTTACTATGTTACTTTGTTTGCTACACACTGTTCCTTGTAAAGGCTTTGCCTATATATCTTCGGTTGTAAGTTATCTGTAAACCGGCACGATGTGCAAACGGTTGCCGGTATATAAAACAAAATAAATAAATAAATAAATAAATAAATATAGTTGCGATGGAGAAGGTACAGAGAAGGGTGACCAAAATGATAAAGGGGATGGAACAGCTCCCCTATGAGGAAAGACTAAAGAGATTAGGACTGTTCAGCTTGGAGAAGAGATGACTGAGGGGGGATATGATAGAGGTGTTTAAAATCATTAGAGGTCTAGAATGGGTAAATGTGAATCAGTTATTTACTCTTTTGGATAATAGAAGGACTAGGGGGCACTCCATGAAGTTAGCAAGTAGCACATTTCTTTTTCACTCAATGCAAAATTAAACTGTGGAATTTTTTGCCAGGGGATGTGGTTAGTGCAGTTAGTGTAGCTGGGTTTAAAAAAGGTTGGATAAGTTCTTGGAGAAGTCCATTACCTGCTATTAATCAAGTTAACTTAGAAAAAATAGCCACTGCTATTACTAGCATCAGTAGCATGGGAGAGACTTAGTTTTTGACAGAAACTTATAGCCTGAATTGGCCACTGTTGGAAACCAGATGTTGGGCTTGATGAACCCTTGGTCTGATCCAGTATAGCATATTCTTATGGCTAATCAGGCCTTCTAAGATGTCTGGCAGGTCTCAGGCTGCAAGCTTATCTTTAATTCGCTCCAAGAGTCCTTGTTGGAAAATTGCATTCAGGCTGTCACTGCCCCATTGATGTTCAGAGGCCAAAGTGCAAAAGTGCATTGCATACTCTCCCACAGACTGGGGGCCTTGCCGAACCTGTAAGAGTTCAGATGCCTTGGCTGCTGTGTGACTGGGCTCATCAAATATTTGCCAGAACTCCTGCAGGAAACGCCCCAGGTGCCCCAAGAGTGGATTATCCCTTTCCCAAAGAGATGAGGCCCAAGCCATTGCGGTGCCACCCATCAAAGAAAGAATGTAAGTCACTTTAACTCAGTCATTTGGAAACAAGGATGCCTGCAGCTCGAATTGCATCCGACATTGGCTAAGGAAGCCTCTACACTTTAGTGGATCTCCACCATACCTTGGAGGTGTGGGTAGATGGAGCGTGGGAGTAGCAAGCCACAAGACAGGTATCAGAGCTGGAGGAGGCCGGGCCACAATGCCCTGAATATATCTGACCACAGTATGAAGCTACTTCTGCTGTTGTTGGAGCTGGTGTGCTAAGCTGGCGATGGTGGAGTCTGGCGATGAGTTTGCCAAGTTCATGGCCTCAACAATCTGTGAAGGGTGGTGGGTGTGTGAGCCCTTGGTGATGCGAAGTAGTTGATGCAGCCTTGAGAACGACACCCCCCCCCCCCCCGGCCTATGCTGGCAGCTGGTGAACTTGCCCTGAACAAGTAACTTGCCCTGAACAGCAGTAACCCAAATCAAGAAACCGAGGATGGTCTTCCTTCTGGTGGCCCATAGTCTGGAGTGTCACCTTTACCAGCTGCCTCCCCTGCAGTTTGAGCCCTTGGGTTCTGGCAGCCAGCAGGACTTAGGTGGATCCCTAGGGCGGCAAAAATAATGGAAGTCTGGGAGAACACTGGGCTGGGCAGGCGATCATAGTCAGGTCCAGGCAAGGGGACAAGATCCAGGCGGCAGGCAATCATGGTCGGGTCCAAGCAAGGGGACAAGATCCAGGCGGCAGGCAACCATGGTCGGGTCCAAGCAAGGGGACAAGATCCGGAGAGTCAGGCCAAGGATGGATGAGGTACACTGAAGACATTGGACAAGATGAATAGGACAAGGCAAGGCAGGATGAGGCAAGAACAGGAACACAGGAACAGGCTGGAATACAGGACAATCAGGAACGCAGGAGCAACACACAATGCTCATGACAGGAGACCGTTGCTGAGGTGAGGAATTGCTGCGGGGCCTTAGCTTATATAGACCAGGAGGCTGATGTCATCTGGAGGTGCCGCTCAGAGTTTCCCACCACAGCACGCATATCACGTGCTCACATGCAAGCACGCGTGCCTTTGGGAAGGCCGTGGCCTGGCATCATCCGCAGTGGTTGGTGGCGTGTGCAGCGACGGCGGCATTCCGTTGCAATGGGAGGTCCTTGGCAGTGTGGGTCAGCGATGGGGGTGAGTGCTGCGGCTCAAAGGGACCCTCCTGCGGGCTGCCAAACATAACACCCTTTGTGCTATCTGTGCTGCCTTCATAGCATTCCTGGCCATGGCGGGTCAAGCAGCAGTAACCCAAATCAAGAAACCGAGGACGGTCTTCCTTCTGGTGGCCCATAGCATTTCACTGGTCATCAGACCATACCCTACTTTGAAATGTTTTTAAATATATCCTAAGAAGAGTTGCTTATGAAGTACCATAGAAGGAATACGCTGAGATGGAAAGGCAAGAAAAAAATGTTATTTAGTAAACATCCACATGCACATACATGAATGAAGGTCAAACGAGGTAGATGCATGCCGTGTGGGCTACCTGAGTCAGGCAGATAAAAGACAGCAGAACTTTCTCCTGCTGCCGGAGAACCTTTCTTCTGAGAAAGCCTTCTGGGGTCAGCCTGAGAGCAGAAGGAAAGAACAGGTCGGCTTTGTCAAGGGCTTGATTTACTAAGGCTTTTTTTCCTCGTTCTGCGTCTATGGGGAAAAACGAGACTTAGTAAATCAGGCCCAAAGAGTGAATATCCCAAAGACAAGTCTTAGCTTGTGGGAAAGTACGGAATTTGATGCACTCATTTAACAGGCAACCTGGGGTTTACATCCCTAGCATATTTTCACAGTACAATGGTCAGAGACCTTACAGACAGAAAAAGCCCAAACAAAAAAAAACAAACATCCCTATAACAATGTCTCCATATTTATAGCTTCTCGTATGGGAAGAAAATGGTGTAAGTCAGCAATGTGAAGTGACAGCTGCACAAAACAGCACTTACAATTGTGTAACATATATGTTGCCGCACGCATGTTATAAAATTTGATATCCGTGCACACATGTGCACCGGATTTTAACATCTGCACGCGCATGTGCGGTCGGCCCGTGACTCACATGCGTGCGGGGGGGGGGGTATTTTTTACTTTACATGCGGCGACGTGATTTCATTTTTCCCATTTCCCTAACCTTAACCCTGCCCTTCCTACCTTTTCCCCCTCTCCTCCCCAACCCCTACCTATCAACCCTGTTTTTGTTTGTTTGTTAACTTACTTCTGCTCCTTTGCAGCAGAAGTAAGTTACGCGCGCTGGCCCGCTGCCGGCGCGCTTCCCCGGGACTGCCCCCAGCTCTCCCCGCCCATAACCCGCCCCCTCGGCCTGCCCCTTTCTGGAGGCCCAGCACTTTGGCATGTACCGGGGGTTACGCGCGTGGCCAGGCCCCTTCGAAAGTGACAGGCCCGGCCACGCGTGTAACCCCCAGTATTTGCATGCGCGCGCGTTTAAAATCCAGCCATTAGTGTCACGAGTATTATGTTCAAAGTTTACCAGGCCTCTACAATTGGAGTTTTTTTTCTACCCTGTAAGAGGTCCATATTTATCCACTCTCTGGCTGAGCTAGTTAGCTGAATAAACCTATCCAACTAGCTTAGCCTTATCTAAAAGTTGGCTGGATAAGTCTATCTGGGAAACTGTGGGACAGCTCTTCAGAATTAGTCAGATGTTATCCAGCTAACTAAACTCCTCCCAGTTATATCCATGCCCTGCCCGCCACTTACTCATCTCACTAGCCAAATAAGTAGTTAGCCAAATAAGTGGCAGCTGCTGATTCTTGGCAGATATTCAGCTGCTGACACTTAGCCAGATAAGTCAAAATGTATCCTCCATTGTGGCCCTGACTATCGACCGCTCAGTATTTTGAGGGAGTGAATCGCTGGATGTTAGCAAACATATCGATATGAAATATTTTTAAAAAAATCAGCTGTGTGCAAATAAATTCTAACCGTGACTCACAAAGTTTTGAGTGGAGATATCCCCATCACACGTAAGCAGCAAATTAAGAATTTATAAGCCGTCTCGTTCTTTCAGGTCATCAGATCAGAACCTCCTGGATCTTCCTGACGTTCGTATGCTTCGCTCATTAGAATCCCGTGAAAGGATGCTGGCGGTTGTCGGTCCGGGGACTGGAACCTGCTTCCTGTCACCTTGTCTCGACTCCTTTTGGAAGAATTTAAAATCTATACAAGCCTTGGAGGGGGCTGGATCAGAGGTAATTAGGAGGCTGAGTGTCAGGATGTTAGCAAATCCAGCAAGCATTCTGGACGTTGTCAATGGGGCAAGGAATAAGAGCTTAAGTTGCGCCAGCAGAGGTTCAGCGTATGTTGGATGAGTTGGTACTATTTGTTATGTGTATTGTATAGATACTTTGTGATCCACTTAGAACTCAGAATAATGCGGACTATAATTGGGGTAGGGTAGCCTCAGTCGTTGCAGAGCAACAGTGCCCAGTGGCCAGACACGGGGGTCCACGTTACCGTGTTTGAAGTGGAGCCACGATCTGTGGCCTCTGGCCAAGGGCACTCACTGCAATGGCAGGGCTAGGAGATGTGGATAATAAAAATAGGGAACAACTCCCCCCACCCCCATGCTGCCAGGTGGCTGCGAGTGAAGGCTCATGGTGCCAGATCCCAGACAGAGTTCTGATTGAGCTGGAACCCCAGAGGAGCAGAGGGATCAGACTCCCCCCCCCCCCTTTCCCTCTCCTACTCCAAAAAATAAAAAATAAATAAAAAGCTTTGTGCAATTGGTACATACACAGAATATAATACAATATTGTATTGCTAAGTTTAAACTTTTGTACTTCTGCATTGCATCCCTGGGAGCAGTCATTGTTTCAAGAATACTGTGTACAATTCTAGTCGCCGCATCTCAGAAAAGATGTAGTTGCGATGGAGAAGGTACAGAGAAGGGCGACCAAAATGATAAAGGGAATGGATCAGCTCCCCTTTGAGGAAAGGCTGAAGAGGTTAGGGCTGTTCAGCTTGGAGAAGAGATGGCTGAGGGGGGATATGATAGAGGTCTTGAACGAGTAGATGTGTTATTTACACTTTCGGATAATAGAAGGACCAGGGGTCATTCCACGAAGTTAGCAAGTAGCACATTTAAGACTAATCGTAGAAAATTCTTTTTCACTCAACGCACAATTAAGCTCTGGAATTTGTTGCCAGAGGATGTGGTTAGTGCAGTTAGTGTAGCTGGGTTCAAAAAAGGTTTGGATAAGTTCTTGGAGGAGAAGTCCATTACCTGCTATTAATCAATTTTACTTAGGGAATAGCCATTGCTATTAATTGCATCAGTAGCATGGGATCTTCTTAGTGTTTGGGTACTTGCTAGGTTCTTGTGGCCTGGTTTGGCCTCTGTTGGAAACAGGATGCTGGGCTTGATGGACCCTTGGTCTGACCCAGTATGGCATGTTCTTATGCTCTTATAATGGTTTTCAAATAAATAAATAAGTGAAAACAATTGAATACTCATGATTGTGAAGAGAGGCCTCTTTAAAAAATCAAAAACCCCCGAAGTTTTTTTTCCCTGCCATGGTCCGGGGAAGGGCAGAGAGGGAAGCAGGGCAGGAGGTTTGTCTCCCATCAGGGTCAGAACTGCAGGGCTGGTACTGACAGAGGGAGGGAACTCCTGCAGCTGCAGAAAGGGTCAGGCACAGACCCTGGAGCAGTGCAGCTGCAGGCGGTGGCTCCTGTGGGAAGAGAAGGCTATCTTGAGCGGCAGAGAGCATTGAGGAGCTCCTGCCACTGGATTGGAGCCCCGGTGGGGTAACTCCAGTTATGGGAAGCTCCTGCTACAGTTTTAAGACTGGGGGGGGGGGGGGGCATCGCTGACATCATCGATGATGTCACAGTCCCGAAAAAAGATGAAGGCATTCTTTTCTATGTAGGTTTATGTAACCTCCCTGTACTCCAGGGGCCACCTCCCCAGCCTTGGGGAGCATGGTAATTACTGTCCCGAAGTGGGGAAATGCATCTCTGGGGTTGTGAGCTAGGGGCAGGATAACCTGCAGGGCCAGTGTCAGGCTAAGATCACTCCACATAAACAAACTGCTCTCCAGACTCGAGTTGTGCTCCAAGTAATAAATAGTTTACTGCAGAATCTTCAGGATCAAACATAATGACAGTGATAGTTCAGGTAGATCCAAGTAATAAATAGTTTACTGCAGAATCTTCAGGATCAAACATAATGACAGTGATAGTTCAGGTAGATCCAAGTAATAAATAGTTTACTGCAGAATCTTCAGGATCAAACATAATGTCAGTGATAGTTCAGGTAGATCCAAGTAATAAATAGTTTACTGCAGAATCTTCAGGATCAAACATAATGACAGTGATAGTTCAGGTAGATCCAAGTAATAAATAGTTTACTGCAGAATCTTCAGGATCAAACATAATGTCAGTGATAGTTCAGGTAGATCCAAGTAATAAATAGTTTACTGCAGAATCTTCAGGATCAAACATAATGTCAGTGATAGTTCAGGTAGATCCAAGTAATAAATAGTTTACTGCAGAATCTTCAGGATCAAACATAATGTCAGTGATAGTTCAGGTAGATCCAAGTAATAAATAGTTTACTGCAGAATCTTCAGGATCAAACATAATGACAGTGATAGTTCAGGTAGATCCAAGTAATAAATAGTTTACTGCAGAATCTTCAGGATCAAACATAATGACAGTGATAGTTCAGGTAGATCCAAGTAATAAATAGTTTACTGCAGAATCTTCAGGATCAAACATAATGACAGTGATAGTTCAGGTAGATCCAAGTAATAAATAGTTTACTGCAGAATCTTCAGGATCAAACATAATGACAGTGATAGTTCAGGTAGATCCAAGTAATAAATAGTTTACTGCAGAATCTTCAGGATCAAACATAATGTCAGTGATAGTTCAGGTAGATCCAAGTAATAAATAGTTTACTGCAGAATCTTCAGGATCAAACATAATGTCAGTGATAGTTCAGGTAGATCCAAGTAATAAATAGTTTACTGCAGAATCTTCAGGATCAAACATAATGACAGTGATAGTTCAGGTAGATCCAAGTAATAAATAGTTTACTGCAGAATCTTCAGGATCAAACATAATGACAGTGATAGTTCAGGTAGATCCAAGTAATAAATAGTTTACTGCAGAATCTTCAGGATCAAACATAATGACAGTGATAGTTCAGGTAGATCCAAGTAATAAATAGTTTACTGCAGAATCTTCAGGATCAAACATAATGACAGTGATAGTTCAGGTAGATCCAAGTAATAAATAGTTTTACTGCAGAATCTTCAGGATCAAACATAATGACAGTGATAGTTCAGGTAGATCCAAGTAATAAATAGTTTACTGCAGAATCTTCAGGATCAAACATAATGACAGTGACAGTTCAGGTAGATCCAAGTAATAAATAGTTTACTGCAGAATCTTCAGGATCAAACATAATGACAGTGATAGTTCAGGTAGATCCAAGTAATAAATAGTTTACTGCAGAATCTTCAGGATCAAACATAATGACAGTGATAGTTCAGGTGGATGCAGAAATCAAACAGAATTACAGTCCCACAAATCTCACTCTTCTCCTTAAAGCCCCTCTCTTTAAATAACAGTTTCTTCTGACAGCAACAAAGTAGCCCTGGTTACTTTTTTTTCTTCTCTCCCCTTTTAAGAACATAAAATATGCCATACTGGGTCAGGGCAAGGGTCCATTAAGCCCAGTATCCTGTTTCCAACAGTGGTCAAACCAAGTCACAAGTACCTGGCAAGTACCCAAACATTAGCTAGATCACAAGCTACTATTGGTTATTAATTACCGTAATAGCAGTTTATCAATTTATCCTCTAGGAACTTATCCAAACCTTTTTTAAACCGAGTTACACTAACTGCTGTAACCACATCCTCTGGCAATGAATTCCTGAAAAGAATTGTCTTTGATTTGTTTTAAATGAGCTACTTGCTAACTTCATGGAGTGCCACCTGGTCCTTCTATTATCTGAGAGAGTATATAACCGATTTACATTAACTTGTTCAAGTCCTTTCATGATTTTGTAGACCTCTTATCATATCCCGCCTCAGTCATCTCTTCTCCAAACTGAACAGCCCTAACTTCTTTAGCCTTTCCTCATAGGGCAGCCGTTCCATGCCCCATATCATTTTGGTCATAAGAACATGGGTCAGACCGAGGGTCCATCAAGCCCAGTATCCTGTTTCCAACAGTGGCCAATCCGTCACAAGTAACCTGGCAAGTACCCAAAAACTAAGGCTATCCCATGCTACTGTTGCTAGTATTAGCAGTGGCTATTTTCTAAGTCAGCTTAATTAATAGCAGATAATGGACTTCTCCTCCAAGAACTTATCCAATCCTTTTTTAAACCCAGCTACACTAACTGCACTGACCACATCCCCTGGCAACAAATTCCAGAGTTTAATTGTGCATTGAGTGAAAAAGAACTTTCTCTGATTAGTTTTAAATGTGCCCCATGCTAACTTCATGGAGTGCCCCCTAGTCCTTTTATTATCCGAAAGAGTCAATAACCAATTCACATTTACCTGTTCTAGACCTCTCACTATTTTAAACACCTCTATCATATCCCCCCTCAGCCATCTCTTCTCCAAGCTGAACAGTCCTAACCTCTTTAGTCTTTCCTCATAGGGGAGCTGTTCCATTCCCATTATCATTTTGGTTGCCCTTCTCTGTACCTTCTCCATCACAACTATATCTTTTTTGAGATTTTATTTATTTATTTATTTTTAATTTTTATATACCGAGATGCGGCGACCAGAATTGTATTTATTTATTTTTAATTTTTATATACTGAGATGCGGCGACCAGAATTGTATACAGTATTCAAGGTCTCACCATGGAGCGATACAGAGGCATTATGACATTTTCCGTTATATTCACCATTCATTTCTAATTCCCAAAATTCTGTTTGCTTTTTTGACCTCCGCAGCACACTGAACTGACAATTTCAATGTGTTATCCACTATGATGCCTAGATCTCTTTCTTGGGTGGTAGCTCCTAATATGGAACCTAACATTGTGTAACTACAGCATGAGTTATTTTTCCTTATAGGCATCACCTTGCACTTATCCACATTAAATTTCATCTGCCATTTGGAAGCCCAATCTTCCAGTTTCACAAGATCCTCCTGCAATTCATCACAATCCGCTTGAGATTTAACTATTCCGCATAATTTTGTCTGATCTGCAAATCTGATCACCTCACTCATCATACCCCTTTCCAGATCATTTATAAATATATTAAAAAGCACCGGTCCAAGTACAGATCCCTGAGACACTCCTTTTTCCATTGTGCAAACTATTTAATCCTACTCTCCTCAATCTTTTGCACAGCCTAATCTGGTACTCTCTTAGTGTCTCCTTAGCTAGCAAAATAGTTATTTATTTATTTGTTTTATTTATTTTTGACTTTAATATACTGACATTCCTGTAAGAACTACAAATCACACCGGTTTACAATGAACAAAAAAGAACTTCGCCTAAGAGCGTTACATGGAACAATGTGAGAGAGAGAAGTAAAAGCTTAGGAAAACCAGGGCTGCGAACTTGCCCACTGCAAAACATAACATTACTCAACATAGTTAATAATATATAAACACTTCCGAACGGGAATTGATAAATACTTAATAAATCTAATTAACAAAATTCAGGACGAGGATATGGGATACTGTTCAGGGGAAAGATGTTGCAGAAAGGTTTAGCAAGTAACAATTGATCTTGATAGAGGTCTGAATCTTAAGGCATATTTAGACAGGTCGGGAGAAGACGACCAGCTACAAAGTAAAGTAATGCTCAAAGTAAAGGCTTAGTTAAAGTAAGAGCGTTGGATTAGAGCAAGGTCCCTGAAAATGAGGAGACAGAGATGAAGAAATGGTGCAATGCGTTGGTCGGACTGGTCTGAGATAAGCAGAAGTCATCGTTCTGGGAATGCTAGTTTGAAGAGCCATGTTTTGAGTTTTTTTTCTTGAATGACAGAGGACATGGAACTTGTCGGAGGTCTGGAGGGGGGGGGGGGGGTGCATTTTAAAAGTGCAGCGTGCGCATCCAAGTGCATGCGGTTCCCGGCGCGTGCACATTCGCACGTCGATTTTATATCGACGCACGCATGTGCCCGCTGGTGCCAACCTATACGCAAGGGGGGAGGGGGTGATTTTTTAATAAACACGCAGCGATGTGCTCGGGCCATCCCAGTTTCCTCTCAGTTGGACTGGGAGAGAACTTCCCTAACCCCCTACCTTTCCTTCCTGCATTTCTTCCTCTCCTCTCTGACCCCTAAACCCCACCTATCTAGCCACATTTTTTTTTGTTTTAATACTTACCTGCTCCTTTGAGCAGCAGTAAGTTGCATACACCGGCAGGCTGCCAGCGTGCACTTCACTGGGACAGCACAAAATGGCGCTGTCCCAACCGGACCCCTGCCCTGCCCCCACCCATAACCTGTCCCCTTGCCTGCCCCTTTTGAACAACTCGGCACTTCTGCTGCACTCAGCCCAGCCACATGTGTGTATATCCCGGTTTTTGTGCATGCCAGGGATTTAAAATTCCTCCCAAAATGTCCTGCTCAGCTGAAGGAAAATCCCTCTGGTACAGCCTCAGAATCCTCCGAGCCCCCAAAACAAGTTGCCTCTGGCACAGTTTGGCTTCCTGGCACAGATGGGTTCCTGCTTTAGTTAAGAACATTAGAAGTTGCCATACTGGGTCAGACCGAGGGTCCATCAAGCCCAGCATCCTGTTTCCAACAGTGGCCAATCCAGGCTACAAGTACCTGGCAAGTACCCAAACACTAAGGGGCGGATTTTCAGAGCCCTGCTCGCCTAAATCCGCCCAAAACCGGGCGGATTTAGGCGAGCAGGGCCCTGCGCGCCGGTGAGCCTATTTTACATAGGCCTACCGGCGCGCGCAGAGCCCCGGGACTCGCGTAAGTCCCGGGGTTCTCCGAGGGGGGCGTGTCGGGGGCGGGCCCGGTCGTCGCGGCGTTTCGGGGGCGTGTCGGCAGCGTTTTGGGGGCGGGTACGGGGGCGTGGCTACGGCCCGGGGCGGTCCGGGGGCGTGGCCGCGCCCTCCATACCCGCCCCCAGGTTGCGGCCCGGCGCGCAGGAGGCCCGCTGGCGCGCGGGGATTTACTTCTCCCTCCGGGAGGCGTAAATCCCGGAGAAAGGTAAGGGGGGGGGGTGTGTAGACAGGGCCGGGCGGGGGGGTTAGGTAGAGGAAGGGAGGGGAAGGTGAGGGGAGGGCGTTAGAGGATTCCCTCCAAGGCCGCTCCGATTTCGGAGCGGCCTCGGAGGGAACGGGGGTAGGCTGCGCGGCTCGGCGCGCGCCGGCTATACAAAATCGATAGCCTTGCGCGCGCCGATCCAGGTTTTTAGCAGATACGCGCGGCTCCGCGCGTATCTACTAAAATCCAGCCTACTTTTGTTTGCGCCTGGAGCGCAAACAAAAGTAGGCCTATTCGCGGAGTCTGAAAATCTACCCCTAAGTCTATCCCATACTACTGATGCCAGTAATAGCAGCGGCTATTTTTTAAGACAATTTGATTAGTAGCAGTTAATGGACTTCTCCTCCAGGAACTTATCCAAACCTTTTTTAAACCCAGCTACACTAACTGCACTAACCACATCCTCTGGCAACAAATTCCAGAGCTTAATCAACCTGCAAACAAAGAAGGAGAAGATAAGCATGTGAATCAGTACCAGGAACTAAACATGTAAAGTGATGCAGGAAAGGACCTACAGGGACAGTAATTAACCTTTCCAATTCTAATTTTTTTTTTTTTTTTGTTCAGCATTTTCCTCCTGGTCCTTTGGGCTTCAGCTCTACCAATCTTCATTTGCTACTGTCCGAGGTTGCCCTCTCCCATCCAGCTCAACCATTGCGGTGCTTATCCTTGCCCGGCATCCACAGACCATGGCTTCCTCCTTCAGATGCAAAACCCAAATGGAAATAATAATTTTGTTTTGTGTCACCCATAGCTATTTTTAGTTTAACAGGTATGGCCACATGTGCAAAGCCCTAATTTATGGTGCAGATTCCACTGATTTGAAACCCGGCCAGCACCAAATCTCCATATATTCCTGAGCTATTCTGTCCACTGAACAGCTTCTATATGACAAATATAAATGTAATATTTGTTGTATTTTTAAAGCACGTGCAATATTGTTTTGGTAGTATGATCTGTGCGGATTTCCTAGTTTACTTTTCGTTTTTGGTTGTTAGCTTCACCATATCAAGATTAGAAAAATTAGGGATGCAAAATTCACTCATGGGCACACAATTCAGAATTTACAAAAGATTGGGCGTGCAGGCGTATAAACTATATTTATAGTTTTGCTTATAGGCTGACCATCTGAACATTTTTTTCATCGTGTCAACTTTGGCCACAGGGAGAAAAATAAGCAGTCGGTGTTTCTTGTTCTCCAGTTCGATTAGTAACGAATCAATCAACTTCTCAAAACGATTTCGGGAGAGGGGGAGAGTACTAAACTCAATACAGATGATCCTTCCCTGAACACAGTAAAGGAGTTTGTTCAATGCTGGGAGTGCTCAAGCTCCCAGTGCGCCCGGTGAGCTGGCACCTATGATTAGTATCGACTTAGCATTAAGAGAAGACACCCTCCGCCCCGACCGTCCTTAGGATTATCTGGGCACAGAAGCACAATTTCATTTCAATATTATACTAGAGCAGGCACATGCACGCCTGAGGGAATCTGCTGGTCAAACGGATCGCTTGAAACTAAAACAGCAAAACCGTTCTGATACGGGCAGAGATCTCGGCGACAGGAAAGTCACCCAGCAGGAGTAGCTGGAGCGCCGCCGGGTCCTCACCCAGCCCGGAGCTGTGCTCTGATACTGGGACGGGTGAGGAGTTCGCTCTGGCCGCTTTGTCCATGCACCGAGCAGCAGCAGCAGCCGAGCGCCCAGTGAGGGACAGGAGCCGCGTGGCAAAACTTAACACCGCCCGGATGCAAGAGCCAGCCCCGGTCACAGCGCCCCGAGCAGCGCGGTGCCTTTCTTCAGCTGCTGCTGCTGCTGCTCTGGAGCTGGGAGGGGAGAGAGAAGGCGCCCTCGCGCCTCTCCATGTGCATGAAATTAACCCGTGGACCTCCCTCCTCACTTCTTAAAGCTCTGAGCGCCCCCCCCCCCCCCCCTAGCGCGCGCCGCTCTGTGCTATTCCGCAGCTCCGAGCCGTCGCACTTCCCGCTCGAGGCGCAGCTCAGCTCGCGCCCAGCGCCGGGGACTCCTGACGTCAGAGCCCGGGACCCCGCCCCCGCAGGGGGGGCTCAGTCTGGGCGGCGGGGGCGGGCGCCGGGCAGGACATGCGGAGCGGCGCGCGCCGCGGACGGAGCCTTCCGCCTCAACTTCTCCGGGGCGAGGGGGGGCGGCGGCGGCAGCGGCAGCAGGCGTGAGCTGCCTCGTCCGGTCCTGCCACCATTACCTCCCCCAGCGGCCGGGACCTGCTGGCCGTCGCCGCCCGGCTCCTGCGGAGGAAGCGCCTGCTGGCGGCCGGCCTGGGCATGGCCCTGGCGCTGGCGCTGCTCGTGGCTCTGCCGCTGCTGCTGCTGCGGGGCGCCGGGCCGGCGGCGGCGCACTACGAGATGATGGGCACCTGCCGCATGATCTGCGACCCCTACGGCAGCGCGCAGCCCGCCGGCGCCACCGCCCTGGAAGTCGCGCAGGACCCGGGCGCCGCGCTGCCGCCCCCTTCCTTCCTGCAGGGGCAGAAGGGCGACCCCGGCCGGCCGGGCAAACCGGGACCCAGGGGGCCCCCCGGCGAGCCCGGCCCCCCCGGACCCAGGGGCCCCCCCGGGGAGAAGGGGGAACCGGGCAGGGCGGGGCTGCCCGGCGTGGCAGTGTCCGGGGGGGGAGGAGGAGGAGGAGGCGGCGGGGGCGCCGCCGCCGGGCCCCTGAGCGCCGCTTTCGCCGGCCCCAAGATCGCCTTCTACGTGGGGCTGAAGAGCCCCCACGAGGGCTACGAGGTGCTGAAGTTCGACGACGTGGTGACCAACCTGGGCAACCACTACGACCCGGCCAGCGGCAAGTTCACCTGCCAGGTGCCCGGCATCTACTACTTCACCTACCACATCCTGATGCGGGGCGGCGACGGCACCAGCATGTGGGCGGATCTGTGCAAGAACGGCCAGGTGAGGCCCCGCGGGGACCGGGCAGGGGGGCGCGCGGCGAAGACCTGGAGCGCGCACCGGGAGGAGACGCTGCTTCTCCTCCTCGGCTGCATGCTACCTTCGGGGGGAGCAGGACGCGCTTTCGTTTTCTTTTACTTATCTGCAAACATTTTATAAGAGGCAGCGGTGAACGTGAAAAGTTAGAATATTGCAGTGCTGACGACGTGAAGTTTCACTCTGTGTGTGTGTGTGTGCGCGTAATACTGAGGCTGGCTCAGCGAGAGCTTTGACACTTTGGAGAGCAGCCCGCCTATGGCATCCACTTTCTGAGTTGCACTGGCCGAGAGACGCTCTTCGTGCCTCTTCGCTTTGCACGCAGTGGTCCTGGTCCTTCCCCGGGGACTCGAGGGCTGGAAGCCTATGAAGCGGTCGATTCCTTAGTGAGTCGTCGGGCTTTTGTACCCAGTGCGGGTGGAAGTTTCCTATTTTGGAGACTGGGGTGTATTGCATTGGGACGTTGTAAAGTCTCAGCGCGCGTTGTAACAGACTTGAGTTTTAGCGAGTTTCTTATTTCCCTGTCGGGAAGGTAGAACATGCAGCGGCAGCTTGTTTCTCCCTGAGTTGCAAATCACAAGTTTCTTTGAAAGAGAGAAGCGGGGTTTTTTTTGTAGGTTGCCAATCTAAACTATCCCCCTTTACTAAAAAGATGTCCCTGAACGCCATGCAGTAGTCCTTATGTTTAAGATCTCCTGGAATTCAGGGTTTGGATTTTGTGGCTCCCATGAACTCGTTAAGAGAGAAGTCAGATAAATCCTTTATAGCCTTATAGACGAGCGATTCTGTATCGGAGATGTGATCTCAGTTCCAATCACGATCGATCTCCGGTATCAGTTATTTTTCCATCGTATCGCCTTGTCTTTGGCTTTTGATCGGTATGTTATAATACCGCACAGATGGCAGGGAAGGCGTGCGTAAGGGGGCGCGGGGTGAGGGGGATTGCTCGAGCAGGGGACTTGGCAGGCACCCACTCTTGTTTTTTTTTTGTTTGTTTTTTTTGCTGCTGGTTTGCTCTGCAGGTCCGTGCAAGCGCCATTGCCCAAGACGCAGATCAGAACTATGACTATGCCAGTAACAGCGTGGTCCTGCACCTGGACACCGGCGACGAGATCTACGTCAAACTGGACGGAGGGAAAGCGCACGGAGGCAACAACAACAAGTACAGCACTTTCTCTGGCTTTATTTTGTATCCCGATTAAAGAAACCAGCAGAGAGTCAGAACCCGGGACCAGCCGCTTCCCACTTCTTGTGTTCTCTGTGGGGGAGGGGGGCGCGCTTTTAGCTGTTTATAATTTGGTACATTTTTAGGGTGGAACACAAACAAGAAATCTGATTCTTGCAATCTGCAGTTTAAAAAAATCAGTCGCCCCGAATCTGAGCACTTCATTCCACGATGTGAATTCATACCAACAGTTTTTCCAGTATCGGCTCGATGGCCCCTGAACGTTTTCATGCTGAAAGTGGAGATTCTGATGCAGAGCTAGATCCGTTCTTTGCTTCTCCATGTGCTGTTTGTATGGGTTGAAGTGTAACTATTTTATTTATTTTTTTTGTGCAGTGGAGCATGACCACAGCTTCTGTTTCTGGAAAAAGGAAAGCCCTATTAAATTGCTTTAGACAATGGTTTCTAATGTCTGTCTCAGTAAATATTAAAAAAAAAATGTATATATATTCTAGTATGCACATTCTGAAAACCTTTTGCTATTAATGTTAACTGTTTGAATGGTAAAAGTAGAAGGCACAAACCTTATGGTCATCCTTTAATATCTTTGTGGGCACTGCTGTTTTGTTTTTTTTTATTCTTGAGTTGGAAGTTAAAATAATCAAGACTCTCTCTGACTTTTTTGTTTGCTTAATTCTTGGGGATATTGGTGATAATTTGTTAAAATAAACTCCAGTTTACAACCATTATTGTGAATCTGGATGTGACGCTGTGCTGATCGACCTCAGAAACCCACTGAGGAACCACAGTGATGGATGAAAGTGGGAATGCAGCACAAATAGCACAAAAGAGGATTTTGCAAACAGTGGGTGGTGTCCCCCCCACCTCCCAGATTGCCTAAGTTTGTAGCAGATAAGAGATAAGGTACTTCCCCCACCAATAACATTTAGTCCAGAAAAAAGATAAAAATACAAGAAAAAAATATATATTTGATGAAGGCTAAAAGGAGGAGGCATTAGTATGGAAAACCCAGGCTGACATTAAGCAACCTGTTGCTGCGATAGGAAGCAGTAATCGGTTTTCTACAGTCATAAGCCGAGTTATGGATAATGGCAACCATTTAGGGCCAGTGCAAGGCCCCAGGCGAACCTTTGGTTCTGTGGCCTCCCCTCCCCCCTCTTATGTACTTGCCTATTGCTGGCAGCTCTGGCACAGTATCCCCCTCCTCTCTTGCCTTGCTGGGCTTCCATCTCTCTCTCTCTCTCCCTCCTCTCACCCTCTGCCAAGTCCTGCATCCTCCTCTCTCTTTCACCTCTCCACAGTATCTAGCATGCCGTCTCTCCATCCTTTCTCCCCTTCACTCCCCGCTCAGCTCTCAGCACCACCCATTCTTTGACCCCCCCCCTTTTTTTTGCTGAGCCTAGCATCTTCTTGCTCTCTCTCCACCCTCCTCTCACCTGCCCGACTCCCTCACTTCCCCAGCTTCCCCTTCGTCTGCACTCCTCGCCTCTGTGACTTAGCAGGTGGTGGCAACTTGGAGGTTTCCAGGGATTTTGCTGCCTCTTCCCTCTCCCCTCCCCCCCCCATAAAAAAAAGTAGTGTCCTAAGTGATCATTTTATTTATTTATTTATTTATTTTATTTATTTAACATTTTTTATATACTGACAACCGTTTGCACATCGTATTGGTGTACATTTAACTCAGAACTAATAGGCGGTGCCTTTACATGGAACAGAAACTAAAAAATTAAAAGTTTGCCTAATAGAAGAACCAGCCCTAAACGTCTCCCCACTTAAGTTGAAAAGTGAAGTGACACCATGAATGTTTGAGCTGTTCCGTATTCAATAAACATCATGCTTATTCTTATGTGCATGTATCCCACGCCGGTGAGAGATACCCAAGTTAGAATTCGGATGTATTCAAAGGAGTGACCTAGTAACTAGCGGCAGAAGACCCGCGTGGTCCATCCGGTCTGCTCAGCAAGCTTTTATCGTTTTTTAATTTCATACTATTTTTATTATGGGCAGCAGCTGCTGTTCCATGCAGGTTACCCCCTTCTCTTTTGTGGCCATCCTTTTGTGTTGCCAGGGAATTGATACCCTACCTACCCACTCTTCTTGGGCTTCTAGGACGGACCAGCATCGCCGTCAAGAGAGAGGGAAAAACTTCTGGATGAGGCAGAGGCGGTCAAGACTATGGCCCGTCGGCCACATCTGGCTCAACAGCAGCAAGAGAGGGCCCTGGGAAGGTCATATCAGTGCCAGCCTTTAGTGACATGGGTGGGCCGGAAGTGATGTCGTTGACCATCAGGCCAATCCCCCCCCCCCCCCTTACTCCACATCGCACCTCTGAGCAGGAATATCCCTGCTTCTTACATGTATAAGGAGGATCCCCCTACCCTCTGCACTCAGACCAGCCCCCCCCCACCAAGGTGGCCTTCAGGCCCAAATGTTTGTCCGCTCGCGTGAGTTGTGTGAATGTTTCCCTTGCCAGGTAAATTGCTCTCTTGTGACTTTACCGCTCGAGAAATAATTAATTGGTCTGCAGCTCCATAAGGCGGTACATTGCGCATATTGGTTGGGCAGATGGCAAAGAGCATTTTGAGAGTGGAATGGCCTGGAGTGGATCATCCATAAGGTCCATCCACGGTGTAATGCACAATATATTTCAGATCCTCCCATTTCTTTTTTTGCTGTATTTATTTTATTCCAACCACAGACACGATAGAGTGGTTTTTGCTCACCTTCTTAACTTAGTAGCTGGGTTAGGTTAGGTTAGGTTCACCCTTTCTGTCAGGTTTTCCATGCCTAAGGATCGGAGCTGAGCCCAGCATGGTGTGGGGGCTGGGGTGAGTCGGTCTTTCCTGCACCCCTCCTCCCCCCCCCCTGCTATTGAAGAGCAAAGAAGGGGGAAGGGCGATGGGGTGATGTCAGGACCACCTGCCGCCATACCTCCTGGGCAGTGATCACTGTTTCTGGCTGGCTGGTACTAACAAAAAAAAAAAAAGTGAAAGTAATGTCAGGTAGCAGATGGGAGTGGGGCAATTGCTGCAGCACAGGGGCCTTCCAGCCTGCAGGTGGTGACCCCTTCCACCCCCCTTCCATCCTTCAATGTCTTACCTTTATGAGGGCATGGCCTCCAGACCTGAACTCAAGTTGGGGGGTCTCACTAGTGACTTTCCTAAGGGCAGTATTACCAGCGGTTTTTTTTTTTGCTGGTGATACTCCTCTTTATGCAATCGAGCATCCAGACCCTGGCTTGCTGTGGTAGAGTTTTCAAGATTCTGTTAATGGTTAGCAAATTCTGTGGCAGACTTTTCAAAATTCTATTGCAATTATGTTGTGCACTTGTATGATTTTTGCCTGAAGTTTCACATCTCCCACTATGAAAAAAAATCAATTTTTTTTTATTGAAAACTTTTTATTGTTGTTTTTTTTTTTTAAATCAAATATTTAAAGAACTTAAGTTACAAACTTTTTTTAACTGTGAAATGTCACTCTTGTTTGAATTGTATTACAGTGTTTTCTTGAGAGAGTCCTCATCTCTGCGTGCATGAGCTTTTGTATATCGAAGCTGCTCTGGGCATCAGCAGAGTTTGTCGTGCTGTTAATTGAAATTAATGCAGTGTCTGCCTTCTGTGGGACCTGAGATTCTAATACACATCCAGGTCCCTGTCAGGTGGTCTGTGGGTGTCCACATATGCAGATGCAAGAACCTGTGCACAAAGATGGAGTTTTTCTAAAGGCACATCAATTAATCCAGGAATTTTATATCAAAATTCTTTGGTTTGACTTGAGAAATCTTTGCGGGATCATAATTCAGACTGTTTGCTCTGTCCACTCCAACCTCCCCTCCCCCCCCCCCTTCCTGCTCCTCTCAGGACAAGAAGAGAGGGGCTGGATTAGAGAGCAGTGTGGTTCTTGCTTGCTCCTACCCAGGCATCACAGACTCCCTTCCTCTTCTCTGCATACTGCTTGGGAGAGGAGGGACAGCTGAGACAGAACAGCTGACTTTTGCATTAACCCTGCAGGCACAGTTTAGCTTCCTTCAGAAGACTGGATTAAGTGAAGGGGGAGCTTTAGCTTTGTTGTTTGTGGGTTAGGTAGTAAATTATGCAGCAACAGGCTAATTAGGCGGTTTATCTTGCAGGAGCCTGGGGGCACTGCCTTGGGCTCATTTGAGATGGTTTCTCTTAAGACCCTTTCCGGCTTGTCTGGAATTCTTGGTCTTGAACTGGAAACCTAGTGATCTGACTGCCTTAGTTTATTTTACTCTGTCTGTAATGTTTATTATCTCACTGAATGTGTATTAAGTATAAAAATGAGACTTAAAAAAAAAAATGCTTTAGGCACAGGCAAGTGGTAATGCAGAGAACCTCCAGTGCTGAGAACTGACATGGCTCGGTTCACCCTGCGGTTGTGCAGCCTCCAGGCCAGGGGTAGGCAACTCTCCTTCTGGAGTGCCACAGACAGATCTGATTTTTCAGGATTTCCTCAATGAATATTCATGGAGCCTATTCACTTGCACTGCCTTCACTCCTGCATATTCATTATGGATATCCTGAAAACCAGACCTGCCTGTGGCACTCCATGACCGGATTTGCCTCCCCCTGCTCCAGGCTGTGTGGCAGTGCCTTTCCCCACAATCTCCGTCTGAGTGAGGAAAGGACCTGAAGTGGTTTTGGCGAGCTAAAATAAATGCAAGAGTCTGCAGCTGTCCACCGATGGTGGGTCCTTGACTTGAATCGGGCAATACAGAGAGAACGGCTCAGAGAAGAGGGCAGAAGGCTGCCGTAAATATGCTGCGGAGATTAGACAGCGTCACAAAAACAAAATGCAGAAAATTTTTCTGAACACCTTAAAGGCAGCATGGCTGTATTAAAGAAAGGACTTTGTTAAAAAAAACCAAAACAAAACAACTCTTGATTTTTGTCATTTCTTGATAGAAAAAAGACATACATAAGCCCTAGCAATAAAACGGACAACTGGACCCAAGCTGCTGCAACTTTTCTCTTCTTGCATCTCTCCCTTTCCTCTGATGGGGAAATAACTATTTAAAAAGCAGTTTCTTTGATACAGTGGTAGGCAACTCCAGGCCTTGAGGGTGGTGAAAAACTGTTTTTTTTGTTTCAATCTGTCCTGGCCAGTCTGCATAGTTTGGCAGCTCTGAAAACCAGAGAATACAGCTAAAAAGAGGCTAAATCATGCTAATGAAATCATGCTAATGAAAGAAAAACTATAATAAAATGTAGCCAAGTGGAATATCTATTCTGATGGTCATCTTTAGAATCAACTTGCATGATTGTTGGATTTATTATGTGCTTTTTTTTTTAAGGATTGTTATTAGACAAGTGATACCATTTTGGAGTGGAGCAGGCTACAAACCAAGGACGTCAAGGTTCAAATCCCACTGCTGCTCCTTGTGACCTTGGCCAAGCCAAGCCCCTCTCCATTGCCTCAGGAGCCCTTTGGGGACAGGGCAATACCTACAGCACCTGAATGTAATCTGCTTTGAAGTGGCTGAAAGGTGGAATATAAATCAAACAAACACTTTGCTACCTGTTTTACTCTGCAAACTAGACCCATTTGCAGCCCTCAAAGGACCAATTTGCTTACCCCCTGGTTTATACATTCTCCCCGGGGTACCGTATAGCTCCATGGTGGGAGAGGCTGGGCCGGTCCTGGTTTTACTATCACTGCATGCAGGGACTTGCCTGCATGCAGTGGGAATAAAAGCAGGATTGCCTCAGGCTCTCCCTACAGCCATTGAACTGCATAGTATCCCTGCATTCTCCATTCTCTTTTGCAGCCTTTCTGGGGTGTAATTCAACTGACCACTGGGACCCACATTGAGGGTTTTATGTGAACGTGTCTCTTCTAAGTGTTGCCACCTCATCCCGGGTCGCTCGAGCTGATTGATCCAGTCCAGGTTTACCCCATTACACGCATGGATTTGTAGTTTTTAGTTTTCCGTTGACCTGGGGTGAGGTGGCATTTCTAACTTCTTTTTCTTTCTTAATTCAGAGTCTCGCTCATCTGGAATTCTGCCCTACTGCTCGGATATATTTATAAGGGGCCCTGGTGCATGCTGATAGGAGTTCTTACCCATTGACTGCCATTAGCCAGAAGAGGAGACAGGAAGAAATGTGACCTCTACTGCCAGCCAGTAACCCCGTTCAAGCAGTGAGACTCTTGGCCAGTCCTGGTTGAGAGCGCACATCCCAGGGCACTGTAGCATTTGTAGTGCCCGCTTCCATTGCTTTCAAGCGGGGCCACAAAAAATCAGGATGGGGTTTTCAGAAATGCAGGACTGGCCTAAAATCTCCCCTCCTTGAACGGGGTCAGTGGCTGCTCCACAGTAAGAAAGAGCGGAACGCCCCCTCTCGGAAACGGAGTCCTTCCTCTTACTCGTAGCACCGAGTAGTTGCATGGAAAGATTTGGAGAAGATTAAAGATGACTTGAAGCTTTCCCTTTTCGCTAAAAATGTTATTGGTTGCAAACCTGGTGGCTTTTTTGGCACATAACCGTCCTCCTGCATGAAGTCCAGTCCATTAGGAGACTTTTGAGCCATAGGTGTTGGGATGGGATGGGTCCCACCCCAGTCTGGCCTTTTTCATAGAATCCCTGCCAGAGGCCCAGGTTAGGTAGGCAGCAGCTGTGCAGTAGAGGGCAGTGGTGCATCTACCACGTCTTCCACCTCTGCAGATCAGGCACTGACTGCTACTTTGAACTGCATGGGACTCTGTACAGCTGCACCATTCAAAGCAGCAGTCAGTCCACGTGGTAGAGGAGGAAGATATGGCCTGAAGCACCATTGCTCTCCTCTTGTTTAGTTTGGAGGGGGGGGGGGGGGAACAGGAGTACAGAGGTGGAGGGATGTGGGGTGACCAGAAACCGATAGGGGCCAGTGAGGAGGGGCAGAACTTGGTTGGCTTGGTTAACCAACCCAACCCAAAAAGCATTTCTTTGCCCCTGCTCTGAGCCTGTCCTGGTCTTCTGACTTTCAGCTTCTCACTCCAGTTATTCTGCGATTTGTAGTTGACATTTGGATTGGCAAATTGCAGAATACTAAGGGATGAGATTGGTTTACAGCAGGGATGGATAACGCTGGTCCTCAAGAACCGTAAACAGTTTGATTTTCTAGCGGTCCACAATGACTAAGTTTGAGATACAGTATTTACATGCACCGCCTGCAGTTTATATAAATAAATCTCACTCATATTCTTTGTGGACCACCTGAAACGCAGGCCTGTGTGTGGCTTCTGAGGCCTCTCGTTGGCCACGCCTGGCTTACAGTGACTCTGTTAGACTGAAGTTGGTTTGAGAAGTATGTGCATATCTTTACCCAGGCTGGATTTAGGCACAGGTAACATATGCATCTGCCTAGGGTGCCAGATTTTGAAGGCACCAAATATCCAGCCCAGGAAGGAGCCTGCTTCTGTTTGCTTTGAGGCCACCTATACCGTTCCTGAATGTGATCCTGAAAGGATGCTGCCATGGCCCTTTGCCTGGGGCACCAAAATCTTAAATGTGGTCTTATCTTTGCCCATTGTTTTACTAGTGTATGCATAATTCTAAAGCCAGTCTGAGCAATAGTGATGGGAATGATGAGCCGTCAATGGTTGTTTGGCTGTGTCACCTGTGCAGTACAGGTTCCAACTTAGCACCGAGGTCACTGCCTCTTGAACAGAATGCTGTGTGGCCCGTTATTTCAGAATTCACTGTGACTGAGCAGAGAATACGTATGCTCAAGAAAATCACTGAAAGTAGGAGTGCAAACTTTTTTTTTTTTAATTAAGCTGTTGGCAGCTAAAACAAACAAAATCATTACATATTCTCCTGTTATTGTCTGAGTTTTATTTAATCCCTGAGCGGATACCGGTGAATTAAATGTAGGGGAGCTCTTCTCCCTTCATCAGTCTCCTAATCCTAAGAGCTGAGCCCTCGTCGGAATGCTGAGCAGGTTCCATGTCGCTGCAGGTAAGGCATGAGTGTGGCACAAGGGCGGACACGGAGAAGGCACAGAGGCCGTCACCATAATCTGTCGTGAGATCTTTTATCCAGAGAGCTTAAAACTGTGTAAGAAGCAAACTGTATTAGGACAAAATTGCAAGTTTTTAAGAACAAGACCAAAAGGGGGGCAGGGATAAGAACCTAAAGGACATATACTGGGTCAGACGAAAGGTCTATCGAGCCCAGCATCCTGTCTCTAACGGTAGCCAATCCAGGTCACAAGTACCTGGCAGGATCCAGTAGGCATAAGCTAGTCATCCTAAAAAGGAGTGTGCAACTAGCCCAAACTGAATGCAGGCCTGAGCAATACAATATCAAAGTGCAGTTTTATTGTGAGTGCCAGTGACCTGCACTGAGAAGTAGCTGCTATTGTTCTCCATACTGAGCAATCTGTCTTCACCTTACAATTTAGTTGGTACCGCTGGATAGAAACCTGATGAACTTGTGGTCTTGACAAACATTGTATCCATGAAGTTGGCAAGTAGCTCATTAAAACAAATCAATGAAAATTCTTCTTCACTCAGCACATTGTTAAGCTCTGGAATTCATTGCCAGAGGATGTGGTTACAGCAGTTAGTGTTACTGGGTTTAAAAAAGGTTTAGATAAGTCCCTCAAGGATAAATCCATAAAATGCTATGACGGTAATTAATAAGCAGTAGTAACTAATGTTTGGGTACTTACTAGATACTTGTGACTTGGATTGGCCACTGTTGGAAACAGGTTACTGGGCTTGATGAACCCTTGGTCAGACCCAGTATGGCATATCTTATGTTAGTCACAAGGTCCAATTTTATTTACCTGATGTCTTCCGGGCCATGTTATCCTCCACATGAGAATCTGCATCCATGTACCAGCTAAGAAGAAGTCATAGCGGAAGCCCACCAATCCTATGCCAGGGGATTGTGGCAACCTCAAATTATTATTGACTTTTGTATCATATGCATGAAGTCCTGACTGAAGAACAGACTTTGGATTTATAGACTTTGAACTCGCATGTGACACAAACCTCGCACCGAGACTTTGCATGAGACTTTTATTGAAGCTCAAACCTAAACTGCAAGACTGAACTCCATTCAGCCCAGACCTCCATTATTTGGAGTACCTGCCTAATCATACTTGATGATCTCATTGTGGTGCAAGTCATTGCAGGCTAAGCTAATCTTCGCTCCTATCCTCTGCCTGCACAACTTAAATAGAAGCTTATGAAAACTGTAGGTCTGCGGCCATGAGACGGTGGTGTTAACCTGACATTTGCCTGCTGGAGGTCCAGTTGGCTATGCCCTGTACTGGCAAGCCTCTGACCCTATATAAGGATGACCCGACTGCAGCAGAAAGTGAGAGAGCCTGAGACATCCTCATGCTCTCCTGCAAATTAAACTGGCTAAATTACTGCTTTTAAGTGGGGTAGTTAATTGGCAGTGTGCTTAAGAAGTGCAAGTTTAACTTTGGGCTAGGTCTTTCCAGACCATTGCAACAAGAGTAACTTGCATTGCATGAACTTATTGGCTCTCATATATAAAACCATTGTCTACTTTATGCTGCTATAATAAAAATGATACACCTCAGAAAGATGTACACATTCTGATCTCTTTACAAGAACTTGGACCTTATCTGATATTTAAATCATATATAATAAACCATGTAAGACTAATTATCCCTTACTATCCTAAAAAATAGGTCCAATCCTTCTTACTTATAAGCAGGGGTAAGCGGTGGCTTTTCATAGTCTACATGGCTAATATTGACCTAGATGCTATTTAAACACAGCTAACCTAACTACTTTCACTCTGGCAACAAATTCTGCAATTGTGTGCTGAGCGAAAAATTATTTTTTCCGATTCATTTTAAAAGTGCTACCTATTCACTTCATGGGGTGTCCCTAGTCCTAATACTGTTCCCTATTTGCCCATTCCACCCCACTCATGATTTTATAGACCTCTATCCTATTTCCTCTCAACTCTTTCTTCTCCAGGCTGAAGAGTTCTAACCTGTTTAGCCCAAGTGAGTCAATTCATTTCTTTTATCATTTTGGTCCCCCTTCTCTGTTCCTTTTCTAGTTTTGCTATATCCTTTTTTGAGATGGGGCAAGCAGAACTGCACACAGTACTCAAGGGGTGGGTACGTTATGGCTCAGTACAGAGGCATTATTATATTTTCTGTTTTAAGTTTTCCATTCATGTCCTGAATACCTAACATTCTATTTACCTCTGCACACTGAGCCAAGGATTTCAAGGTATCATCTGCGGTGAGTACAAGATCCTTTTCCTGGATAGTGGTGCCTAATATGGAACCCAGCATCATGAAACTGTAGTTTGGATTATGCAGGGATTAGGGGAATGATGGGTGGAGGTATGCAGGAGTGTGAGTTAGAGTATGTGAGGGTGCATGTGGCTGAGTCTGTGTATAGGCATAGATGAGAGCTTAAAAGTGGGAGTACGAGGGGTATGATGGATGTGTGGGTGGCAGAGGAGTGGGGTGCAGGGAGAGTTGGGTGAACGGATGTGTATGTGGCTGGAGGTGTTTTTGGGGTGTGCATATGGATGTAGGTTTATATGGGTTATGGGATTGGGTGGCAGGTGAGTGGAGGTTGGGGAGTTGAGTATGTTTTGGGGTGTGCATATGGATGTAGGTTTATATGGGTTATGGGATTGGGTATGAGTGGGGTGTTGGGTTGGGTGGCAGGTGAGTGGAGGTTGGGGAGTTGGGTATGTTTTTGGGGTGTGCATATGGATGTAGGTTTATATGGGTTATGGGATTGTGTATGAGTGGGGTGTTGGGTTGGGTGGCAGGTGAGTGGAGGTTGGGGAGTTGAGTATGTTTTTGGGGTGTGCATATGGATGTAGGTTTATATGGGTTATGGGATTGGGTATGAGTGGGGTGTTGGGTTGCGTGGCAGGTGAGTGGAGGTTGGGGAGTTGGGTATGTTTATGGGGTGTGCATATGGATGTAGGTTTATATGGGTTATGGGATTGGGTATGAGTGGGGTGTTGGGTTGCGTGGCAGGTGAGTGGAGGTTGGGGAGTTGGGTATGTTTATGGGGTGTGCATATGGATGTAGGTTTATATGGGTTATGGGATTGGGTATGAGTGGGGTGTTGGGTTGCGTGGCAGGTGAGTGGAGGTTGGGGAGTTGGGTATGTTTATGGGGTGTGCATATGGATGTAGGTTTATATGGGTTATGGGATTGGGTTTGAGTGGGGTGTTGAGTTGGGTGGCAGGTGAGTTGGGTATGTTTATGGGGTGTGTGACTGTGTATGTGAGGTGAGTCTACTGGGGTGTGGATGTAGGTATGGGAGTACAGCTTTGAAAATGCCTCTGGTGCCATCATTTGTTAGTTGCTTCATTTTTTTTCCAAGTCTCTGTCTATTTCTGCCTGAGTTGCTTTGTCCCAAAGTGCTGGAAGGGTGGGCATGGGGGGTTTTTGCAATAAAGTGCTTGTCACAGTTCTAACACATTCTAACAGTTTCCTATAGAAAGCACTGAGGACTTTTTATTTGTGGGGGTTTTTTTTTTTTGGAGGTTCAGTTCTGAGCTGATGTTCCTGATTTTCAAACTCATGTGAAATAGTCACATTTTCTTTCTGCATGGCAAATTTCATCTTTTTTTTTTGTAGGGACTTATTGGGCCTACAGATGCATAGCTATCCCTTTTCCATAATTCTGACGTTCTGTATGTTGGAAGGCATAAAAAAGGGGGATTCAGATCTTGAGCAGAGGCTACACAGGAAGTGGCAAAATGGGTGCTGGTGAATAATGAGGCACGTGGGACCTGCCTGGTGAATAATGAGGCACGTGGGACCTGCCTGGTGAATAATGAGGCACGTGGGACCTGCCTGGTTTCAGCCTCATTATCCCTTTTTCCAACATGTAAAGTTGCTCAAGTGCCATTTGTCTCCTACAACTCGGTTGTCACTCAGATTGAGAACGTGCCCTGTATGACAGGAAGCCCTGCTCATCTTTTCATACTGTTACTTATATTTACATAGCGCTGCATGACATCCATAGCGCTATACAGCCACACGTAAAAGAATGTCCATGAAGCATTCAGCTTACCATCTATCCAGACACATAACTGGCAATTCAAAAGAAAATCACAATATTGGTGTATCTCCTGAGAGCCAAATCTCTTGATGTCCTATTACTGAGTCCTGGCTCTTCCAGTCTGATTCTGTTTTACTTAATCAGTTTCACATCCCACATTATGAGGTTTTCTCAATATCCTGCACAGTCAAAAATGGTGGCGGCCTTCTGCTTGTTAAAAACTCCCCTTCAGTTGGCTTTGGTCCCATTGAGGTTATTACTCCTATTGAAACACTCTTCCTTGTGTCTGTGTTGAATTGGAGCCTCCTCTTAGTCTATTGCCCTCCGAGTTCGTTGGCTGCTAACCTATCCATGTTTACTGATTGCTTATTGGATAACAAGGTTGACCTAAAAAATGTGATCGTTTTAGATGATTTTGAACCTCCATGGTGATGCCCTTCCCCAGTCTACCATCTATAAGGACTTCCTAGTATTGATGCAAGCCTTAGACTGGTCTCAACTTGTTCAGAGGCTAACTCATAAAAATGGTCATACATTAGACCTTATTTTTATACAAAACCACTGCTTATCTGAGGATAAGCAGTGGTTTTGTATAAGATCACGCAAGTAAGGGACCTTGGAGTAATCATTGATAACCGTCTGAATCTTAAGAAAGCCATCAATAACACTACCAAGGACTGCTTTTATAAATTACAAGTCATGAAAAGGCTCAAACCCCTCCTCCACTTCCAAGATTTCAGGACAGTGCTCCAAGTCACACTCTTTTCCAAAACAGATTACTGTAACTCTCTTCTCCTCGGGCTCCCTACTTCATCTATCAAACCATTACAGATGCTCCAAAATGCTGCGGCAAGAATCCTGACTAATACCAACAGAGGAACACACATCACCCCCATACTACAGAACCTGCACTGGCTGCCAATCAAATATAGAATATTACACAAGGCTATCACTATAATTCACAAAGTCATTCACAACCAACAACAACTAGACCTCCAGATTCCCCTCAAATTATACACATCAGACAGACCGATTCGAGAAGCATATAAAGGCACCCTGCAACCCCCTACAACGAAATCTACCCGACTATCATCTACCAAAGAACGAACCTTCTCTACAGCTGGCCCAGCCATCTGGAACAAGATGCCCACAGAACTCAGATTAGAACCATGCCCGTCTACCTTCCGCAAAAAACTTAAGACATGGCTCTTCATCCAGGCCTTCACTTAACCAACAGTTCCAGCAATTCATCACTAATTCAGACACTGACTCCTAGCTAAACTCTATGACAAGTGTAGCCTATACACTTACGCCTCTTCTCATCATATTATTGTATTATCTAATTTGTTCAGTTATGCCTTCTATCGCTCCGGCTATTCTAGCCCTCCAGGTTAATACCCCTTGTTATATGTAACTTTCATTTCTTGTTATATGATTGACTTTATTATTCCCCTCATGTTATTTGTAAACCGATCTGATATGAATTTCTTTCATGAAGGTCGGTATATAAAAATGTTAAATAAATAAATAAATAAATGATTTCTCAAATTTGCGGATGATACAAAATTATTCAGAGTAGTTAAATCACAAGCAGACAGTGATACATTACAGGAGGACCTTGCAAGACTGGAAGATTGGGCATCCAAATGGCAGATGAAATTTAATGTGGACAAGTGCAAGGTGATGCATATAGGGAAAAATAACCCTTGCTGTAGTTACACGATGTTAGGTTCCATATTAGGAGCTACCACCCAGGAAAAAGATCTAGGCATCATAGTGGATAATACTTTAAAATCATCGGCTCAGTGTGCTGCAGCAGTCAAAAAAGCAAACAGAATATTAGGAATTATTAGGAAGGGAATGGTTAATAGAACAGAAAATGTCATAATGCCTCTGTATCGCTCCATGGTGAGACCGCACCTTGAATACTGTGTACAATTCTGGTTGCCACATCTCAAAAAAGATATAGTTGCGATGGAGAAGGTACAGAGAAGGGCAATCAAAATGATAAAGGGGATGGAGCAGCTTCCCTATGAGGAAAGGCTGAAGAGGTTAGGGCTATTCAGCTAGGCGAAGAGATGGCTGAGAGGGGATATGATAGAGGTCTTTAAGATCATGAGAGGTCTTGAACGAGTAGATGTGACTTGGTTATTTACACTTTCGAATAATAGAAGGACTAGGGGGCATTCCATGAAGTTAGCAAGTAGCACATTTAAGACTAATCGGAGAAAATTCTTTTTTACTTAACACACAATAAAGCTCTGGAATTTGTTGCCAGAGGATGTGGTTAGTGCAATTAGTGTAGCTGGGTTCAAAAAAGGTTTGGATAAGTTCTTGGAGGAGAAGTCCATTAATGGCTATTAATCAATTATACTTAGGGAATAGCCACTGCTATTAATTGCATCAGTAGCATGGGTTCTTCTTAGTGTTTGGGTAATTGCCAGGTTCTTGTGACCTGGTTTTGGCCTCTGTTGGAAACAGGATGCTGGGCTTGATGGACCCTTGGTCTGACCTAGCATGGCAACTTCTTATGTTCTGCTGTGCCATGGTCGGACTATTTTTAATTAATTGTATATTCAAACAGCCTTATCTGCCTTTTCATAAAAAGCCCACTCTTTTGGTTTCACAGCCACCAATTGATCCTGATCATCTCGGTGACTTAACAGATCCTTTGCCTTTTAGATCCAGTTGATTCTAATGTGAATTCCTTACTAGATAGATGAAAGAACTTATTGCATGATGCTTTAGATTCTTTTGCATCGGTCCAAACATACTGTTTTAAATGGATGCACTGTGCCCCCTTGTTCACTGCTGAGCTGAGAGTAAAAAAGAGTAATGTTCGGAAAGCTGAACGCCGGTGGCAGAAGAGAAAATATGCTGACTCTCGTTTAGTATACCGTGAGACCCTTTCCACTTACCGAGTGGCTGTATATCAAGCAAAGAGGGACTGGTTCTCAACTCCAGATTAGCAAAGCTGCCTCACAACCTTGTGAACTAGTTAGAACTGTGCATTCACTTTCTAAGGCATTATGGTGCATCTTTATCTGGACGCTTGACTTATCAGAGCAACACCTTTATAGGAAAGTCAGGAAGAACTGAATACAGTTGGTCAGCTCCTGCAATGACTGTGCTGGATAGTAAATGTCATGAATAACAGCCTCAGTCCTTCCCTCTCCTTGGAATTTCTAGGGGTGCAGTTCAACACCGCAGAGGGTCGGGTTGCACTATTATAAAAAAGGGTCACTAAGTTGATTGCTTAGGTGGGTTCCTTCAAGATCAAATGAACCCCACAGGAGATGCGATTATCTTCAGCTCTTGGGTCTGATGGCAACAACCCTGGACCTGGTACCGAAGACCAGGGCTCTCATGCGTCCACTGCAGTGGTCTTTACTGACCCAGTGGTCTCTCCTATAACAAAACTACGAAATGCAACTATCTGTCCCCACCCAATGAGAGGGAACCTGGAATGGCGGCATAGAGTTGAACCCTCTCAGCTGGTTGATAGTAACGTGTGACATGAGTTCCCTTGGCTGGGGAGCTGATTGTCAAGGACAGGTGCCTCAGGGCTGTTGATCCGAAGAGGAGGCATCATGGTTAATAAAAAAAGATGCCATCTGGCTAACCCTGCTATATTTTCTTCTGCTGATAAAGGGGTTGGCAGACCAAAATTGCAACTGTGCTGGTGTATGTGAACAAGCAAGGGGGACACATGCAATCCTTATAGCACAGGAAGGAGAATTCCTGTACCTGTGAGCAGAGCAGAACCTATAATACCTCTTTCTCTCACATCATAGGGTCTGACCACATCAAGCCAACTTCTGCAGCAGAAATTAGCTGGACCCCAGAATGTGGGAGCTCAGCCAAGAAGCGTTCCCGAGGATAGTGGAATGGTGGGGTGTACCATTTATGGACCTGATGGTGATCTGCAGGAACACCAAATCCAGTAGATTCTACAGTCAACAGAAGGAGCCAGGCTCAAGTGGCGCAGATGCCTTGATTCAGTCATAGCCAAAGACAAATATCTTTTCCATATTTCCACCCTGGTCTCTCATAGGCAAAATCCTAAGAGGAATAAGAACCACTGATGGTGATACTGGCAGCCCCAGACTGGCCAAGAAAGCCATGGTATGCAGTCCTAGTGAAACTTCTTTATGAGACTCTTCTGCAGTTAAGGGAGGAACATGGGCTGTTCTGGTAGGGCCCAGACCTGACTCCATTGTATCTTATGGCATGGCCCTTGAGAGGGCTTCTCTACATAAGAGAGGTTATTCCACCCTGTTTATTATTATTTATTTATTTATTTATTATTATTTATACATTTTTATATACCGCAGAATAGGGCAGTAATGCTTAAGGTCTGCAAAAACTTTACCTCACTGGCACATATCCGAATTTGGTGCCTTTTCAAGGCCTTTGTAAAGAATACTCAGGCTCTCCTTGGAGAGAAGATAGTGTAACCATTCTAGACTTCTTCCAAAGTCTAGCACATGACTCCCAGAAGATGCAGATAACTATCGCTTGCTATAGAGGCCCGGTTAAGGGATTCTAGTGGTGGGGTATCTGAATGTATTCAGTTTTCTAAGATGTGTAAAGTGCATTCAACCCCTACACACACACACACACACACACACACACACTTTATTGATTCCCCAGTAAAACTTTAGTCCTTAATACCCTAGTAGCCCCACCCTTTGAATCTCTAAAGTGGTCATCCAAAAAGGATCTGATCACTAAAGACAGCATTTCTGGTAGCCATTTCTTCCGCCAGGTGTGTCACAGAATTGCAAGTTTTTCTTGCAGCAATCCGTATTTAGTCTTTTTGGCCTTATCTGTTACCTGAAAGACAGTGCCATCGTTCCTACAAAAATGTCACCCTTTTGCTTAAAATCAGTCGGTGTTGCTCCTAGCCTTTCATAGAAACAAATATAAGGGCAGAGATGATAACCTCTGCCTCCTGGATGTCCGTCACATTCTTCTCAGGTGTCTAAAGGTAACAAATCCCTTTCAGAAAACGGGCAAGCTGTTCATATTATTGGGAGGCCCACGGAAGGGCGAAGCAGCATCAAAGGCTGCTATAGTCAGATGGATTAGGGAGGCAAGTGTAGCGGTGTTCCTGATTAGTACCCTTGGAACTCCGTGCACGTTCTAGCAGAGTTCTGGCATCCTCGTGGACAGAAGCTTACATAGAAAACCCCGAAGACATATGTAGAGTGACTACGTGGTCATCCCTGCTTTCCTTTGTCAAACAGTACAAGTTGGATGTACAAGCCAGGGTGGGCGTGGCCTTCGAATCCAGGGTACTTAGGGCAGCCCTGTCTTCTCCCCCTCCCCTCATTCTAGGTTTTTAGTTTGTGTATCTCCCATTTGTAAGGGATTATTCTAGCAGTAGGATAAGGAATGAGAGATTGCTAAATTTCCTTTCCTTGAGTCCTGTTAGATTACTCAGATTGCCGGCATGTATTACCATCTCCCTCCCCTTTGTCAGGGTTACAAGCACTTTGGAGCTACTGCTACAATGACAAAAGGTGGGAGGAGGGAGTAAGTATGATCTGCATTGTGCATACCCAGCATCACCTCCTTCCCTTTTTCAAAGTGTTAAGTTTTTCTCTCTCTTGATCCTACACTTTTTTGACTCTGTGATATGGATTTTTCCTTTTTGTAAATGAAATGACTGCTCTGACAGAAGGGTACTAGTGAAGGCCCAGCCCACACTTCCCCCCCCTATAACAAAGGGGAGCTCACAATAAAAAAAAAAAGATCAGGTCCTCTATCTCCATCAGCTAGTGGGTAGAGAAATTCCACACGTAAGGGACTGGTCGAGCAGGATTCAGGGAAAGGAAATTATCAGGTAATTACCAATTTCTCCTTTTCCAACAGTTTACTTAAAGATAAGCTGGAAATTGGCCAATAGAAGGATCTGTGTTCAAAAGGGAGGGTTTCTTAATAACTGACTGAACCGAGGCTCGCTTAAGCATTTCAGAGAAAACCCCTTACATAAGAGGAATTTATAAATTTAGGTAACGTGCCCAAGAATATCCATAATCACATAGACAAGCTGTAGGATTCAGATGGGTCAAAAGACAAGAAACTTTGTTGGCAATCCTATTGCAAAATTAGTGCCTCCAGATGGCAGGGGATAATAAACATGGAATGTGGATTGTCGCTGTTAAAAGCTTTTATTTTTGAATGCTGTGTTATTTTATCTACATAAAACTGGGCAGTAGATTCAGGTCCAAGATATGTGATAGAGCTGGTGCTAGTAAGCTTGATCATTAAGAATTCTGAATAACTCTCTAGGTCTATTCAAGGAGCCTTGCAAATCTACTGAATAATACAATTTCTTGGCTGTCTCAAAGGCTGCTTGATAAGCACACAGCATAGCTTTAAAAGTGGCCTTCATTGCCAAATCTTTACCCTTTTACCAAGCTCATTCATGGTGGTGCATGAATATCTTTAGTGGAATTAATTCTTTTATGTACTATGGTACCCTTGATGAAAACTTACAGGGTCTGGATGATTTTAGAGGAGCAAAGCATTTAAACACTGCCGAAGGCTTGAAAAGTGTCATGAAAAGTTGAAGTATTTGGTTACATCAAGCATATCATAAGCCTTTTTTCCAATGAAATTCAAATACTGCCAAACTTATAGTTCCTGTATTGGGTTTACCAGAATTGCTAGGTACGGGAGGAGCACAGGATACCAATAATAGGGTAAACCAGATTGCATTAAAAATTGGTCAGACCAACCCACCCTAGTTGGGGTTTGAATATACTAAGAAGAAGCATGATGTTGCTGCTTAGGAAGGCCATTCTAGGGACTCTGTGCAGCAAGGTGGAAAGCATAGAGTAGGTAATTGGAAATGGAAGAGAAGGATTTAGATGGAAGCAACTTGCTTTATAAATGAAGTTTGAAAGGAGTCTAGCGGGAGCTAGGGAGCTGCAGCGTGAATGCATGCAAGAGAGATCTGAACATGAATATGGCCTGCATTTAGACAATGTTGGCATGCACGAAGGCATGGATACAGCTGGAGATGGAAGAGTGATGTAAATCTTACTGGTCCACTTATACTGAGAAAACATGGCAGGATGTACTCCTACATTGTGATCTGAAAGAGGACCCCTTTTAGGTTTAACAGCACTGTCTTTGTGGATGTCCTGCATAACTTAAAAAGATGGTGATTTGTTGGGTGTGTTGGCCAGCAGTGGAGCCACCTGATCAAACCTCTTGCAGCTGCTCGCCTGAGCGTCGACTGGCACAGCACTGATGTGTGCTGGAGGGTTTTCCCTCCCGCTCATGAATGAGCGAAGCAGCTGTAGAGTTTCGGTCTCCATTGGATTAATGGGGTTGGCAGACATTGTTGATGTGCCCACTGTTTGCTGATAGGGTGAGAGTGTGCAAGAATATTGGACTAGAGTACATTATAATGGCTGGTAAAGCATCCAATAAACATTTCCTTTTGTGGCTTTTCCATGGTGACCTGGGAGAAATCTGAGAAAGGTTGTTGACCCGGGGCAGCTGTCATGGAGCCTTCCTTTCAGGGTCTGACGCAGGACGCGCCATCCCTTTGCCATTGCCCTAGCAGTTGCTAGTTGCTAGACCCAAAAGGGTACTCTGAGCTGGGAAAGCAGCAATAGAAAATCCTTTGACCACACCCATCCGTAGATTCCTTTGCACGTCCTTATTTAGTTCCACGTTGATTGAAGGCGTGCTGGTGTGGCAGGGGCTGTGGTGTTTTTATTTGTTTGTGTGGGGGTGATAGTTTGAGCTTTTCACTATTGCATGCACCTGGCTTGTGTCTCTGTCCTTCATACTGCTGTATGTACGCTGTCATAGTTATCAGTCTCAATTTTGGCCAGGGCTGCTGCGAGGGTATTGGGCACGCTGGGCCAGTATTCTTCAAAGTAAGGCCCGAGGGGCCGGTGCCAGCTCCTGTGGACCCCTAGGGCAGCCTTCGATTGGCCCACTTCCCTCAGCAGTCCCTGCAAACACCTTCTCCAGAAGACTCCAGTGGGGGAGTGGGGCCCGTTTCCTCCCATGTGGCTGAATTCATCCTGCAGTGGGGCTCACTAGGCAACTGGATCTGCAAGGATTTCATCTCTTTTCCAGTTTCAGTCGAAGCTGGCTTGCTTATTGAGTCACCTCTGCGACCGGGGAGGAGGAAAAGGCAGGGCATGCCGTGGTCTTCAGCAGGGAAGCCATTCCAGATGTGCTCTAGGCTGCAGCCATTGCACCCAAAGAGATAGCAGAGCCTTTTTGCATAAACTGTTCCACGGACATCTGAGGCATTGAAGGAAGCAGTTAAGGCACATTATACTTGCCCATATTTAAAAAAATGCGAAAAAAGAAAGTAGTAGCAGTAGAACTCAAGAAATTAGGAATTGTGCTGCAATGATATGATATGATAGAGGTGTTTAAAATCATGAGAGGTCTAGAACGGGTAGATGTGAATCGGTTATTTACTCTTTCGGATGATAGAAAGTCTAGGGGACACTCCATGAAGTTAGCATGGGGCACATTTAAAACTAATCGGAGAAAGTTCTTTTTCGCTCAACGCACAATTAAACTCTGGAATTTGTTGCCAGAGGATGTGGTTAGTGCAGTTAGTGTAGCTGGGTTTAAAAAAGGATTGGATAAGTTCTTGGAGGAGAAGTCCATTACCTGCTATTAAGTTCACTTAGAGAATAGCCACTGCCATTAGCAATGGTAACATGGAATAGATTTAGTTTTTGGGTACTTGCCAGGTTCTTATGGCCTGGATTGGCCACTGTTGGAAACAGGATGCTGGGCTTGATGGACCCTTGGTCTGACCCAGTATGGCATTTTCTTATGTTCTTATGTTCTTAACGTGTATTCAGGGAAGATGTTCCACGCCCTGAGCATCACCCCATTGGATTATAATGAAGGACCGTTTTAGAGATGGAGCTGCATTTACTGTGAACTGTCTATTTAATTCTTCACGGGTTCTTCATTCGTTTATGAAGGAAGAATGTTGAACAAAGGTGCTAATATGCTTTTTTCTCTCTCTCAGCCACTGTATACCTTGCTAGCTCTTTGCCTGAACTGAGGAGGAAGTTGCCACCAAACCCCTGGAAACTGCTGCCAAAAATTTGCAAGTATTGTATAATTTATTAGTTGATTAGATTTTCTTCATTGCCTTTCATGGCAGAAATCGAAGTGATTTATGAATAAGTTTCTTCAGTTTCTATGTAAAGCCCTGTTGGCCATTTTTTGTTCTATGGAAACCGATGTGATGTTTTCTAAACGAATGTCGGTATACAAAAACTTTAAATAAATAAATAAATATAGGTTACATATAAAACAATATGTAAAATAAGAAACAAAACAGAAAATGTCTTAGGTTCCTTTTGTCCTCCCCCCAAAAAATTGCTGGGGGTGTATGGGTATGGTGTAGGTCTCTAGTGTAGATGTGATGGTGAATGCAGGGGTGGAAGTGTCTGGGGCTGCTGTGTAGTTTGGTACGCTTGTCACATGTGCTTGGATGTAGACATTTTTTTATTCTATTAATCGTTTATTGATTGACACATTGTCTTGCATTTGTATTGATAATTTTAATTGGTTTTTCTTCTTTATTTAGAGTTTTTCTTTATGTTTAACTTAATTTTGTTGCTTAATACTTTAAAGTTTGGAAAACAATTTTGGTTATTGTAACTTTATTACCAAGGCATATGTTACATCATCCTTTATTGAAAAATGACCAAGCCCTTGCTGTTAATTTGTTTTTATTACGCTCATTTGCATATATCAATTTTTGTTTAACATTTAGGTTCTAGAAAATAACTTTGCTGATTGTAATGGCAGAGATTTTTAATTTTTACTTTAGATATATATAAAGAAATCAGTCTGTTGGGTAATTTATAGTTTCTATATATGTATTCCGTAAATTTCTATAAATGTCACAGCCAAGACTTGGAGCTATAAATTTAAAGTAGTGTGATACTACTACATTTTGAGTTGGAGGAAAAAAAAGAAATTTGGTTTCATAAAACCTTTTGCTACTGGTAGCTTCTCTCTTTATATTTCAAACTGTGTTGTCTGCCCACCTGTGCCAATAACAGTAGAAGTCATCAAAAGAAGACGGCTAGAGACCTACTGAAGATCCATCATCCGTGGCTACGTACTTCAGGGAGGTAGTACCCTACCCGATGTAGACCGCCTTCAGTCTGGTGTCCAGATGTTGCTCCACCCGATGAAATGAGCCTTCTTCACTGAGGAAGGCAGGGGTGATGTCCTGTGAAACAACAAAGAACCCAGCAAGGTCTCCAAAGAAAAGATCAAAAGAAGATTAAAAGTTTGGGAATGTAGAAATCCATGTAGGTCTAAAAGGGCGAACTGCAATTAGAAATGGAAAATAACTGAAGTTATGCAGCCACTGAATGCAGAGTAAGTAGTCTGATAGGCCAAAAAAACCTTCAGCAAGGTGTAAACAATGCATCTTAGTTGTTGGATGGCACCTAATGTCTCTGGTCACTGTGATACAAGAGATCCTCATCCCCGAGAACATTCTAAGTTTAGGATTATTTGTTCTTTGGTGTTCCATAAACATAGCTGCAGTACTGGTGAGTTTGTCATACGATGTTGACCATGTTGTAGTAAGAACATAAGAAAATGCCATACTGGGTCAGACCAAGGGTCCATCAAGCCCAGCATCCTGTTTCCAACAGTGGCCAATCCAGGCCATAAGAACCTGGCAAGTACCCAAAAACTAAGTCTATTCCATGTAACCATTGCTAATGGCAGTGGCTATTCTCTAAGTGAACTTAATAGCAGGTAATGGATTTCTCCTCCAAGAACTTATCCAATCCTTTTTTAAACACAGCTATACTAACTGCACTAACCACATCCTCTGGCAACAAATTCCAGAGTTTAATTGTGCGTTGAGTAAAAAAGAACTTTCTCCGATTAGTTTTAAATGTGCCACATGCTAACTTCATGGAGTGCCCCCTAGTCTTTCTACTATCCGAAAGAGTAAATAACCGATTCACATCTACCCGTTCTAGACCTCTCATGATTTTAAACATCTCTATCATATCCCCCCTCAGCCGTCTCTTCTCCAAGCCGAAAAGTCCTAACCTCTTTAGTCTTTCCTCATAGGGGAGCTGTTCCATCCCCTTTATCATTTTGGTCGCCCTTCTCTGTACCTTCTCCATCGCAACTATATCTTTTTTCAGATGCGGCGACCAGAATTGTACACAATATTCAATGTGCGGTCTTACCATGGAGCGATACAGAGGCATTATGACATTTTCCGTTTTATTCACCATTCCCTTTCTAATAATTCCCAAGTAGATGCATATATTACTGAGACACAAGATGGAGGAATAAGCTGGAATCTTGGTGAAAGCTTAGCAGCTGAACTGCTAATTAGATTATGTAGTTGCCGTTTTAGCAGACTAGAGAAGAGGGACTTGGACAAGGGGATGTGGGAATGGAGGAAGAAAAATCTCTGATGCGGAGAAGAGCAGTAAAGGACACTTTATTATATGTAACAAGTAGTGAGCAGGTATCTGTTACTGTGCTTGTATCTTATCTATGCAAGAAGGCTGGATCTCAGCCAGACCAGCATATAACAAATACAAAGCAAAGTAACTCTGGTATTTCTTACACACTCATTCATATAGAGTATATACACACTACAGAGATAAGCAGATAAGGTGCTTCTAGCTAATAGGCTGGCAGGAGGGGTTCCAGAACAGAACCTGGGTTGATGCTATGAATAGGAAGAGTTCTGCACAGGAACAGAAGAAGATTGTGCAAAGCAAGATCTGCTACTACACCTATGTTTGTACGTGTCGACGGTCAAAGCTGCTTTTAAAAAGATAAGCACCGCACCGTACTCAGCTGGTTGCAATGCGCTTACTTTAGGAGTCTTGAGAAACGGTGCTTTCCTGGCATATTTTTTTTTTTAATGATTTCAGTGCATTTGGATGGCATGAAATGAAAAAAAAAAAGGTGGAATGGATCAGTTTTTGTTGTTTTTCATGAGAGGAAATTGAAGTAAACATTAAACTTTTCCTTCCATAGGAAATAATCTGCCGTGCAGGCAAGAGACAGGCTATGTGAACTGGCTCCGCTCTGAGCAAGAGTGAATATCTGTGTAGAGAGACCTTAGTGATGTGAATAAAAGCTGCACAGGTCAGGTGAACAGCCTTTTGGAGATGGATCAGTGTCTGAACCGAGCCTGTGAATCCAACACACGGACTTGGTTCATCTCTTGTATGCACCAACTAGGTTGTGAGCTCATCCAAAAAAATCTTTTGAGTGGTCGCAGACTATCACCTTTCACAATAGTAGATATTTGGGAAAACATGATATCTGAACACTATTTGGCAAAGGTAGGCCTAACGCCGGACCCCCAGCCAGATGGGTTTCCAGAATATCCATAAGGAATGTGCAAGAGATCAGATTTGCATACATTGCCTCCATTCCATGAAAACTTATCTCATGCATATTCATTGCAGATGTCCAGAAAATGCGACTGCTGGGGGCTCTCCAAAACAGGTTTACCATTGCTCTAGAGGGGTAATTGACCCTTGCATTATTAAATGGATTGTCTACTATATAGTATTCACTTCCAGCCTTCGAGGGCTACCAACAGGTCAGGTTTTCAGGATATCCCTAATGAATATACATGAGAGATTTGCAAGCAGACTGCCTGCAATATGCATGAGATAGATTTACATGCAGATCTATCTCATGCATATGGATTAGGGATATCCTGAAAATCCAACTTGCTGGCGGCTCTTGAGGGTTGGGAATGAAAACCACTGGCCTAGCAGAAATAACTGAAAGCTGAGCTTTATTTGCTCATGACACAACTAACACATTTTTTTTTTTTTAATTAGTAATTGGATAATATCAAGAGCCAAGGCAAGAACCTAGAGCTTTTTTTTGGCTACCAGTTTTCTTCCTGTGCCTTTGGGATATTTACCTATGGTAGTACTTCTCAACCCAGTCCTGGCGGCACACCCAGCCAGACAGGTTTTTAGGATACCCACAATGAATATGCATGAGATAGAGTTGCATGCATTGCTTCCATTGTACACCGTTCTGTCTCAGGGACATTCACTGTAGATATCCTGAAAATCGGACTGACTGGGTGTGCCCCCAGGACTGGGTTGAGAAGCAGTGGCCCATGAGTTTCCATTTGCACCTATATCAGTGACAGTCCTTGGCTAAGGGCCACATGGTATGAGTCCTTCTGGAGCCTGGCTAATAGGAGCTGCAAAAGAGTGACAGCTGAGACACCCCCCCCCCCCCCCCCCCCCGGGGCTGTGAATGCTGCCTCCACAATACTCCCAGCTCTGGGCAGCTTGTGGGGGAGGGGGAGGCAGGGGCAAGGCCGCTTAATATTTCCATTACACTTTTTATAGACATGGAAGAAAGGATGGTTGTGGTCTTTAAAAACTCATGGTTAATATCATCTTTGCACAAGTCCTAGACTGCTCCAGCCAAAGATATCACAGCCAACAGAGAATCCACTTGCAGAATTTGAGAGTTGTATAAAAATGATGCTTAAGTAAGTAAACCATAAGGGGGAGGAGGGTCCATATTCAAAGGAGTTTGCCCAGCTAAGCTGGGACTTAGCTGGGCAAACTCCAGGGTTTTGAAATTCCTGCCCATTTGACTGTCCCTGATTCAGCTGGCTGAGAACTTGGTTGGACAAGTCAGGGGTGTTTGGGGGCAGAGCAAAGCCACCCTGCTAACTTTTCGATAGCTAGCTACATTCAATGGCTCACACATGCAGTTGAATATCTGTCATATGGTATGTTAGCAGATAAGTTTATCTGGCTATCTTAACCGGACTTCCTACGGCTGAATATGGACCTCCTGGTGTACAATTCTGTTCTTTATCAAATCATGCTATAGTGTCTGTGAAAGAAGAATGGCTTAGGAAAAGTCCTTACCAACTGCAAATCATTTTAGAGACCGCAGTTAAGCGATGGTAAAATTTGGTTTTTTTTGTTCCCTGAGGGTAAAGCAGGTATCTTAGATACAACATTAATTTATTTTCAGTTTTTCATTTCCTGACTTAAATTTTGCAGCTGAATACAGATTCCTGATTGGGACTGGACAAGGATCATCATCTAAGTAGAACTGAACTGGAGGTTACTACTGATCCCAGATCTCTGATTAGGAACTCATAGTCAACAATTATAAAACAGCTAAAATGTAACTCTGAGATGAATTAAACTATTGCTGCCTCTGAAACACCTAGCTGGTGGTTAGTAGGGATGAACATTTATATGTTTTATATGCATAAAATTGGATTTTGTGTGTGCAAGTATGACTTAATGCATATAGGGGCCGATGTACTAAGGTGTGCTGAAGCTGCCGTGGGTTTGTACGTGCGTTTTCCCCACGCAAAGCCCTATACAGGGACGCATATGAACCTGCTTACAGACCCGCATTTTTTTCTGCGTTAATGCATGCTAATGGCATGCAAAGGAGGCGCTTCCCTAATCATAGGCAACGCTGGGAGGCGCGCTAATGCTAGTGTGGGTTTTATAATGCGGGTTTTTTTTACCGCCACGGTCAAGGCATGAGTTAAGCGACAGCGCTGACTCGGAGGACCATTTTATTCCACTGCTTGCATCGGTGTGCTGTGCTTGTGTGTCCGTGCAGCTCTGGTGTTATTACCCTGGAGATTTCTGATTGTGTCCACTTGTTCCTGATGCTGTGCTATATCCTGCAGGTTCTCCAAAGGAGGACAGCAGCAGAAGATTTGGCAGGTGACACAGAGGTCGTGGCAGGAGAGGATAAGGTGTTGGAGAAACTTGCTTAGCTAGGCACCTTTTTGGGCCCCTGAGCGCCCTGAATCGCACCCAGCTGCGTGCTTATTTTAGCACTCGAGCAGCCAGATTTGTGACCAGCTACGCCTCCAGGTTCATGCTCAATTGAGCACTTATCTCGCTGTCATGCCAATGTGAATTATCACCCATGAAAATATTTGCCATTTTTTCTGTAGCACAGTTATTTGAAATATTAAAAATACATTCCAGGGCCATATTTCCCTGAATAGGGAGACTCGTCTGCTCGCTTGCTTTTATGCGCGGATTATCGACACGGCTTCTCAGCGCAGATGTGCCCGCTTATTACACAGGGCCCTACTGTGCTTAGGTACGTGCATTTCTTCATGACTGCGTGGATTTCTAGGTGCAAATCATTTGCATAATTTATTTTTTTTATATCCCGTGGAGGCACCAGCTTTAGCTGTGCGCGGTGATCAAAACTCGTGCTCATAACTAGTGCCTGTTTTGCCGCGGGTCTTATTACATCGGCCCCATAGAATTTAATTTTATGCACATGAAATGGCATTTACTTGCATAAACTACTGAAACAAACAAAAAAAGTGCTGAGAAAAAGACCAGAATTACACATCTCTAGCAGTCAGAAACCAGAAACACATTTGTGGTCTTAAGCCAATGGTTACTTTTGAGGTGGAATTGCAGTTTTGTATTTATAATTAAACTTGTGTTTCCCTTTATCTTTTTACATTTTGCTACGACATTCAGTATTTGTTTTGCTTTATGATTATTGAATTTTGTCCAGGATTTTCTGGGTTTTTTTTAAACAGTACTTGTGGTTGTTTTTTTACTGATTTTATTATTCTGTTTTGTTTATTTTGTATTTATTCTTTGAGCCCTGGGAAAAGCAATATTGAAATGTAATAAATATTCAGTTCCTCTTAGAGCACATCCCAGCAACAATATCCTAGGAGAGCCTCAACTTGTTGGATCAGGGCTGGTGTGATCGGTTGTGCATACTGCACTTGCACAAAGCGGCATCTGCAAGGGGATGGCATCACCCAGCTGAGCTGGCCCATGAAGTCTAAGCCGTGCAGAACCTGGCGTATCTTCGTCCCCCCTCCCCTGCTCCCTCCCCCTTGCTTGCGGTAGACATGGCACATAACATAGCATCAACTTTGTGTGCTGTGAGGACCAGTCTCCTGGTGTGAAGCACAAAGTCGTTGCGATCCCTGTGGCTCATGCCTTTAGACTGGACCCACTCGGCATGGGGAGATTACACTGTGTCGCGTGCTGCCGCTTCTGAGCGGGGAAGATTGGGAGGGGGCCTGGCTGCACTAAGGATTAGGGGCAACTGGGGATGGGAGATGGGAGAGCTCTTGAGGGAGAAGAATATGGGGAGGAGGAGAATACAGGGAGAGCTTCTAGGGGGTGGGATGAAGACAGAGGGAGAGCCTTCCATGGGTCAGAAGGGGGGATATGAGAGTGGGAGCAGGATGTGGTGAGAGCTTTTCAAGGCTGGGAAGGGGTATGTGGGAGTCAAGGGGAGGGGAGGTGGGGAAAACATTTTGGGAACTGAGCAGAGGGAAGCTTGAAACCGGGATGGGGGCAGGGAGAGGGAAAAAGGACCCAGGATGGAGGGAAGGGGAGAGAGGATAAGGGGCAAGGGCCAGGGAGAACTGGAGACTGGAGGGAGAAAGTACCCCGACTAGAGGGGAATGTGAAGGGATGAGGATACGAAAGAGGGAAAAGGGGATTACTGATTGGGTGAAGGGAGAGGGAGGCAAGATTTGTTTTGGGGGGGGAGGACGGGGATGGGGCTGGAGTTGGGTGGGGGATCCAGGAAGATAATGAGGGGAAAGGAAAGGAGGAGAGAGCGTAGCCAAAAATGAGAACGGAGGAAAAATGGGGAAAGGCGGGCCAGCAGGAAGAATCTGAAGAGAGAAGGAGGAAGGGAAGAAAGGAGAGAAGCGGGAGAAGTGAGCAGGGAGAGAAGGTATTAAAAACTATCCACTCTGAAGGAAAAAGACAAAGAGGGGAAGAACTTAGCGAAGAGAAAAAGGAGCTGACAGAGAATAATGCCATCGTCAGTGCAAAATATCCCGGGACCCAGTTCAAGTTCTCTGACCCAGACCTGTCCCTCACTCTGAACTGGAATGTTTGCAGCTGGAGTTTGTTGCCTGATCTGATTTTTGGTTCTGCGGCATAATTAATTCTCTTTATACAGGACACACCCACCAGCGCTGAGACTTTTGAGCTGAAAAAATGTAAAGTGTGCACATTTAGGAATATTTTCAGATTAGATTACTACAGTTTTTCATGGAGTACAGTCCACCCGCCAACAACCCCCTCACCCCCCCCACCCCCTCAAATGAACTGCATGATCACTACTGGCACTATCGTGAACAAGGGTCCCAGGTCTGCAGAAATCTGGCAGCCTTGCTCTTACCCTGCCGCAACAATGAACTGTGCTCATGTGTTTATAAAGTTATTGCTGGAGGCAAAAGCAGAAGCCTGTGAATGGCGTTGGGTCAGGCCAGTATCTGGGAAGACCGAGTGCTCTGGATTGCAGATGACAACACTGCAATATTCGCCTGAGCACATCACACTCGCCCTGAGGCTGATGCAGTAATCTGCGCATTAAGACATGGCGCGCTGGATTTCAGTGCATGGCGTTTGAATGCTCAGATTAAAACATCTTTTAACTCCCAATGCAGTAAACTAATGCTATGCAAATGCATCAGGAGTTTAAAAAAAAAAAAAAAAGAAAGCATGTTGCATGCAAAACGTGTGCATTCGGCTGAACACACATTTTAACTCAGAGGGACATCCCTCACAGGCTGATGCAGTCCCATAAGTATACATTTTTCCAGCTAAGTGACACTACTAAGCCCGATAAGTCCACATTTCTTGTTTTCCCCTCCTTTTTTAGAGAGTTTTGCCAGGGCATTAGTGCTGGAAACTTTAACTCTTATCTCTGACTCAGGAGTTAAGTTTCCAGCGCTAAGAAAACCCGGGTTAGGCCAGCGCACCTCTCTGCAGGCAGGAGCACTGCTTAATGCCCTCATTTGCATGGGATCTGCATGCAGGGGAGGCGCTAAGCTCTGCTCTCCTTTTGGAACACACATTGGGGTAGATTTTATAAAAATACGCCCGCGCGTACTTTTGTTTGCGCACCAGGTGCAAACAAAAGTACCCCCCTTCCAGATGGTCAAAAATCTATCACATAGTATCTGCACAATATTCCCAGTTATCTCTCTTCCCAGGGGCGAAGTCTCTGAGCGGGGGATCCTTGGATGTAACTCATTATGGTGGTACTCGCAATTCTCCTTTGTCCTTCCTGATCTCTCTCACTGTTCTCAGATCCCAATTTGGGGATCTACTGGAACATGCGGCTCTCTATGTTCCTTCTCAGGGCAGCAAAAATTCTTCCTCCTAGATCTTCTAACCAAAATGTCTGTCGCAAAAAAACTTAGTTCGAAACACCAGGAGGCACTGCTGTGGGTCACCACCATTCCTCTTGTCCCCTGGGAGGTTGCAGAGGGGCAGATCTTCCCTATCCTGGGCCCCCTAAGGAGGGGGTTCCCCGCGCCCTCTCCCCAAGCAACACCCATGGGGGGGTGGTCTCGCAGGCTTCTCACAAACAAAAATCTTCAAATCCCGAAAGAACAACCTGAGAGCGAAGCCCAGCCAGCCAGGGAGTGGACTGAATGAGTTGATCCCATGACCTTGCTGAAAGACTACAAGCAGGCGATCCTTGGGCCCAGGCTAGGCCAAACATCAGGGAAGGCAAAACTCCAACACTTCCAGAACCAAAGTGCCCCCAGAGGTCTCAGGAGCGAGCTGCTTTTATTACGTCTCGGGGCATGGCCATCCCATCACTCTCGGGGCTGCACAGGAGTGGTGCCTCCCACTAGCCAAAAGGAGTCTAAACTAAGGGTAGGATTAGTAATGACCCCAAAGGGTCATTAAACTGTGACCGACGTCTTCCTTGGTGTGTGTTGACCTGTTTTATAATTGAATTAATTCCCTGTAGAGCATACATCTGTTTCTCAGATGCAGAAGGCGCTTAACGAATGCCCTGAGCAGGACGTGTGCGACATATTAGGAGGGCCAATTTTCAAAGCTATTTGCGCAGAAAACTTGCCATTTACCTGGGTAAAAGGGCTGCAGAGCAGAGGCCTCCGTGGCGTCCGGACATTTAAACAGGTTAAAAAGGGGAGTTTTCTGGGCATAGTCAGGTTAAGGGAGGAAAGCAGCGCTTCAGGGTGCTGAAAGGAGCCTTCCCTGTGGCCCTCCCAACACAGGAATTGAGGATGGTGAGGGTGGATGGGTTTGTGTGTGTGTGGAGGGGGGGGGGGGGGGGGGGCCTGACAGGGTGAGATTAAGGTTGGGAGGCTGCTGATGCTGAGGGAGGGAAGACTGAAGCTTGGCCAGGGAGCACTGAGGGAGGGCTGGATTGAGCAGGGGGAAAGACTGAGAATTGAGTGGTGGGACTGAGCAGACACACACACAATGGAAAGAATGCTTTTGGAAATTGTTTTGTACTCCCTTGGAGTGCACTTTTGCAATCCCGAGAGGGAATGGGCTGCCTGTGTAGTACCCCTCGAAACTGGCAAACTCTCAAATTCTCTGATGTATGATAGGTATTCTAGTACCATGTACTGTGATATGAGGGTCGGTCTGTCTGCCTGTCACACCCACTCCTGAAGCTAGGCTGACATCCCAGAGTCTCTTGCTGACCAATCCGCTTTTGAACTGGTTGCTTGGTAACCGGGCAACCTTACTGCCAGGCTGCAGTCGCAGGCCCCAGTTTTGTTTTGAATTCTTATATACCGACGTTCCTGTACGATATACAGATCACACCGGTTTACAGTACAACAGAACGGTCGCGGGTGGGCATTACATTAAAACATTAAGTCTGAGAGAATACGAACATAAGAACATTTGATTGTTTCTGCAGGCCGATGAAAGGAGCTTCCTACAAACGCTCACGTAAATACTCCGCAAACGCTCAGGTAGAACTCCCTGAAGTATGCCTTGCCAGTATAGGCACCATACAATGAAGGGTTTCAACTCTCAAATCTTGTCATTTAGGAGGGGCATTCTTATTGCATGATCATAACTGGATTTCCAGGAAGACGAAGACGTATATATATATATACACACACACAAACGTACACAGCTGATTGCCATTCATGAAACAGTTCCACTGCGGTATGTCTTAGTGTGACCTGAGCTCCTGCCGTCTGTATTTGAGTGCAACATGTTGTCGCGTGGAAGAATCTAATGCAGGTGATTTCTCTGCTATTATTTGATTGTTTTTATAAAATACATATTAAAAAAAAAATAAAAAATCAAACAACCAGGAAGACTTCAAGAACAAGTACATGTGTTCTACAGTAGTTCTGTCGATTTTGTGTAATCTACATTGTGATTAAAACCAATGTTTCAGGCCGAAAGAAAAGTGTAATTTCAATGAATCTGAAATCCCCACTGGGCTCCTAATTCTTTCCGACTTATTCTCCACCTTCCTCCGATGAGATGAGACTTGGCGATAAAGCCCTCGGTTTAAATTTCAAAAAATTAGAATTGACATGCAACAGCATCACCGGGAGCGGCGGAGAATTCTGCGGAGGTGCCGGGCTCTCACCTCCTCCTTTGCATTAAGAAGCAATTTGCGCTCCTAACCAAAGACCCCGACTGTTCCCCCTTGGTGAAAGGGCAATGACGATGGCTTGCAAGGGGAATTGCTGTTCACAATACTTAGACAAATCTGAATCTCAGATTCTTAAATCTGTATTCCCCGGTGGAGCCTGCTTCTTCCAATTCAAATTCAGGTCTGGCTGTGAGTGTCTGCCAAGGTGTCAGGAGCTAAAAGGATGATGGATTGATGAGGGGATGGGAAGATACAGGCTGGCGGTGGCAGCTTGCCCTGACAGTGATCTATGTATCTGCACATTATCAATGTCACGGGGAAGCTTCAGCTGCCCTCAGCAGGCCTTTCATTTTCCACTTATCTCCCATGTACTAATTATCAGCCTGGATTACTCCCTGGAAAACAAATTCTTATTGCTACTCCAGTGACAGCTTACACAATCAATACAATGAGTACCTCCCTCAGCAACTGAGGCAAGGAGGCTTGGTTGCTTTTTTTTTTTTTTTTTTTGTTGTTCAGCCTTCTCTTTGAAAGGCTCTTTGTGAATGTATTAGGAAGGCCTCTATGGCTCTCATCTGACATTTATTGAAGGAGCAATTGCTTTGCGGATTTAATTATTGCTCTTAAATAAGTGGAATGCCGTCGGGGGGGGGGCGGGATTTGAAATATGGCTTTTTGATGAGTTCTTAAGAGGGAGCGTCTAGGAATGGCCAAAGATTGCTCGTTGCTTCCGTAACTGGAAAGATTTGTTTGGATGCTGCTGGACTGATTCCCTTTGATGTGGGGAACGAGTCTTTCTTCCTCTCATTTCTCTCTCTCGGTTTCAAAGCCCAGCGCTCAGTCGGATCTCTGCTTGCTACAGGCAGGCCGATACTGTAAAATCGGCAGGAGAGCCGGCGCTCCAAGGCGAGCGCCGGCTCTCCCAACGCGCACCCAGGCCACTCTCCTGGGCGCGCGATCCAGTATGCAAATGAGGGCCCGCGGTAAAAGGAGGCGCTAGGGCCACTAGCGCGGCCCTAGCGCCTCCTTTTTGACAGGAGCGGCGGCTGTCAGCGGGTTTGACAGCCGAAGCTCAATTTTGCCGGCGTCGGTTCTCGAGCCCGCTGACAGCCACGGGTTCGTAAAATGGACTCCAGCATAATTGAGTGTCCATTTTCCGAACCGCGGGCCGCCGGCTGATTAAAATTTTTTTTATTAATTTTTAATTTTTTTTAAATTTTGGGGCCTCCGACTTAATATCGCCATGATATTAAGTCGGAGGGTGTACAGAAAAGCAGTTTTTACTGCTTTTCTGTGCACTTCCCCAGCGCCGGCAGAAATTAACGCCAGCCTTTGGGCAGGCGTTAATTTCTGAAAGTAAAATGTGCGGCTTGGCTGCACATTTTACTTTCTGGATCGCGTGGGAATAACTAATAGGGCCATCAACGTGCATTTGCATGTGGCAGACGCTATTAGTTTCGGAGGGGTTGGTCGCGCATTTTCGACGCGCTATTACCCCTTACTGTATAAGGGGTAAGAATAGCGCGTCGAAAACGTGCGGCCAATCGCGGGCTAACAGTGCGCTCCGCCAGAGCGCACTGTGCTGTATCGGCCTGAGAGTTAGCAAACGATCCAGTTTTTTTTGTCTCTGCATTTATACAGGCTACCGGGTACCGGGTGTCGGCCAGGGCCATCTTTAGGAAGATGTGGCCATAGCGGGCCCCAGTGCTGGAGGGAGGTCCTGCAGTGCTTACAGTACGCAAACCCAAAGACTACCCTGCAGCATGGGCCGGTGGTGGGAGGAGGGGGGGTGAGCCCCTCCTCTTCCCTATGCCAGCTTTTTCCCAAAAAGGGAAACTGCTAGGATCCTTCCTGGGCCCAGCTGCCAGGAACAGATTGTGGTGGTGGTGGTGGCTATTTTCAAGTAAGCACATGGCCTGTGAAAAGCCCTGAAGCTACCACCCAGCCTTAACATGGTCCAGATACCAAGTTACATCCAGATGTGATGACTCCCTCCACCAAGAAGTTTATAATCTAAGGGGGCAAAATAATGAAAGGATTATACGTGTTTCCCACCTAAAAACAGGGTTTGATTATTGCCTTTTCCTCTCTCTTCCCCTCGGTGAATGCAGCTAAAAGCTGGATGACAGGGCAGCTGCTTTTATCCGCACTAAACTGGGCGGCACTGGGGGAGGGGTCGGGACAGGAAAGAATTATGAATTTTGAGGTGCCTGCTTTGCACCTGCTTCAATGCACGTAAGCCCGTGAGGGGGGTGCCCAGCCCTAAGTTTCAAAGGGAAACTCGATCTCTGAAAGAAAAAAGTGAGTGGGATGGGGAAGAAAAAAAAAATGAGTATAAAACCAGAGCTAAAAAATAGAACAGTTTAAAAATAAAAAAGACTTGGCACTGGCTGACTGCCCTGCAAGGGACTGTGTTTGGCGGCTCCCAGAAGGAACATGAGAGGCAGAATAAGCTATTCTGTGCCATTGTGGGATGAGGAGGGAGTTTTTCCTAGAATGCCATGGGCAAAATCTTCCCATGGCTCACTCGGGCTCTACCCAAGAAAGCTGAATGCCCAAGTCCGACTCTTCAATAGAATTTCTTCCCACAGTACCGAGGGTGCCTGGTCTCTTCCAAAGATTAGAGTTTGTTACTTCAGATTACCAAGTGTGACACAACCTCTTGCACCAGTTTTCTGTTACTGGCAGATAGGATTGTGCTGTGCATCTTTCTACTTCATCCCTGTGCTTTGTCCGTTCTGAGAACAGGTTTGCTAATCTCAGAATCCAGATTAGTCCTCGGTGCCGCTGGCACTAATAGGAAACTATTTGAGGAGCAGGAAAAATGGCCACGCATGCAGCAGTAAAACCCCCTGAACTGCAGATTCTTTCTGACAATTCCGACATTCACTTGTTCAGAGCAATATATTGGGAAAACAGGCTGTTTTTTTTTTTTTTTTTTGGAGCAGTGGTTCCTTTCGGTGGTCTCTGGAAGGTGAACATTTCATTCTCAGCTCGTCTTTGCTCCCTTTCCCTTCACAAGCTGTTGGATGGTGTATCAGCCTTGAAAAACAGAGAGACAGACGGAGAATCCAAATGCTGATGAAGAGTGCCAGCCTTCCTTACCTACTGCAAGGCCGCAGAGCGCCTGTCTGCTTGCGGGCTTTCTCCTCATTTCCCAGCGTACGTTCGTGATGTGCCCAGACTACAATCAAGATATGCACCGGTATATACTTTGCCCTATAATTTCTGGGGGCGTGCAAGGCAAAAAGCTTTAAAATCATGAGAGATCTTGAATGAGTAGATGTGAATCGGTTATTTACACTTTCGGATAATAGAAGGACTAGGGGGCACTCCATGAAGTTAGCATGGGGCACATTTAAGACTAATCGGAGAAAATTCTTTTTCACTCAACGCACAGTAAAGTTCTGGAATTTGTTGCCAGAGGATGTGGTTAGTGCAGTTAGTGTAGCTGGGTTTAAAAAAGGTTTGCATAACTTGTGCAAGCCGTAGCTTCCGGTTATCCCACCTCTCCCACCCTTGACCACAAAGATGCACAGTAAGGTAAAATCATTGTCCTTTATTGAGCGGAAGAAACGGCCACAGCCAATTAACATTACTTTAAAACATTAACAATCAGCAATACTTGAACAAGCTTAACATTTGGAAATACATCTAGCCTATGCCCCCACCGGTAAAACTACATGCTCTTACCCACCCCCCTCTATTTGTTGGAGGCGGCAGCCCTCCAGCCTTCCGCTCCGTGAAGGTGGAACACCAACCACTGGCATCCCGCTCCGTGAATGCCCCTGTGGCTACTGCCGCTCCGTGCAGCGTTCTGCCGCCTCCTCCCACCCCTGGCCTTGTGGGTTATTGTTTATGCCAGGCCTTCATTGGGCCACCCCCAGACCGGCCATCATCTCGGTCTGCGCCATGCTTTGCCTATAGCCATCCCCAAGCTTTCCCCCTATGCAAAGTCATTGGTGCTCAGCTCCTCCCCTCCCCCTCCCCCTTCCCCTCCCCTGACACCAAAACCTTCCCCTGTGCAGCGAAACATCTCCTTATGCAGCGGTGAGAGCCCTGCCTGCGCGACATTTTTAGGCTGTGACAACTCCACCCCAAGCCCATGCCCAATTGCGCTGTGGGGTGGTGGGAGGGTTGCTCTCAATTCCGGTCGGCGAATGTGCCACCCCTCCCTGACCTACCCCTTAATGCAGCGATTCTCAACCGGTGTGTCGCGACACACTAGTGTGTCGCCAAGCACCGGCTGGTGTGTCGCTTGCTCCCGGTCTCCCCCGCTGCTCTTCCTTCCCTGCTGCCGTTGCCGCCGGGCTATCAGCACGTTCAAGCCCAGCGGGAACGGCAGCGGCGCTAGAAGAAGCTCTGGCACCCGTGGCTGACCTTTTTTTCTTCCCGCGCCCCCCGCCCCCGTGACCCGGAACAGGAAGTGATACGCGGTGCGCGGGAAGGAGAAAGAGCCGGTCCGTGCCGCGTGGAAAAGTAGCAGCGGCAGCAGCAGCAGCATTGGCCCCCGAGCAATTGAAGCAGCTGGAAAGGAGACAGCAGCATGAGCCTCCCGCGGCTGATGGGATTCTTCTTTCTTGGCCTGCGGGGGCTGGAAGAGGAGGCTGCCGCAGCTACCATTTGTGCTCGGGGGGGGGGGGGGGGGGGGGAGGAGGAGGAAGTGAATGAGAGAAAGAGAGAGAAGCAGCCAGCCAGCCTGTGTGTAAGTGAGAGAAACTGGTCAGAGAGCTGATGTGTTTGTGTATATGTGAGAGAATGAAAGTGACTGCTCAGGGAGATGACTGATGTGTATGTGAGAGTGTGAGACAGTCAGGGATGTGACTGATGTGTGTGTTGTGAGAAAAAGCATGGAAGTGAGAAATCTGGGTATGTGAGAAAGCATGGGAGTAAGAAGCCTGGTGTTGTGTGGGTGTGTGTGAAAAAGCATGGGAGTGAGAGAGAGCATGGTAGTGGGAAGCCTGTGTGTGTGTGCATGCATGAGCGAGAGACTGGTAGGTAAGGTGACTGTGTGTGTGAGAGAAAGAGACTGGTGTGTGTGAATGTGAGAGAAAGAATGTGATTCAGGGAATGAGAAGCCTGTGCAGTGGAGAGCGAGCATGGAAATGAGAGAGAGACTGGTGTGTGTGTGTGTGTGTATGTGTGTGTAACAGAGAGAAAGTGATTATGGGAATGAGAAGCCTGTGCATGTGAAGAGAGTGAGCATGGGAGTGAGAAACCTGGGTGTGTGTGAGACACAGCATGGGAGGGAGAAGCCTGTATATGTAAGACAGAACATGGAAATGGGAAGCCTGTGTGTGTGTATGCATGAGAGAGATCAGGTGACTGGTGTGTGTTTGTGTGTATATGTGTGTGTGTGTGTGAGAGAGAGAGAAAGAAAGTGATTATGGGAATGAGAAGCCTGTGCATGTGAAGAGTGAGCATGGGAGTGAGAAACCTGGGTGTGTGTGAGACACAGCATGGGAGTGAGAAGCCTGTATATCTGAAAGAGAACATGGGAGTGGGAAGCCTGTGTGTGTGTGTATGCATGAGAGAGATCAGGTGAGAGAAAGAAAGTGATTATGGGAATGAGAAGCCTGTGCATGTGGAGAGAACAAGCATGGGAGTGAGAGACTGGTGAGTGTGTGTGTGTGTGTGAGACAGAGAAAGTGATTATGACAGTGATAAGCCCGTATATGTAAGTAGAACACAGGAGTGGGAAGCCTGTGTGTATGTATGGCATGAGAGAAACTGTTCAGGAAGGTGACTGGTGTGTGTGTCAAAGACTGTTTGGGAGATGATTGGTGTGTGAGAGACAGAAACTGGTCATGGGGGCATGACTAGTATGGTGTGTGTGTGAGAGACATGGGACTAAGGAAGAGGACCATGAGTATAGAGCTTAGCCTGTACTGCTGCTTCTGCTGTGTGCTATGGCCTGCATGGAAGAGGAGTAGGAGAGCTGCTGGAGGGGGTAAGTATAGGTGGCTTTTTAAGTTTATTTTTCTTGATTGACTGCCATTTTAATTATTTAATATTATGTGATGTGTCTGCTTTTTTTGAAATATTTTATTGGTGTTTGGAGAATTTTTAATAGTTTTTATGAGTTTTTAATTGTTGGATGTTATTTTGTTCATAGCTGTTTTGAAACATTTATTCTGCTTATTAGTATAGTTTTACAATTATTTCTGTGTGGGGATCTATAGCTGCTTGCTAGTTCTGTTTTCCTAATAAGAGGTGTATTGGTTTTTAGGGCCTGATTTAATATTTGTAGTGTTGCCTTTTCATAGATAGGGTTGCTCCTGTTTGAGTGTATTCCATAATACAGGTGTAACTGTGTGCGGATTAGTTTATGTGCATTACTACAGATCCTGGGAGTATGTTAGGTCGGTTCTGTGTGTTACCAAGATGAGATATTTTACTAGCATGTAAGCGTTTGTATCAGTCTTATTTGTTGTGTTTTCTCAAGAGGACATGCATTGGTGGTAAACTGCTGTCTTTTCATAAGTAGGGCTATTGAGCCTGGAAGTAGAAGGAGTTTGAGTTGCTGTTACTGAGATGACACCAGAACCAGAATATCTTTTTTGTAGGGTGAGTTGTGTGGGGAATGTCATAATTCTGCTTTACATCCATTATTGTGGGTCAGGGGGGTTCCCGTGGATGCAAACTGTACTTTTACATCTAGCCCCATGACGATCATGGGTCAGTGTGTCACGCATGTGAGAACCATCTGTCAGGTGTGTCCCGACAGAAAAAAGGTTGAGAACCATTGCCTTAATGTACCTGAGCTCTGAGATGCCGCCTTCTTGTCTTGTTGGCTCCTGGTTGGGATTTAAACCGGCCACGGTACCCCATTGGCCGCCCGTCCCCCCTCCTTCTCCCCCCGGCGCTGGCTACAGCACGCCTGCTGTAGCCAGCGCCGGGGGGAGAAGGAGGGGGGACGGGCGGCCAATGGGGTACCGTGGCCGGTTTAAATCCCAACCAGGAGCCAACAAGACAAGAAGGCGGCATCTCAGAGCTCAGGTACATTAAGGCAATGGTTCTCAACCTTTTTTCTGTCGGGACAGTAATGCACATAAACTGTCGGGACAGTAATGCACATAAACTAATCCGCACACAGTTACACCTGTATTATGGAATACACTCAAACAGGAGCAACCCTATCTATGAAAAGGCAACACTACAAATATTAAATCAGGCCCTAAAAACCAATACACCTCTTATTAGGAAAACAGAACTAGCAAGCAGCTATAGATCCCCACACAGAAATAATTGTAAAACTATACTAATAAGCAGAATAAATGTTTAAGGAGGCCCTTGCCTCGAGAGGCTGGGCCTCCTTAAGTTCAAGAAGGAGAAGTCCATTGCCTCGAGAGGCCCTAAAAACCAATACACCTCTTATTAGGAAAACAGAACTAGCAAGCAGCTATAGATCCCCACACAGAAATAATTGTAAAACTATACTAATAAGCAGAATAAATGTTTAAGGAGGCCCTTGCCTCGAGAGGCTGGGCCTCCTTAAGTTCAAGAAGGAGAAGTCCATTAACTGCTATTAATTGCATCAGTAGCATGGGATCTTCTGGGTGTTTTGGGTAATTGCCAGGTTCTTGTGGCCTGGTTTTGGCCTCTGTTGGAAACAGGATGCTGGGCTTGATGGACCCTTGGTCTGACCCAGCATGGCAATTTCTTATGTTCTTATGTTTCAGCTTTCCTTTTTGATTTCTATTCATTTCCTTTTTTTTTTCCTTTTGGTTTCGTTTTCTGTCATTTCGGCGCGTGCCAAATAGTTTTAGCGGCGCATGCTAGTATAAGAAACAAAATGCCGTTTCATTGGCCTTTTTCCTGTTGTTTCGGATGGGAAATGGCACGCCATGGACTCACAGTTGTTATTCCCCTGTCATTTTACAATGACAGCACAGCGCTAATAAATTCCCCAGCTTGGGTCTCTCAGCGTGCATGGTAAGAAATGCAATGAAGCTTGCAGCGGTGGCAAGTCAGATCACAGTTTTCTGGGATAATTCTGAGGCAATTAAGCCTTCGCTTTGAGAAAACAAACAACAAGGCTCTTTTTTTTTTTGTTTGCCACCGAAATTGCCCAATGCTGATTTTTTTTTTTTTTTTGGGTTTGTTTTTCGCATGCTTATGACTGCTCCGCGGCGAACCAATCACCAAAGTCAGCATGAGAGCAAGAATCATTTCCTGTACCGGGCGCTAATGAACGCATGCAGGGGCTTCATTTTTATAATCGTATTTCAAAGATGACTATCAAAAGGCTGATCTTACCTTCTTGTGCTTAATAACCAGAATTAATTTGCTGAGAATCGTTTTTTTCCTTTTCCTCTTTTTTTTTTTTTTGACTGTAAATTGAGTTTTCTGTTTAAAGAAGCTTAGAACATCAATCACGGTATCAAAGTGCCGAGTGCCATCATCTAATCGATTCATAGAATTAAAAACTGTAAATACCAGCATTCATCATCCATTATTTAGATATTATTAGATTTTACCAATCTAAAATGCGTGCACTAATTTAAAGAATCGCTCTGAATTGTAGGGTGAACGGGAAGGTGAAGGTAAGAATGCTGTAAAGAGCAGCCCAACTGTTTTTATTCAATGCAGCTGGTACAATCCATCATACAGTAGGTTAAGGTATCTGACTTATGTCTGAAGCGCTCAGCATATTTTATACATACTGCTTTTCACAATGCTAATATATAACTCAGACCCAGGAATTACCCTTTTCACTGATATTGACGATTTCCAGTTCATCACAATTTGTCCCATTTGATTTCAAGCTTCATGCCAGATCTGTCTGCTCTTTTATCACATCCTGCTAGTTCTCCTGCGACCTGGCTGACTAAAGAGGCTGATGTAACAAGGCGCGCTAACGTCAGCCCAGGTTTATCCTCCTGTGCTGACGTGCATTTTTTTTCAGCCTTAACTCTGGTACGTAACAGGGGTTTTTAGCTCCTAAAGGATGCGTGCTAAAACAGGAGTAATAACACAGCCCTAAAAAGCATTGCAGGTTCATGCAAATCCTATGTAAAAGACGGCAATAGCTATGCCCCAGCAATGGTGAAGGGCAGGCAGCTTAAAGCACGCTTTCACGATGCTGGAAATTTAACTCCTGGGTCCGTGCAGGAGTAAAGCATAGCTCGCATTTCTGGTGGCCATGTTATACTGGACACAGCAATAGAATAATGTTGGCCACCAGAAGTGTGAGTTTACTGTACCTCAGATCCATGAGTTTAATTTCCGGTGTAAACCCTCTGGGCAGGCTCTTAAGGCTGAACGGTCCCCTGGTGCTGTGCATCCCAGCTTTGGCGTATTGTTTAACTGTAGATGCCAACCCCAGGGAGGTTACACTTTATTCGGCTAGCTGTAAGTTCTCACTCCAGAGAGCAAATTCTTGCACCCCAGTCCATTTTGGCAAGGAACGAGTACACAGCAAAACTTAAAAACCTTCAAAAAAAGAACTAAAAACTTGGATGTTCACTAAAGCCTACCAAAACACCCAATGACTCTATGCTACATATAAACATGCAGAACCAATCCAATACACGTAATTAACCTGTACAGTTTATCAAATGAACTATGCTTATAACGACTACAATAACAATGTTTACAAGCACGTGAATTTCTGTACACTCTGTTAAACATCGATACTTTGTCAACTGTTGTGATGGCGAAACCGAACGACGGTATATAAAACGCGACAAATAAATAAATAAATAGCAAGTAAATCAAAGCATAAACTCTCTAGGATGGGCACCTAATGCTAGTTTAACCAAGCATAAACTCTCTGGGGAAGATGGGGGTGGGTACACCTGCAGCTGAGCAGGCCACCAAAGTCAGATGCACAGCATCAACATGCATACTGCGGAGCTGACGGTGCCTACCCCAGAGAGCTTACGCTTTGATTTTTCTTGCCATGCCTCACCAAACTGGCATTGCATTTGAGATTGGTGCGGTGCATCTCAATTTGTGGGCACATTCTCTCATTCAAGGCCATTTGGACAAGGAATGGCAAGTAAAATAAAATAAGCTCTCTGGGGAAAGCTAGATGAACAAAGCATAGGCTGTCTGGGAGGGCATCAACCGCTGAAAGGTACACACTTTAGCACAACATGTGTGCGTGCTGTTCAACTGTTCAGTTAAACAAAGAAAACCCGTGACTGGTGCCTGCCTCAGAGAGCTTACATTGGACATTTAACTCCTGGGTCTGAGGTGGAGTAAGCTCAGTGTTGTCTATTCCACCTTAGACCCAGGAAGGACTTAAATGTCCAATGCAAGCTCTCTGGGGCTGGAACCTACAGCTGAACAATGCATAAGCTCTTTAGGCAGTGCACCTATAGCTAAACAGTTCACCAAGGTAAGGATGCGCAACATCAAAATATGTACAGGGAGGTGCGTTAAAGGGCAGACAACTTAAAGCACACTTTCTTAACGCTGGAAATTCACCTGGGGAGCAGGAATAAAACTTAACTCACCTTTCTGGTGGCCATGTTATTCTATTGCTGTGCCCAGTGTGGTGGAAACAGCGAGACACAGCCACATGAGCACAACAATAGAATATTAAGGCAACTAGAAATGTGAGTTAATTTTCACTCCACCTCAGGTCAAGGAGTTAACCAAGCACAGGAGTAAGGAGGTATAAGCTTGAAGCGGACAGGAGTGTGACCAAAACGGCCCTACGTGTAAAACTGGCGCTGGGCATCCCAACTTGGTCACAATCTCGCATGCAAGGCCGTTTGGACAAGGCGTGCCATGAAAGGGTAAGATCTCTGGAATGGGTAACTTCAGTCGTTAGGGATGCAGAGCAGCAAAGTGCAGACCGTTTGGCTGGAGGTGTCCTCCCTAGAGAGCTTACCCTTTGATTTCGCTTGTTCATGCCTTGCCCAAATGGTCTTGCATGAGAGATTGTGCCCATGGCAGGATGGACAGTGCCAGTCTTGCAAGGCAAGGTCATTTTGATCACACTCTTTCCAACTTCAAGCACTCACCTCCTTACCCTTGTTTTAAAGCACTTTTCTGCATTAGTGCAGATTTTTCAAGTAAACTCTCAATTTAGCACATTTTTTTATTTTAGCATGCCTTTTTTTTTACTTCTCGATTTGTATCCCGTTAGCTTACTGCATCCTGTGGGGATCCCTGGTTTTAATACAGTGTTAAGTAAAATCCGTGCTAAAATTGAACGCCAATTGCAGCATGGCTTTTATTACACTGGTTCCCTTTGGAAATGCCCCACAGGGTTGCTTGCAGTGAGACAGCAGTGGATAGCACTTATAGGCAGGGCAACAGCGCCATGTTGGACTCAGCCGTGAGCATTGCTAGGAAATGAGGAGAGAAACAGGGCAAACTGCAACTTATTATCAGGCCGATACAGTACAGTGGGCTAGCTTTACCCCTTATTCAGTAAGGGGTAATAGCGCGTCGAAAATGCACGTCCAACCCCCCCAAAATTAATAGCGCTCGCAACATGCAAATGCATGTTGATGGCCCTATTAGTTATTCCCGCGTGATTCAGAAAGTAAAATGTGCAGCCAAGCCGCACATTTTACTTTCAGAAATTAGCACCTACCCAAAGGTAGGCGTTAATTTCTCTCGGCACTGGCGATATTAAGTCAGAGGTCCCAAACATAAAAGGTAATTAAAAATAAAAAAAATTAAAATCAGCCCGCGGCCTGCGGGTTGAAAACTGGATGCTCAATTTTGCCGGCGTCTGGTTTCCGAACCTGTGGCTGTCAGCGGGTCTGAGAACCGACGACGGCAAAATTGAGCGTTGGCTGTCAAATCCGCTGACAGCCGTCCCTCCTGTCCAAAAGGAGGCGCTAGGGACGCACTAGTGTCCCTAGCGCCTCCTTTTACTGCGGGCCCTAATTAGCATAATTGTATTTACTGTATCACGCGCACAGGCCAGTGTCCTGTGCGCGCGCCGGGAGAACGGGCGCTCTCCCGCGTTTCTTTCTGTATCGGCCCGTGTGTTATTTTAATAACCTCTGGTTAATGCTAGTAGGCTTTCAAATATGGCCGTGTTGGAGTGAGATTTGGCCAGGGCCTTGTATCTCGATGCAAGCGGGTTTGATCCACAGTTGGAGGTTGGAGACATTAATTCCTGCTTTCATCACAAGTGCACTGAGGAGGTCCATTAAAAAGGGATCACAGATTTAGGGAGCTCTGTTTTCAGTTTTTACTTTATTTTCCCCTGGAATTTATCAGTCTTTATTATAACTAACAAAAGCAAGAAAAACATCGGTAGGAATAAACGAGTCACTTTTTTCCACTGAAGTTCTCCCGTTTTTGCTCGCTGTAGTACAAACTGATAAACTCCAGGGGGGGAAATAAAATAAAACTGAAAACAGAGGTCCTTACACCTATTTCTTGTTTCTTGACCTTTTATTTCTACATCAGCAAAGTGAACTCACAGGGCAAGCAGAAGGCTTTGCTGAGCTGAGGACTGCTGGTGGAGTTTTCCGCACCCCACATCAAGAGGATTGTAGGAAGAAATGCTAACCTTCATGAGCTGCATAGCAGACCAGATATCCAAACTGCTAGCTAGACCTTCCTCCCCAGAAGCAAATGCTATTACTGGCATCAGTAGCATGGGATAGACTTAAGTTTTGGGTACTTGCCAGGTACTTGGAGCCTGGATTGGCCACTGTTGAAAACAGGATGCTGGGCTTGATGGACCCTCGGTCTGACCCAGGATGGCAATTTCTTATGTTCTTAGCACATTGTTTAACACCAGGGCTTTTGAAAATTGTTCATGAATTGTTGGGGTAGGACTCTTGTGTGTTGTCCTCACCCATGGATACAGAGAGAGAGAGAGAGAGACAGAGAAAATACATACAGGGAATTTGGTTTACTACATGTTGGCTAGAGTTAACATTTGGTCTGATTGTAGCCAGCACTAGTACTGGGGATGTTTGTGTGTGACTGATAACATGCTCACCACATGAGTGGCTTCAGTGGAATATTAACACAATATCAGGTCGATGCAATACCATGTGCTCAGGCAATCGCACTGGTTAAATTGCGGTTGGATATGTGTTTTGGACGCGCATCCATAACCTCTTCTATATAAATAAAAATGTTAAATAGCTTGGACAAAATCGCTAATCTCAGAAATCACTGAACCGATTGCTTTCACATTTGGACACAACCTTCATTTCGCATACAGGAAGGTTCTTCTGTACTTACATTACAGATATGTCATGTACAGATATTACAGAAACCGATGTGATGTTCCCCGAACGAATGTCGGTATACAAAAATTGCAAATAAATAAAATAAATAAATAAATGTCACACCTGTGACAGGTAAAATAGGTTTAAAAATTTTTTCGAGAAATAGCGACATCTGCTGGACGTAAGCGCCATCTGTTACACCTCACACTAACACACGCTACACTAATCATTTCAAATTCACATACTCCCATCCCTCACACATCACATTCACACACCCATCCCCGACACATCCATCCCTCACACATCACATTCACACACACCCATCCCTCACACATCACATTCACACACACCCATCCCGCACACATCACATTCACACGCACCTATCCCTCTCACATCACATTCACACGCACCCATCCCCCACACATCACATTCACAGACACCCATCCCCCACACATCACATTCACACGCACCCATCCCCCACACATCACATTCACACACACCCATCCCGCACACATCAAATTCACCCGCACCCATCCCCCACACATCACATTCACACGCACCCATCCCGCACACATCACATTCACCCGCACCCATCCCCCACACATCACATTCACACGCACCCATCCCGCACACATCACATTCACCTGCACACATCCCCCACACATCACATTCACACGCACACATCCCCCACACATCACATTCACACGCACCCATCCCCCACACATCACATTCACACACACCCATCCCCCACACATCACATTCACACGCACCCATCCCCCACACATCACATTCACACACACCCATCAATTACCCTTATCCACCTGCACCATCTCATCTAAGTTCATTTTCAAGATGAAGTTTCCTCGTTGGATGGTGACTGTCCAATCCTCTTAAAATCTTAAAATCACTCGTAAAATCGAGTTTCCGTATTCCTAACCCGTGAACAGCCACTTCTGCTGGGCGCTCGATGCCGAGGAGGTGCTAGAGACTCATAGTTTCCCCTGGCGCCTCCTTTTTAACTCAGTGGCTCATTTGCCTACTGCTTCGCATGCCCGGGAGAGATGGATGGGCCCGCATTGCATCAGCCTATATGAGCTTAGACTTAAATATATATATATATATATATATATATAAATAAATAATATATTATAATATAAATAATAATGTAAATATATAATATAATATATATAATATAATATAATTTCTACTTAGCTGGCCAAATGTGTGTCATCCGAACCTTCGGTGGTTTTGAAATCCACTCGAGGTTCCGTATCTGTGTAGGGTACTCTTGGTGTTGCCGCTTTTCAGTGCGTGCTTTATCATCAGTGTTATGCATGCAGTACAATTCTTCGCATACCGGTCAATAGAAATGGGATGAGTAGGAGCCTAGAGGTGAATGTGGCACCAGCTCTGGAACCTTGTTCTGTTGCGCCCCTCCCGCGGCCGGAGCCATGGGAGTCCTCTCACCTTGCTCCGAGTGCCGGCCCGATTCCCCCGACGCCGCTGCTCCTCATCCCGTGCGGTCAGGAGACCGCCCACTGTTCCTCCTGCACAACGGGCCTTGCCGCTGTGCTCTCCCATGGCAGGACGCCGCCAACCAGGCCATCTTCGCGGCTTGGAAGCCGTGCCACCATCTTGCTTCGCGGCCCGGAGGCCGCCCTTCTCGGACTGTCTTGTGACAGGAAGCCACTTCCAGTCCCTCCTTCTGCGGAAAGGGAGCCGCCTCGCACGTCGGAGCCTGCTCTGTGGCCCAGTCCTGCTCCGTCTCCTCAGCGTCTCAGCGGCAGGCATGTCGCAGTCCAGGATTCTGCCCCCTCTGCCTATGGGGCACTGCCACGTCTTCCTCCTGGATTTAAAGGGCCAGTAGGGAGTGGTCCCTCTGGCCCCACCTGAACTCCTCCCAGGGCGTAGTTTCATCGTCAGCCCTATTTAAGGGTCTTGCAACCATTCCAGCATTGCCTTCGCAAGGAGTCAGTTCCTAGCTAGACTGCTCCTGGATCCTCTGTTCCAGCTTACGGTCCAGGAGTCTTCTATGATGTCCTTCCTCACTTCTGCAAGGCACTCTGTTCCATGTTGTTCCAGTCCTGATGTCCGTGATCCATTCCTGATGTCCGTGTTCCGGTCCAGATGTCTGTGCTCCAGTCCTAAGATGTCCATGAGTCCAAGTCCTGAGATGTCCATGAGTCCAAATCCCAAGATGTTCCATGGTCCAAGTTCCGAGATGTTCCGAGAAGTTCTGAGATGTTCCATGTTCCAAGTCCCAAGATGTTCCAAGTCCCGAGATGTTCCATGTTCAAGTCTTGAGATGTTCCCATTCTTGAGATGTATCTGGTCCTGATGCTCCAGGTCCCGAATAAACCGTGCCTCCGGAGGTTCCTTGCTTTTAATCTGAGTTTCCAAGTTCCAAGTTTTATCTTCGCCTGTTCCGACTCCGGGCATATCCCGCTCCCCTCATGGTCCGCGACCAGCCATACGGCTGTGTAGGGCGCATAGGGGACAGCGTGGTCTGCGACCAGCCTCCGGGCTATGTAGGGTGCCTGAGAGCCTTGCTCGCCCACCTCTGTGTCTATGTCTATGTTCCAAGTTTCCAGGTTCCATGTCTGAGTCTTCGTTCCAAGCTCCACTTCCTAGTCTCCTACTCTAAAGCCTCCGTCCTCCCTTGTCTCCTGTCTGGCCTGCTGCCTTTGCTGTTCCCTGCGGCAGGTCCGAAAGGGCTTGCAGTGGTCGGAGGACCACTCAGAGACCAACCTTGCCTCACTAATGCTGTGCAGGTCGGCGGGGGCTTGGGCTTCCAGTTCCAGCCCAGACGGGACGTTGCTTCACCTGCCTCGGCACTTCCTTGGAGCTCCTCTCCTGGTTCGCCGGGGCCCAAGGACACACTTCTCCCGGGGATCGGGCGCGCTCCCTAGTGTTCCCTCCTATGGATCCCCAACATGTTCTGAGTCTCCTGCCCTTCATGGATTGGCCTGGTTGGTCCATTGAGGGCTGAAGAGAACGGCTGTAGCTGGAATCTTCCAAACATCAACTTGTGATTCTGTGGCTTCTTTATTTGCTCTTATTGGGAGCTCTCTCTTTTTTATTTATTTATTTTTACCTAATGTACTTTATCGCCGTCGTTGTTACAGATTTTTGAGAAAAATTCCCCCTCTGCAAAGGGTATGTTTTAAAGATGTCCTTTTCTGAAGCCACCCCTCAGCTCTCCATTCTTTATTCCTGCTGTACCTGTTCAAGTGTGGTGTCTGCATTTTATTCTCTGAAGGATCGGCTCAGCTCATTGTGGTGCTATCAGAAACTTAATACAAATATCACCTGGGGCTTGAAATAAAAATCAGTTTTAACTGGTAAAGCAAATTAACTAAAACACTGAGGCTGATGTACTGTGCACGTTATTAATGTTAACACACTATTTTGAGTTTTAGCGTGCAAAGCACAGTTTGCAAAGTTTTTCATCTTCAAAGTGAATGCAGTTTCATGTGCGTTTTCTGCATGTGAAATTTTAGGAAAATTAATAGTGAGTCGCTGTGAATAATTTTGAGTAAACGATGCACAAAATTCCCTTTGCAATCAAAATTTACAAAATTTCATTGAGGTGCAGTTAGTTTTCTGCGAAATTTCATTTTACCTGCTGTGTTGTTTTTTTTTCTACGGGGCTCATTTGCATGCATAGAAAAATTAGTGTGCAAAAATCACAAGGCTGCATGCAAAGCACCACAAGGGGGTACATCACCCTCGCTGCGTTTGGACACCTGGTTTAAGGTGATGATGCCAAGGTGGGGGGTGGGGGGAAGCCTGTAACGAGCACATTCGGACAAGGCTCGGAAATCTCTATGTCTTGTGGAAGGCTCAAACCTTTTCAGGGCTTTCATGTTTTGTGTGTGCTCTTATTTCTGAATTCCAACTCTTCAAAGGGCAGTGAATTACATGAAGTGTCCTGTGGATCTTTGCAAGTAGAATAAAATCACAAGCGTTCTTGGCTTACCCCCTGAGAAATAAGGTGAGTGCATTTACCTATATCTTGGGCAAAACAAACTGAATGGAAAAGCTACAGAAGAGGTGCACATGCGGGTAGATTTTCAAACAGCGCGATTTGGCGTACTTTTGTTGGCGCATCAGGCGCCAACAAAAGTACGCGGGATTTTAGTAGATACGCGCGTAGCTGCGCGTATCCGCTAAAATCCTGGATCGGCGCGCGCAAGGCCACCGATTCCATATAGCTGGCGCGCGCCGAGCCGCGCAGCCTACCTCCGTTCCCTCCGAGGCCGCTCCGAAATCAGAGCGGCCTCGGAGGGAACTTTCTTTTGCCCTCCCCTCACCTTCCCCTCCCTTCCCCTACCTAATCCACCCCCCCCGGCCCTGTCTAAACCCCCCCTTACCTTTGTCGGGGATTTACGCCTCCCGGAGGAAGACGTAAATCCCCGCGCGCCAGCGGGCCGCTAGCGCGCCGGGACGCGACCTGGGGGCGGGTCCGGAGGGCGCGGCCATGCCCCCGGACCGCCCCGGGCCTTAACCACGCCCCCAGACCCGCCCCCGAAACGCTATGTCCCGCCCCGAAAACGCCGCGTGGATCGGGCCCACCCCCGACACGCCCCCGACACGCCCCCCTCGGAAAACCCCGGGACTTACGCGAGTCCCGGGGCTCTGCGCGCGCTGGTAGGCCTATGTAAAATAGGCGCACCGGCGAGCAGGGCTCTTAAAATCCGCCCCATGGTGTTGCATTTCCCGGCCGTGGCAGGCCTGCAACCGGCTCTACTTGTCCCCGACGCCCGGGTTCTGGACCTGGCCCTTCCTCGTTGGCAGTGGTAGGCAGTCGCCTATGCGCTTGCACTCCTGCTTCGCTCCCAGTTCTTCCGGCAGTTCCGCGGCCTTCCCCGGTCCCAGTCGGGTCTTCCCCACGTGTGTCGAGGGGAGACACCGCCATCACCTAATCTCTGTCTATTCACCTTAGGAGCGCGTGCACCTTCCCTGACTTTAAAGGGGCCATGGCCCCGGATGATGTCGCCCTCAGGCCTTCCTATTTAAGGCAGGCTCCACCATTCAGTCTTTGCCTTGGCAACAGGTCTCCACGCTTCCTGTCATGTGCTTAGTTGTTCATTGTGTTTCTGTTCCTGATTCTTGTTCTTGACCTAGTTCCAGTCTTCGTGTTCTTGTTCCAGTCCTTGAGTTCCAGTTCCAGCTCCCTGACTCCTGAGTACCCGTTGGACGATTCCTTGGCTTTGACCCTTGCTTGTTCCTGACCACGCTCTGGATGGATTCCTTGGCTTTGACCCTCGCTTGTTCCTGACCACGCTCTGGACAGATTCCTTGGCTCTGACCCTTGTCTCCAGCCGCCTGCCCTGACTTCAGCTTGAACCTGACTCTGCTTCTAGCTGACTACTTTGGACTTGGCCTTTATTAGGCTTTTGCCTTTTACAAGGCTGGACTTAACGTTCCTGTCTCCTAGCCTCCTTTAGTCTGTCCAGGCTTCTGGAATGGGGCCCTATCTTTAACTCAGCTCCGTTGAACCCTGCATCTCCGCTGCTTCTTGGCCCCTTACTTAGCATACTCTCCTTGGGATCAACCATGTGGAGGCCTGCCTAAGACCAGCCGGCCCTGGTACCCAAGGGTTCAATCTGCGGGGAACAAGGGCTGGTATTGGCGAAGCTCCAGTTGGCCTCCGCTTCCTGTTCAGCTCTGCCTCCTGACAGTGGGGACCCGTGGGGGCATCCCCATGAACTCCCCCTCGGGCTAAGGGTCCACCTCTGCGACACATAGAGCCGAGAAGTGCTGGCAGACACGTAAGCTTCTGGCTGTACGCTATGGGAATGTTTTCTTCGGCCTCTTGTAGCCTGGGATTACCCTCGATTCTGACTTGTGCTAGAGGAGATGCATACATGTTGGGAGTCTGGATTCATTGAGTGTTTTTTTTCTCCTTTTAATGGTTTTTGTTTTTTATAGCTGGGTGTTTTGTTATCTGTGACAAAACATACGGTTACTTTAATCCTGCAGTATGAAGTTTACTGAAATATGGGATGCACTTTCAGTGTGTTTTTTTCCTGTGGTCCCACAGTCGTCAGGATATGCTCTCCTCGCTAATTCTATGTTCCAAGTCAAAACCAGTAGTGTGTTTCATACCTTACCAATAAGTTGCATCTGAACAAGATTGTGTTGAATTCCTGTCCTCAGATAAGCATGTCATCCACCCATAGAAAAAGTAACAAATAAAAGATTATTTCATTTGATTGCCTTTGCAAAATGATAATCATTTCTGAACTGAAGTTTTGAGTCCTGCATTCCAAAGAGTGCCTCCCACTTTAGGTACCTTTCGAAAGCACAGCCCAATCTGTCTCTGGTTTGCTTTTTAATGTTTGTGATATGATTGAGTAGACTCCTACACACATTGAGATCTTCTTTGCTAAGAAGGTGCTAATATAAGGGCTAGGTAATACCACAGGTCTTTAATGGGAAAAGGCTGCCTCTGAACTGGCATCAGGTAGCTAATTAAATTCATTTCTCAAATGTAACAGCAAAAGCAGAGAGGTAATATAACTTCTGAACTAATTAATGCAGGGATATTAAAAAGAGAGAGACGGCAAGCGGAGGTAACTGAACTGTGTTATCAGATACATGCCCCCGTGTATCAACAAGATAAGCATTGTGGCTGTTTTGATATGATCAATTTCATGTAAAGGTTTTCAAAGCCTGAACATGGCAGTTGTGTTTTTTTCCGATGAGGCCATCTTGTGTGCTAAAAACTCCAGATGAGTTTCATCCCTGGTGCATTGGATGGATTCACTTAAATGTCAAGATGTGAAATGCCGGTGCTGGAAGAGCAAAGGGCAGGCATAATGATTAATAATACAGTAGTTCACGTGGATAAAAAGAGTCACTTCCACTAACAAATGAGGATTTTTCATGCAGTTTTCTTGGGATTTGGGGACTCTGCCTGATCTCTCCACCTTTCCACACAAAAGATTGGAGGCCCTTCAGAGGAGAGCAATAGGAAAGACAAGGCTAGCCACACAAAATACTAATAAGCAAGGTAGTGGAAGCTAAAATGCAGATGTGCTCCATCCTGCACCTATGGGTGCATTATATATGAAACACATTGGGGCCGATGCAATACAGTGTGCACAGCCGAGTGTGCATTGTTTAACCCATGGTTGGACGCAGGTTTTGGAAGCGTATCCACAACCCCTTATTCTGTAAGGAGAAATGCATGTTGATGAGTGCTATTAGCTATTCTCCCCTGATTAAAAAAAAATGCACACCCAACACGCATATCTTTACCCTCAGAAATTAAAGCTTGCCCAGAGCAGGCGTTAATTTCTGAGCAGCCCAAAAAGCGTACAGAAAATACTGCTTTCTGTACTTCCTCCAAATTAATATCGTGACAATATTAAGTCGGAGGAACCAAAGGGACCAGAATGTTTAAAACAAAAGTGTACAGGTGGTCCGTTTTCCTAACTTGGCTGTGCACAGGTTAGGAAAACGGGTGCTCGTAAGATTGAGCGTCCAATTTCCTAACCCGCTGTCAGCCAGCTCTGCCGGGCACCCGCTGCCACGGAGGTGCTGGGGCACACATTTGTCCCTGGCGCCTTCTTTTTAGCATGACCCCTCATTTAAATATTCGATCACGCGCCCAGGGAAGGTGGCTGGGCGCGTGTTAGGAAAGCCGAGAGCCCGTTTTCCTCGCAGATTTATTGCATCGGCCCCAAAGTGCTATCTATGTGGCGCTGGTATCATGTTATAATCACTTTATGAATGAAACACCATGGACATGTGATTATAACATGAAACCAGCCCTGCATATAATAGGGACAAGGTAGGACAAATCTTAAGTTTTTGCAATTCAGGGGACTCAAACTCCATTCCTCGAAGACTGCAGACGGGTCAGGGTTTTGAACTACCCACAATAAATAATGGTGAGATTTATTTGAACATAGGGACTGTAGTTTAGGGTCAGTTTACATGTGTTTGGTGATCCTGCCAGGCCAGCTTGTTTGAAGCCCCACTATAATACTCCTGGGCAAATTCTGCGCAAAAAATGTAAAATTCTGCGCACAAAAACTTAAAATTTGCAAAATTATGCATATTTTATATTGGTCAAAATAACACAATTTACATGACAGTCTTTAAGTAATTACATTTTAAATCAATACAGAAAAAAAGTTATTACCTAAAGATGCAAAATTTTAAATATTTTAAGCAGAAATCTCCTAGAAATTCACTGTAAGAGTGTCCTTTCCACTCGCTCTCCCTACTCCCCTGTCCACTTTGCCCTCTCAGGCCCCAACTCCTACACCTGTCACTATCTCTCCCCTCCACCTCTAGGCTCAACTCCTTCCCAGAGTTTGACCTTGTTCTCAGTACTGCCCCTCACACAGGCTCCCTCTGTCCCTCCCTCTCTCACACACATGCTCACTCTCTCTAGTACACATACACATACTCTCACACAGGCTCACTCACACTCTCACACACACACATCCCCTCATACAGGCTCCCTCACTCTTGCATACACACCCACACAAACTCCCTTTCTCTCTCACGCATACATCATCACACAGGCTACCTATGTCTCTCTCTCATGCACTCCTTTATACAGGCTCTGTCTCACACATACACAATCCCTTCACACAGGCTAGCACCCTCACATACACATGATCCCTTTTTTATAGACACAAGCTCCCAATCTCTCACACACATGCACACTCCTTCACAATCTCCTATTATAGGCTCCCTCTCTCTGGTACCCACACTCAAGCACTCCTCCTACTCTCTCTCACACTCCACTGCTTATCCTTCCTTGTCTCTCTCACACCCCCCTGCTTTCTCACCTTCCCTGCTCTCTCTCTCTCACACCCTCCTGCTCACTCTCTCACCCCTCCTCTCTGCTCGCTCCCTCTCAAACCCCTTCCCCTCTCTCCCCTTCTCTCCCCCCTCCCCTCCCTCTCCCTCTAACACCCTCTCTCCCCTCTCTGCTCTCTCACTCTCCTTTCTCTCATACCTCCTCCCCTCTCTCACACCCCTCCCCCTCCCCTCTCACACACACGCCTCTCTCTCTACACACATTTACTCTCACCAGGGCCTTCATCTACACTGCGAGAGCAGAGCACATCCCGCAGGGGCCTTCATCTTCACTGTGAACGCGCATGCTCCATTTGCGGCATGCCGGGGCCTTCCTCTTCACCGCACATGGCGTGCTGGGGCCTTCATCTTTGCCGAGAATGGCGCGTTTCATTCGCAGTTCGCTGGGGCCTTCATCTTCTATGCCATATTCTGCGCAGGGGGAGGAATTCTGCGCAAATTCTGAGCTCCGCAGTAGCGCAGGATTCCCCCAGGACTGCTATATGCATACTCACATGTGGGTCTTAGTTTCTAGTATTCTGTGCCTGCAGCATAACTCTTTGGAAAAAAGGAGACCATTGCATAGAAATCTGTATACAAAACACTTGTCGAGACAATTTTCTAATGGATCTAGCTGAGTAGATATCAAGCTGGGTACCCTCGGGGTGGAAACTGCACCCTTCAGAGCAGCTAAAAGGATATACAGCCTTTCACAATGTGCAGACTTTTCTTTAGCTGGATTAACGTGAGGCATTCCGGAGGGCGTGTTTACATCTGGGGAATAAACAACGCACATACATTTGCATTTTCACATGTCTGTGTGCTATTTTACCCATGCTACGCTGCCTATAGAAAGAGCAGGTGCAGAGTACATGGGCAGTCTTGTAGTGAAAAGGGAAATTCATTACAAGGTATGTACCATGTATCTACTAAAGTGCTTGTGTACCTTGCTGCTAGGCAGCTTAGTGAAAATTGCTTCTGTTAAGTATATGTGAACACGCATGCTTGTGCATGCACCAAAAGCAAACATTTTTCACTAGAAAGGCAGTTTTAGAACAAGAAGTGATGACATGAGGCTCAAAGAGGAAAAATTCAGGGGTGACAGAATGAATTTCTATACAGAAAGCGTGGTGGATGTGTGGAACAGACTCCCACTGGAGGCCAAAACAGGAACAGACTTCAAGAACGCTTGGGATCCTCCATGCAACAAGAGAATTATTGGGCAGACTAGGTGGGTCTGTTGCGCTTCCCTGTCACGTATGCTCTGTGGCCGGGCCTGCTCACCTCCCCCGACCGTCCATGAGCTCAGGTCTCCCTTCCTCTGCCGGTCCCGGCCGTCCCCGTCACTCTCCTCGGCCCGCTCCGACTCCGGCAACATCGCAAGTCTCCGCCAGGGCTCCGTGTCCAGCGTCTCTTTGGCCCTGCCCCTAGGCGCGCGTGTGGCTGACCTCCTTCAATTTAAAGGGCCAAGCGCGGGAAACCTGGCTGGGTCGCTCAGTGATGACATCATCCCTGCCTAGTATATAAGCGAGTCCATGTCTCCCAGGACCTTGTCTTGGCAATCGGGTCAATCACGTTGCGATAGCAAGTTTGCCTTCCTGCGTTCCAGTGTCTTGTTCCAGCCTCTTGTTCCAGGTCTCCTGTCCCTTTGTCTTCCCAGGTAGTACCATTTGGACTGTCTTCTCGGTACTGACCTCTGCCTGTTTCTTCGACTACGTCTGTACGCTGCCTGGAACTGACCTCTGCCTGTCCACTGACCATGTCTGCATGCTGCCTGGAACTGACCTCTGCCTGACCACTGACCACGTCTGACCACCGCCTGGAACTTGACCTTTGCCTGACTGACTATCCACGGACTGACCATTGGTATTGACCCCTGCTTTGGCTGACTACGCTATCCTTGACTCTGGCCTTGATCCTCGCTCTACATTCAGAGACACTGTTCTGGCCTTCTCTGGCTCCTGGACTTCGTAACCTGAACATCGACTGCACACCCTTGTTCGTGGTGTGCACACCCCTGAACTTCATCTCTCGGAGATCCTGCAAGGCCCACCTAAGACCAGGTGACCCGGGTAACCAAGGGCTCAACCTGAGGGAACCCCGGGTTGCTATTGGTGAAGCTCCAGCCAGCCTCTGTCTCCTCCTGTGCTCCGCCTCCTGGTGGCAGGCGCTCTCTGGGTCCAACCAGGGAGCCTACCAATCCTGCACCAGGCCAAGGGTCCACCTCCCGGCGCAACAGGGTCTAACTGCTCTTATCTGTGGTCATAGTCTATATTTCTGTGTATTTGTATAAAGACAAGAATGGGACACTAACACCAAGATACAAAGTCTATGGAAATGATAGTCCAGATCAAAATGACAGAGGGGTGGTCCTATGTGTTAACGCACCATAGAAACCATATAGATAGAAATTCCCTATATGATGGTGAACAGATAGATGTTGAAATGCTAACAGATATTAGGAAAGCTAACAAATTAGGCAATGCAATAATAGGGATTTCAATTACCCCAATATTGATTGGGTAAATGTTTAATCAGGTCATGCTAGGGAGGTAAAATTTCTAAATATAATAAATGACTGCTTCATGGAGCAACTGGTTCTGGAATCAATGAGAGGGGGGAATACTTTGAGGTTAATATTCAAAGCTGGCTGTTTAAGTAACTTGGCTGGATATAGCTTATACGGTGAAGTTACAAAGTATATTTAGCAGCATGGCTATGTTGCTGAATATACACATTTATATTCACGCTTAGCCATATAAGTTATAATCAGCTAAGTTTAGACCTCCTCTATAGCACTTCTAGTTTAGTCGGTTAACTTATGCGGCTAATACTATCTTTAGTTAGCTGCATAACTTAATCGGCTAACTCGCTCCACCCTTGTCCGCTCACTACACACCTACAAGTTAGGTAGCTAAGTTTTTGGCCATATAAGTAACTTATGTGGCTAAGTGGCGGCCGCTGAATGTAGGTGCATATTCAGAAGCCACTTCTTAGCCACATAAGTTAGAAACCTAGAAACATGATGGTCTATCTAGTCTGTCCATCCATCCAATTAATTTAGCATTATAATTTTCATCACTTCCTTAGATATCCTCTGTATTTATTCCATGCTTTTTTGAATTCAGATACTGTTTTTGTCTCTACCATTTCACCGGGAGGCTGTTCCACACATCCACCACCTTCTCTGTAAAGAAATATTTCCTAAGATTACTCCTGAGTCTACCACCTTTCAACCTCATCTCATGACCCCTCATTCTAGAGCCTCCTTTCCATTGAAAAAGACTCACCTCATGTGCATGGAAACCTTTGAAATATTTGAATGTCTCTATCATATCTCCCCTATCTCACCTTTCCTCTAGGGTATACATGTTTAGATCTTTAAGTCTATCCCCATATGCTTTAGAACGAAGACCACTGACCATATCAGTAGCCACTCTCTGGACTGACTCCATCCTGTTTATATCATTTTGAAGGTGCGGTCTCCAGAACTGTACACAGTATTCCAAGTGAGGTCTCACCAGGGACCTATACAGGGGCAATATCACCTCCCTTTTTCTGCTGACCATTCTTCTCTCTATACAATCAAATACCTTTCTCTTTTTTATCGTTGCTTTATCCACCTGTTCACCACCTTAAGATAATCAGATACAATCATCCCCAGATCCTGCTCTTTTTTTGTGCTTAGAAGAATTTCATCTCCAATACTGTACTTTTCCCTTTAGGTTTGTTATGTTGACTGGCTCGTGGGGTCATCCTGTGAGCTGGTGTGCTCATCTGATGCAGCTGACCATCCACATGGCAGGATGCTGGCGACATGAATCTTCATGGCCAGACACCACTGCTCCAGTCCCATTCTGGTGCTCCTCTAGGCATATGCACACTGGACTTAGGCCTACTTAAAGGGCCCACGTTGGGAAAATCCCAGTGGCACCTACCGATGATGTCAGGTCTCAGTCCTATAAAAGGCCTCCCTTGGCACACATTCTTTGCCTCAGCAATAGGTTGACTATCTCCTAGATAAGTGTGAGTTGCTGCTTCAGCCTTGCCTCTGTGTCTTCCGGACTTGTCTTCAGCCTGACCTGCTTTGTCTTTATTTTCCAGCCTTGCCTTAGCCTTCCCAGTCTTGTCTTCTTCTCTCAGCCTTTGCCTAGCCATGCCTTCATCCCTCTGGCCTTACCTTGTCACCTCTCTCCTATCTTTGGACAGATTTCCGGTATTGACCACAACCTGGACCCTCATTATCTCTGCTTGCTGCCTGTCACTTCACACAGCTTGGATGCTTGTTATCCTTGCCTGCCACCTGCTTCTGTCCTCAGTCTATCTCTGGATCCACTACATCCTAGAGACTGCCTCCTAAAACCAGCCAGCCCCCAGAACCCAAAGGCTCAACCTGAGGGGAAAGGGGTCGGTACAGGCAACGCTCCAGCTCAGTCTCTGCATCATCTGCTCTGACAGTTGGCGGTGAGGACCTACAGAGCCTTCCTCATAGGTAGCATCAAACTCACCCGAATACAAGGCTCAACAATCCTAGTAGGTTTTTGCATCTTAAAGTTACACTTATCCAGATAAATAGTGCTGAAAACACTTTGAACATTGACCTCTTTACATCTAATCCTCACTACCATGCAGGATCTCATATGAGACCTAACTGAGATGGGGCTGCTTGGCAATAGTGATCATAAGCTAATCAAATTTAACATAATTATTGAAGGGATAAATTAAGGAAAACTATTGTGGTAGATTTAACTGTAAACAAGGAGAGTATGATAAGATTAGGATATTAAGAAAAAGAAACTAAAAGAAACAGTTGCAAAAGGTAAAAGTTTGCTTAAGGCATTGATGCTATTTAAAAGCACCATCTTGGAAGCCCAGAGAAGATGTATTCCATGCATTAGAAAAGGTAAAAAGAAGGCCAGACAACTGTCAACATGGTTAAATGATGAGGTGAAAGATCACAAGATGACTGAAAGATAAAAGGGACACTTGGAGAAGACAAGGCCATAGTAGAAAAACTAAATGAATTCTTTGCTTTGATCTTTACTGAGAACATCGGGAAGATATCTTCGGTGGATATTCTTTGAGAGTGGTTATTCAGAGGAACTGAAGCAAATTACAGTGAACCAGGAAGATGAAATAGAGCAAACTGACAACTGTAAAGAATAACAAATAACTGGGGCTGGATGGTATACAGCCCAGAATTTTGAAAGAAATAAAAAATGAACTTGCAGCCTTATTACTTGTAATCTCTATCTTTTTATTTAAATCAGCTGTGGTACCTGAGGATTGGAGGGTGGCCAAAATAATGCCCATTTTTGAAAAGTGTTCCAGGGTGATCTAGGAAACTACAGACCGATGAGTTTGATATCATTATTGGGCAAAGTGGTAACTACTCTGAGAGGAAAATTACTGGCTGACTGGGTCAGAATCAACACTGATTTAACAAAAAGAAGTCTTGTTTTACAAATCTGATTTTTTTGAATAGGTTAATAAACATGTGGACAAAGGCGAGTGAGTTGATATAGTGTTTCTGGATTTTCAAAAGGCATTTGACAAAGTCCCTCATGATAGGCTCATCAGGAAATTGAAAAGTCATGGGAGAAGAGGTAATGTCCTAAATTGGATTGGTAACAGTTTAAAATATAGGAAACAAAAGTAGGAGTGAATAGTCATTTTTCTCAATGGAGAAAGGTAAATAGTGAAGTGCCTAGGGATCTGTACCGGTACTTTTTAATATATTTATAAATGATCTGGAAAAGGGAGAGATAAGTGAACTTGTCCAATTTACAGATGACACAAGATTATTCGAAGTAGTTAAATTACAAGCCAATTGTGAGGAATTGCAAGAGGACTGTATGGGACTGGGGGGTTGGGCATCTAAATGGCAGATGAAATTTAATGTCGATATGTGCAAAATGATACATATAAGGAAAAATAGTCCAAACTATATTTGCATCATGTTGGGTTCCATATTAGGCGTTACTACCCAGGAAAAGGATCACTGTGGACAATAGTTTTAAATTCTTGGCTCATTGTGCTCATTGTGCAGTGGTGGTCAAAAAACCAAATAGAAAAGGAATGGAAATAAAGCAAAAGATATCTTAATGCTTCTGGAGAGATCCATGGTGTGGTTCTGCTCACACCATCTCAAAAAAAGTATACAGCAGAACTAGAAAAGCTACAGAGAAGTGTTAGGACTAGTTAGTGTGGGCCCTGGGCCGAGGTGAGAGATGGTACCGCCCACAGGGAGGAGCCCCATGAGCCTCACCGTCGGGAGGCGAGGGTCTCAGCTAATGTCAGACACAGTATCAATCTAGAGTCTTTATTAAAGAGAAAGAGTGGCACCACCCGTGGAGTGGGGAGTGCCAGAGAGGAGGTCTTATAGATCCAGAGACACAGGGTCAGTGGAATGGGGGATACCCAGAGCGGATACCTCCATAGAGTTGGTAATGGTCTGCAGAGCAGGATACACCAATGAGGTCTTCAGTAGAGATGGTAGTGGCCCGTGGAGCAGAGTACACCAATGAGGTCTTCTGTAGAGATGGTAGTGGCCCTCAGAGTAGGGTACACTGAAGAGGTCTTCAGTAGAGATGGTAATGGCCCGCGGAGCGGGGTACACTGAAGAAGGTCCTCAACAGAGATGATAGTGGTCCGCAGAGCGGGGTACGCCTGATGAGGTCCTTAATGGTCCACAGAGTGGGGAACACCGATGAGGTCCTCAGTAGAGTTGGTAAAGGCCCGCAGAGCAGGATACATCCGAGGGAGTCCTCCGTAGAGATGGTAATGGTTCGCAAAGCGGGGTACACCAGAGAGGTCCTCGGTAGAACAGGAAGTAATCCGCAGCGTGGGGTACTCACGAAAAGAGTAGAGATGGTTCCAGGGAAGCCCCGGGGAATGGGGCAGGCAGAAGTCCCTAGCTTCAGGCCCTCCGAGGAGCGGATAGCCAAGACGTGGAGAGGGTCCCCGAGGAGCGGGTACCCAAGACGTCTTACGCTAGGAAGCAGGAACTGGAACGCAGGGTCCTCTGAGAGCGAGGCAGATTTCGCAAGGAGTGATCTCTTTGCCAAGTCGTCGGTAGGCAGGGCCAGCTGGTTTAAATGTCCTGGAGGGATGACGTCATCCGGAGGGGATGCCCCCGAGTTTCCCACCATGACGTGCTTAAGACTGGCCCATGTGCGCGCGCGCCTAAGGGATTCCAACAGCAAGATGGCAGTCGGTGGCGTCCATGCCACCCCGGGAGGCCTGGGAGTGGTAGGCAGGCTGTCGGCAGCTGGCGGAGGCTGCCAGTCTACCCCACGGAGTCAGGGAAGTGAAGAAAGAGGTGAGCAACAGCAGTCTCGGTTGTCTGTGACCGACAGGCATAACAAGAAGGATGATCAAAATGATAAAGGGGATGGAACAGCTTCAGCTTGGGAGAACAGATGGCTAAAAGGAGATACGATAGAGGTTTATAAAATCATGAATTGGGTGGAATGGGTAAGGAAGGGTTTTTACCCTTTCAAATAATACTAAGACTGGGGGACCCTCCATGAAGCTAATGGCTAGCACTTTTGAATCAAATCTGAAACAGTATTTTTTTCACTCGGTGCACAATTAAAATGTGGCATTTGTTCCCAGAGGATGTGATGAAAGTAGTGAGCATAGCTGGGTTTATATAAAGTTTAAACAAGTTTCTGGAAGAAAGTTCCTTGATCACCCAAAAATAAAGGCATCCAAATCAAATGCACACAAATTCAACTAAAAAATATGGCATTTGAAATTTGTTAATCCCTCATTATATATATTCTTGATCAGCACATGTTTTTGGGTTTTTTTTAATATGTAATTAATGATCATCATAACATCCATATATACATTCTGGGAACTATATTCCCCTACGGGCCATTTATAATTATTGGCTCCGTAATGAACAGGGAGCCTTGTTTTCTTTCAAATTTTTAATTGCAAATAAAAAACAGGACCAGTGCTATCTGATTACTGTGCTGCCAGCCCTCTCCCCACGTCTCAGTTGTCAAACCCCTCTTAGTTTTAATGAAGCCATTCATGGATCTCTCTCTCTCTCTCTCTTTTTTATTTTACTAACAATGTCTTTTTGTGTCTGAATATCATTTATAGGTGCAGTGAGATTAGTGTAATGCAGCAGATCTCTGGTGGGCAAATCGGGGACAGTTCTTCTCCCACAGTGCCAACAGTGGGAAGTAATTAATTGACGGAAAGGAGTGATTAGTTGGAAGACTATCCCCATGGAAAATTGTAGCGATCTACTCTCAAAATACACTTAAAAGTACATTCTCTGAATTCTGAAAAACCACTACATATTTCAACCCCAAAATAAAGCCTTAAGTCTGCTGCCACGAGTATATCCTGCATACAGGACAATTAATTACGCACCAGAAAAATCCATATCAGCCAACAAAATCCAGCTATCAACATGTAAATTCTAAAAAAAACCCCATTCAAGAATATGTGAGATCCCCCCCCCCCCCCCAAGCAATATACATTCTGTCTGGGAGATATGTTCCAGTCAGAAACTTTGAACTGAGTCCCAGGGATGAGGGCTTTACATTGTTAGGAAGTTGGAACTGGAAAACATTCTGGGGAAGGAAAAGCCTATTCTGATGGAATGGGCTCTCCTGTAACCAGCGTGGAACCAGGCTGCTGGTGCGCCAACTTTTACAAAGGAGAGTAGAGCAGCTTTTAAATTCAGCTGTGGGCAGCATGGACTCTGCTGGTGGCCAAGCGGCCTTTCCCTCACTTCTTCGTCTGGCAACAGACCCCAGGCCTCTTCTTCTCTTTGGCGGCCGCTGGGATGGGCTTTGCCGGTGGCCCAAGGGCCTTTTTCTTCTCTTCTGCCGCCGCCGGTTGCCAGACTGCTGCCCCCTCGGAACCACTGCCCTGTGCAACTGCACGGTTTGCACAATGAGTTGCGCCAGCCCTGCGTGAACCTTTAAAGATGGAAATTCTGAAGATTTTCTGAAGTCCTTCCTTCAGGCAATTAAAATGGAAACTCGAGCAATCTCAAAAGCTTGCATCTTAACCCAATAACATTTTTCTCTCTACCCAGTTATTTTGATTCTTTTTTTTAAACTGACTTGTTTTTTACAGACTAACATGTTAATTCATACTTTATATTGTCTTTTTCTGCTGCGTGCTTATGTATGGAGAGTGCAATGTAATTTGACTGCAGCAGTAGTGAAATAACAGTGTGCATTAGTCTTGAGCAGACACTGCAGTTCATGGTACTGGGTTTTCAGTCTTATTTGTGTAATGTAGACTTTAATAGCACCTCACTTAGCAAAAGTAATGTTTGAGTTCTGATGGCGTGTCAGTTCATCTGCTCCTAAATATTGGGGAGGACAAAATTCAAAGCCATTTAAGTGGGTAAATAGCTATTTCCCTGGGGGAAATGGCTGGGCTGAAAATTGCTCTCCAGTGCCAGCCTAAACGTCTGGGCAGACTTCCATCGTGCGCCCTCCGAAGAGGAATTCTCAGCGCATGGGAGGGAAAATAACACACAAGAATGACAATTTTTGCATGTGCACGAGCCATTTGTCCACCCCCCCCCCCCCCCCCCCCCCCAGCTGCCTGAATGAAAAAGCAGGGGCAAAGTATGTGGCCAGTTTGTGCAATCTGTTTATTATAGTGAGTAACAGATAAAGCCAACAACATTCAATACTACTTAGAGCAAAATAACAAATGTAACAGGCAGAATCCAAGACTCTCACTGTGTTTTGTTATTTTTCACCCCCCCCCTGAAAGAGACACACACACACACACAAAGTAATACATAAACGAAGGTAACTAATTACGATCGCAAATACCAATGATGCCACTATACAATTCTTAATTCTATAAGATTCTTTTTTATACAAAGAATTTTTTATTATTTAGGGAATTAGTATCAGAATTAGAAGTGCTCTCTCAATACACTCTCCAGGCTCTTGCCCGCAATGGGCTTCAACCAGTATCACGCAGAAGCACTAGATTTTACGTCATTTACTATTTCCCATATAACATTTTTCATTTTTTTTCATAACCTTGTTTTTTTTAACTTAATTTTACTTTTGTGATCCTACTTCCCCATTATTATTTAACTTATCTTTGCTTGGCTTTGCTTGCTGTTGTTGATTCTTCTTGGATCTATACCGCCTTGTATCACTAAGACTACCCGCTGCGGTGCTCCCATTGTTCTGCGCCCTGGTGTTTAAATACGTGAGGGAATTTAAGCCATATTATGTTTGTTTGATTCACTATACAATTCTTTACATCTTTATTTACAAGCAAATGTTACACACTAAAACACCCCCCCCCTTTCCACTAAAACAATATGGGGCGGATTTTAAAAGGAGCGCGAATAGCCTACTTTTGTTTGCGCTCCAGGCGCAAACAAAAGTACGCTGGATTTTAGTAGATACGCGCGGAACCGCGCGTATCTGCTAAAAACCTGGATCGGCGCGCGCAAGGCTATGGATTTTGTATAGCCGGCGCGTGCCGAGCCGCGCAGCCTACCCCCGTTCCCTCCAAGGCCGCTCCGAAATCGGAGCGGCCTCGGAGGGAACTTTCCTTTGCCCTCCCCTCACCTTCCCCTCCCTTCCTCTACCTAACCCACCCGCCCGGCCCTGTCTAAACCCCCCCCTTACCTTTGTCGGGGGATTTACGCCTCCCAGAGGGAGGCGTAAATCCCCGCGCGTCAGCGGGCCTCCTGCGCGCCGGGACGCGACCTGGGGGCGGGTCCGGAGGGCGCGGCCACGCCCCCGGGCCGCCCCGGGCCGTAGCCACGCCCCCGGGCCCGCCCCCGGAACGCTCCCGACACGCCCCGAAAACGCCGCGCGGTTCGGGCCCGCCCCCCAACACGCCCCCCGACACGCCCCCTCCAAAAACCCCGGGACTTACGCGAGTCCCGGGGCTCTGCGCGCGCCGGTAAGCCTATGTAAAATAGGCTTACCGGCGCGCAGGGCCCTGCTCACGTAAATCCGCCCGGTTTTGGGCGGATTTACGCGAGCAGGGCTCTGAAAATCCGCCCCTATGCTAGCACAAAACCCGACTAGGACTCTACTTTCAACGGTCAATCACTGTTGCGTCCATCGGTTTCAGATGGCTTCGCCCTGTATGCCTCACCTTGTTCTCGTCTCCTCCCGCTTACCTTGGGAAAAAGGCTACCACCGCATCTGCTAGTCACCCTCTCCGGCGTCCCTGGATAGGGCTATGGCATTGCCTCCCGCCATGTTCCTCCCAAGGGCCTACTAGGGTGCGTGCGCGCGCACTACCCTCATCTTTATTCTGACTTTTGTGCAAACCTTGGGGGTGTCCCCCTCGAGTGACATCACAACATCCAGGTATTTAGCCTGCCCTTACTTGCTAGCTAATCGAGTTAGCAAAGGATTGGATTTGTTCAGTCTACACTGCTCTGCCGCTTCCATGCTGCCTCTGTAAGCTTTCTCTCTGCCCTTCGGGGTAACTACTAACCTGGGTACCCGCTCCTTGGGGGCCCTTCCTCTTCTTTCAGGTGCCTTACTGGGATCAGGTACTCGCTCCTCGAGGGCCTGCTCTCCCTGCCTCGGTGCCTGGAACCATCTACTTCTGCCTGGTGGGAACCGTCTACATACAGCTACCTTCTAGTGAGTAATATAACTCTCAGTCTATCTCATCTACAGCTTTGCCATGCTGGGAACCCTACACCAGAACCTCCCTATATCAACGTGGTGAGAAGGGTCCCTCTGCCGAGGGTCCCTGGACTGCTACTTCAGAACCTGCTCACTACTGCCACCTCTGGTGGCTTACATCTGCTGTATAATAAAGACAATTCACTGTTTGTGCATCCTGAGTCTAGCCCAGTACTGTGGCTCCCCACGAGGCTCCTCCCCGTGGGCGTGGTCATCTCCCACAGTACCCAGGAATTCACTCAAACGCCTCATACTACCATAAGCTTGTTGGGCAGACTGGATGGACCATTTGATGCTTTTCTGCCATCATTTCAATGTTTCTATTTATAGATTTGCTTTTGTACATCTTCATTGAAGGTGCATATATGCCTCTTATATAGAGTACATGGCCAGTTTGAAAGCATGCACTTTGCACTTGTTCTCAAAGTGAAAGTACCCACTTCCTTCTTGGGCTATTTGAAAACTACATCTAACTAATTGAGCAGAAATCCTGCACAGCTGGAAGAAGAGAGGCATAACTACAGGAAAAGGTTTCATAAAATGGTATAAAAATTCCAGAGCAAAGTATCAAGAGGATATTATCTGCTATCACTGACTAATTCCAACTAAGCTGACTGATTCCTACTTAATCCGGCATCATACCTTCTGGAAAGTGACCACAAATTGTCACTGTAGGTGTACCAACATTCCTAGGAAGAGCGCATAGAAAGCCTTGGATAACACTTCAGACTCTTAAATCCTTTTTTAAAACATACTGAAAACAATGACAATCTAAAACGAATAGAATACTTGAATCTCCTTTTTGGACCTTTGTCTCAGTAAGAGAGCAACAAAGGCAGGCCACAAAACAATAAGTGCACTAAATCAAGTCTGCAGATGACCATAGGATACCAGGGCAGGATGAGACTGATTGGAGAGACAATTGTGATAGTAAAGAAGTTGGCTGCTAGACTCAAGGGTTGATAAACATAGTAATATAGCATATGATGGAGGATAAATTGGCCCACTCAATTTGCCTGGCTGTTCAACACACATCTAACTAAAGATAAGCTTGACTCCCAGCAGGATGTTTCACCTTGTCCAAGTTTTGTTGTCTTCCCTATTTGGTCCATTACCATTATGAGTAGACAAGCATTTACTTTCCCGTTCGGAAACCATAGATTTTTACCCCTCCTCTCAGCCCTATCCTTACCACTGCCCTCTATATCTGTCCTAAGCATGCTTACATTTTGTCACAGTAATGTCAACATTGAGTACCTTTAATATCTGGAACCTATTTTCAAGAAACAGTTCCTGCATTTGATTAGCAACTCATGGGAGAGTGTGCTTGATATAACCGTCCGCAGCACAGAACAATTGTTCCGGGACTTGCCTAGGAAAAAAAAACTATGAAAGTTGGTTGTGGGCAACTCTATCAGCTTAACAAGCCACACATAATGTACATTTTCCATCAATTTTCAAAGTAGCTTCTTAAATATTGAATTACTTCTGATTCACATCCGTCACTTCGAACTGATTGGTTTATGGATGGCACACAGTCTGTTTAATAACCTCTCGACACTAAACAAACAATCCTGAAGAAGAGAACAATTTGCAAAACGGAAAGAAAACAAATAATCGTCAAGGACGGCCTCGGCAAAACAGAGAGGCTGATTCCATTAAAATGGCAAAAATGATTTCAGACATTAGAAGAGAGCAAAAATATATTGGCTTCCCGGCACCCACCAAAGACTTAAAACACACACAAGCAGACGTTTTCATTAGTGACACAATGATATCTCTTGATTAGAATTCCTCGAGCATAGTAAATGAATTTTAGTTTCTGACTCAGAGCGTCATTCACTTGTAAATAATTGATCAGGGTGCACAGATTATGATTGTGTAGTTTAAAAAGGTGATTAGCACAGAGGACATTTCAGTAGGAAGCCTGCATAAAATATTTGCATGGTTTCTAATTGAAATACAGTAGAAAAATATTCAGCTGGTTAGAACTTTTCTTTTTTTTTTCCTTGCTCTTTCTGGATACTTTTTTTTATTTCTTTCACTGTCTATTATAAAATCAAGATGACAAACCATTATCTTAAGAATCCACTGTAGAAAACAATAACAGAAAACTAAAATGCATCAGACCAAACCAGAAGTAAACAATGTTGCAGATTAGATCCCCTATAATATAAGCATGATGAAGTATACACAACTTTTTCAGGACTTAACTCTTCTTGTTAGGTTCTTAGGTCTTGAGAGACTATGGATAGGTGCCAGGTTTTAATTATAAGAAAGATAGTAGCGTCATATCCAAAATATTGAAACAGAATAAACAAATCAATCATCGTGGTTACAACACAGGTTACTCTACAGCAATGAGGTGTCGGCAGTGATGTCGGTGATTAACAATTGCTGTGCATTTCCAAGAGGAGAAGATAAAAGTTAATTTCTCTAGCCAAGTCTAGCAGAAGGTATAACATCTATGCCAAATATCAGCAAGTATGAAAGGAAAGAAAAAGAATAATCCATACTGGCTGCACGTTGCTCAGGATACAACGAGGCTCACCTTTGGGTTTAGCACTAGTGGAAATGATGGTCGTAGCGATCATGCAGAACCCTTCAGATGAAGACAGCACCTCTGATACAGCTCTTGGCTGTTGACCCTGCTCATAGACTCCTAGCAGGAGATGGGTCACAGAAGTGTTGGTTTTAGGTGAGTGTCTCAAAGGATTCAAGATGCCAAAAATGATGAGAGAAATTCAAAACCTCATATTGAAACATTCTGCACTAACCAAAGACTTCTTATTGTACCTTTGTGTATAATTAACCTTATTTATACTGTACACTTGTATATAATTAACCTCCACTATCTCTCTTTATTCTTCCAACCCCAGTTCATTAGCCCCTGTTAATTGTAACTGCTTCTCTTCATCACATTTATTTATGTTCTTGGTTGTATTTTTCGCACCCCTGTTCTTTGTAAACCGACATGATGTGAACGATTTCATGAATGCCGGTATAAAAAAAACCTTAAATAAATAAATAAATAAATAACCAAAGAAAAACCTAAATTCATATAAAAACATGACAGCAGAAAAAGACCATATGGCCTATCTAGTCTAGAATTATATAACCAACTCCTCAGCTTTTCAGGCCTAACATCCCCTTCAGAGATCCCCTGTGTTTGTCCCATGCTTTGTTAAAATCAGATACTAGGGATGTGAATCGTTTTTTGACGATTTAAAATATCGTCCGATATATTTTAAATCGTCAAAAATCGTTAGGGCCACGATACAATACCAATTCCCCCGATTTATCGTTAAAAAATCGTAAATCGGGGGAAGGGGGAGGGCAGGAAAACCGGCACACTAAAACCCCCTAAAACCCACCCCCGACCCTTTAAATTAAATCCCCCACCCTCCTGAACCCCCCCAAATGCTTTAAATTACCTGGGGATCCAGCGGTGGTCCAGAACGGCGGCGGTCCGGAACGGCCCCCTCAATTGAATCCTTTTGTCTTCAGCCGGCGCCATTTTGCAAAATGGCCACCGCAAAATGGCGGCGGCCATAGACAAAAACGATTCGACGCAGGAGGTCGTTCCGGACCCCCGCTGAACGACCTCCTGCAGTCGATCTCCTGCCGGCGCCATTTTCCGTACGGAAAACGATTCGCGGCAAGAAATCGCTTCCTGAACCCCGCTGGACTCCCAGAAACTTTTGGCCAGCTTGGGGGGGCCTCCTGACCCCCACAAGACTTGCCAAAAGTCCAGCGGGGGGGTCCGGAACGACCTCCTGCGTCGAATCGTTTTTGTCTATGGCCGCCTCCATTTTGCGGTGGCCATTTTGCAAAATGGCGCCGGCTGAAGACAAAAGGATTCAATTGAGGGGGCCGTTCCGGACCGCCGCCATTCTGGACCACCAGGTAATTTAAAGCATTTGGGGGGGGGGGGGTTCGGGAGGGTGGGGGATTTAATTTAAAGGGTCGGGGGTGGGTTTTAGGGGGTTGGCTCATGATTTTAACGATTTTTCACAATATTTTTAAAACCCAAACGGCAACAATACGATTCCCTCCCCCTCCCAGCCGAAATCGATCGTTAAGACGATCGAGGACACGATTCACATCTCTATCAGATACTGCTCTTTTCTCCACAAGGGTGGTAGAATTAAGGTGAAAAGAGTGTAGACTCAGGAATAATCTTTCACCTTAATCCTACCACCCTTGTTCCAGAGCCTTCTTTTGGCTGAAGGAGGCTCACCTTCTGTGCATTGATATATAAGTATTTAAATGACTCATATCTCCCCCATCCTGCCTTTCCTCTGGAGTATACATTTTTAAGACTCTTCAATGAAGACCATTGACCATTAGGGATGTGAATCGTGTCCTCGATTGTCTTAACGATCGATTTCGGCTGGGAGGGGGAGGGAATCGTATCGTCGCCGTTTGGGTGTTTAGAGTATCGTGAAAATCGTTAAAATCGTGAACCGGCACACTAAAACCCCCTAAAACCCGACCCTTTAAATTAAATCCCCCACCCTCCCGAACCCCCCCCCCAAATGCCTTAAATTACCTGGGGGTCCAGCGGCGGTCCATAGCTAAATCGGGGGAAGGGGAGGGCAGGAAAACCGGCACACTAAAACACCCTAAAACCCACCCCCAACCCTTTAAATTAAATCCCCCACCCTCCCGAACCCCCCCCCAAATGCCTTAAATTACCTGGGGGTCCAGTGGCGGTCCGGAACGGCCTCCTGCAATTGAATCGTGTTGTCTTCAGCCGGCGCCATTCTGTGCCGCCATTTTGCAAAATGGCGGCGCAAAATGAGGGCGTTCAGCGGGGGTCCAGAACCCCCGCTGAACGACCTCCTGCAGTCGATCTCCTGCCGGCGCCATTTTCCATACGGAAAACGATTCGCGGCAGGAGATCGCTCCCGGACCCCCGCTGGACCCCCAGGGACTTTTGGCCAGCTTGGGGGGGCCTCCTGACCCCCACAAGACTTGCCAAAAGTCCAGCGGGGGTCCGGAATGACCTCCTGCAGTCGAATCGTGTTGGTCTATGGCCGCCGCCATTTTGCGCCGCCATTTTGCAAAATGGCGGCGCAGAATGGCGCTGGCTGAAGACAACACGATTCAATTGCAGGAGGCCATTCCGGACCGGCGCTGGACCCCCAGGTAATTTAAGGCATTTGGGGGGGGGTTCGGGAGGGTGGGGGATTTAATTTAAAGGGTCGGGGGTGGGTTTTAGGGTGTTTTAGTGTGCCGGTTTTCCTGCCCTCCCCCTTCCCCTGATTTACGATTTTTTGACGATAAATCGGGGGAATTGGTATTGTATCGTGGCCCTAACGATTTTTGACGATTTAAAATATATCGGACGATATTTTAAATCGTCAAAAAACGATTCACATCCCTATTGACCATGTTAGTAGCCATCCAGTGGTAAAACTCCATCCAGTTTATATCTTTTTTTGAAGGTGTGGTCTCCAGAATTGTACACAGTATTCCAAATGAGATCTCACCAGGGACTTCATTCAGGGGTAATAACACTTCTTTTTTTTTTTCTACTGACCATGGGCAGTTAAACCACCACCAATCAAAACCAAAACAGGGAAGTTCTGAAGAAATTTACATGAGGACACCACAGGACACATTACGGAAGCAGAAGGGTTACTCACCATATAAAAGAACATGGAAAAGGGAAACATCAAAATTATAGAATGGCCTTAAGTAACAACAAAATTGCTGGAACTAGGTTAGACAGTGCTCTGGCCCTAATGGAATGCCCAACTTTTAGCCCAATCAGTTAACATCTCTCAACCAAGGCCTGCCAAATTAAAAAAATCAATAAGTTCTGGCTGTCTTGTCAACACTACAATGGCTAATAACAGAACATTTCTCCTTCCAAATGGAGACCCAAGTAATATCCCCAAAAACTGAACAACATAGAAGTGACAGCAGAAGAAGACCAAACAGCCCAATCAGTCTGCCCAGCAAGCTCTCACACTTATTTTTCTCATACTTATCTGTTACTCTGACCGCTGAGTTCAGGGCCCTTATTGGTAACTTTATGATTCTAATTTCCTTCCACCCCTGCCATTGATGTAGAGAGCAGTGCTGGATCTGCATCAAAGTGAAGTATCAAGTTTAATTGGTTAGGGGTAGTAACCACCGCAATAAGCAAGCTACTTCCATGCTTATTTGTTTACCCAGCCTGTGCAGTCCTTGTTGGTTGTTGTCTGAATATAAATCATCTTTTCTTCACCCCCCTGCCATTAAAGCAGTGAGTTGCGCTGGATATGTATTCAAACTGAAGTATCAGGCTTAATTGATTGTTAACTGCCTCATCAAGCAAGCTACTCCCATGCTTATTTGTATAACCAGGCTATGCAATTCAGTCCATTGGTTGTTGTCTGAATATAAATCTTCTTTTCTTCATGCTGCCTGCTGTTAAAGTAGTGAGCTGCACTGGATATGTATTCAAACTGAAGTATCAGGTTTAATTGATTCAGGGTAGTAACCATCGCAACAAGCAAGCTACTTCCATGCTTATTTGTTTAACCAGACTATGCAATTCAGTCTTTGTTGGTTGTTGTCTGAATGTAAATCCTTTTATCCTCATTCCTCCCCCTCCGCCTTTGAAGCAGAGAGCTATGCTGGATATGCATTGAAAGTGAAGTATCAGGCTTATTTGGTTTGGGGTAGTAACTGCCGCAACAAAGAAGCTACTCCCCGTTTTGTGAATGGCAAATCCTTTTTTACACATTTCCTCTTGCCATTGAAGCATAGAGCAGTGTTGGAGTCGCATTAATGGTGTGTATGTTTATTGAATAGGGGTATTATTAATCACCAGGTAGTATCTGTCATTCCTGCAAGCCACTCCCATGCCTCTTCACTTCATTCACATCCTCTGGACTTTATGGATCCGCAGTGTTTATCCCACGCCCCTTTGAAATCCTTCAAAGTTTTAGTCTTCACTAAATATTGTGCCTACCTATGATCTACAAGATGTTCATATTTGCATGTAGAATATATAGTCACAATCTACGCCCACGCATATGTTTTAAGATCTGCCCCTCTACGAATAAGCCTTGTTGCTTTTGATGCAGTTGCAACATCGCGCTCCACTCCGATATCACCGAGGGGGGAGGGGGGGGGGAGGAGACATTAAATTCAGATGACAATCAACATACGGTCTAGGGCAATGGTACGCAGACATACGGGAAAAAGCACAGGACTGTTTCTGCCGCCAAGTCCAAAAGCAAAGCACGCCAAGCAGCATTGTCTGAATTATCAAGAAGGCTCCTCACCCAGTAAAAATGTTTCTAGCAGTAATTTATAATGGGTTTGACAGTTGTTTGGTTTGGATTGTAAACATTACTACCCTTTTCATAAGGCCTGGGGGTAACTGCATAGAGAGGCAGTTACTACCATTAAGAGAAATATGGGAATAACCTGCATGGAGCAGCAGATACTACCATAAGAAGCTCGCTGGGCAGACTGGATGGCCCATTTGGTCCTTTTCTGCAGTCATTACCATGTTACTATGTTTATATTGTACCAATCTCCTTTTCTTCTCCCTTCCTCTCCTTGCCCTTTTCTCTCCTCACCTTCCCTTCCTCAGCTCTTTTCTCTCCCCCTTCTACCTTGCTCTTCATTGGCAGCCACCAGCAGGAGCAGGTTTTTCCCAGTGTGCGCCTTTCACCAAGTTTGTATGCATTTAATATGGGCTAAAACCTATCATTGCATGCTGTTGAAGTTAGCGCATGGTAATTCATTTTAGTGAAGGTTATTCACATATAGAGTGTAGTAAATCTTTATAGCATGCGTTATGTGCAGTTTATGCTTATTAATTCTGTTTACCAAATTTTGTTTGCATTTAGTACATGCTAATTACAGGAAACACATGAAGTTGCAGTACCAGCAGTAGCCACTAAGTGGCAGAATCTCAAATTCTCATTGGATGAACAAACGCTCAAGCATCACATATGACTTTTATTTATGTTAGGGTTGGTTGCTACTTATGAAATAATCAGATGAATCACAACTGGAATGTGGTTTGAAATGATCATCATAATTTAATTTATAGACATGACTTTTTATTTATGGTTTTCAAGATATTTAAAGGGGAAGACCACAGATAAAAGTTGGGATCACTGTGTGAGACTGCTCTTGATATTTATATATCATAAATAACATCTGTTACAAAGTAAAACAATATCGATCTGTGTGATTCAAAATGAATAAATTACTCAGAATTTGTTGTATTTCTGTTTACAGCAGAAGAGATTCATAACTGACCTGATTTGCTTTCATGTGTTTCCCTTATGAGAATGTACAGAGTGATGATACATGTAACCATGCTCCCTGGGTTTTGATATCATATGTGTGCTTCACCCTCCTTGTCTTGGCTCCAAGATGGATAAGATAAGGTGAAGATTCTCTATAGGGACACTTAAACCATTTCTCAGCTGTTTCAAAACGCTTTACAAAAGCAAGCCAAGGCAGGACATCTGTAGCGCCTAAAGAAAGGCTTAGGGCAGCGGTAAGAAAAACACATCCGGTAAGACTTCAGAACAAAATAATCCCAACAATGCAAGAAATGTATTGAATTACATTAGAATTTTTAGAGGCTGGCATTTTTTTTTCATAGCAATCAAAATCGATGGGTAGAAAGACAATGCCCCCTTCTCCCTTTTTGTATGGTTGAAGGAACTTTTTTTTCATTGTGTTGCAGAATTGCAGTGTGCTTTTTCCATTCCTAGGATTACCTTATAGTGACAACTGTTAGGCAATCGGAAGGTGGTTATATCTGTGGGCGTTCTTACACTACTGTATTTCATTCTTACCAACCGTGTAACTCTGAAGGGTCCGGAAGAAGCTGACGGCTGAAAACACAGACTATTAAGAAATTCCGAGCATGGTTGAGTTTGCACTTCTCAGTCACTTTTCAAACACCACGAGAGTGAACATTTGCATGGTGTTTCAGACTTCTAGCCTTCTGCACATGCTGCTTAGTCTTCGCTGTCCCTTTACAAGAGCTTTCGGTGGGAGAGGTGGGCCCTCTGCTGGAAGGGTGTGGTGTGACAGGCAGGCAAAAAGAAAATGAAGGCCAAAACATTGATTGAAGTGGAAGTGAAGGTAAAAGAAATAAAACAAAGAGTAAATGAAAGAGAAACAAGAATGACCAAGAAACCTAGGGATTTATTACACTGCGTTTCACTCCTGTTCAGCACCGTGGTCTGGACAGCTCCTGACCACAGCAAAATTGATAGTGCTTTTCGAATTTTTGAACCAAACTGAAAATGGAGAGGACAAGGAAGACATTTGAAAAAGAATGGGACCTGGAGGGAGAACTTTGTGAACTGCCAAAATGCATTGGCCAATCTTCCCCAGAACAGATACAGAGTATGAGAATGAGAGCACACAGATCCTCTCTTATTACTACGGTGGTGATGCACATTGTACTCTGGCTGGATATGCAATAGTAAAATAACTAGTAATAATAATAATACATACATACATACATACATACATACCAGGCAGTGCTAGTATGCCTGCATCAAGCCTTAGAGAGCAATAGTGCTTTATCATTACATATAAACTAGCTGACATTGTATGTTGAGAGCCAAGAGAAGTAACAATGATGCTAATATTCTCCAAATCAATCCAGAAATCCTGATCAGAATAATAAATTACAGGATAGGATCTCAAAATGAATTACTGATCACAAGTCATGAGGCTTGGAATTCACTGGTTAAAAGTTGGAGGATAAAAGCATGGCAGTCTGGAGGAACCATGCTATCCTCCTTGGCAGTAACAGAAATCTCTTGCTAAAGCAGGCATGTCCTCTGTGTCTGTTCCAAAATACAGATTGTTTCTGTGGCAAAACAGGAGTTTTGTGATTGCTGTGGTATCTTGTTTTTCCTTAGGCTTTCAGTTTTGTCCAGATACAGCTCATTTCTTCTGAGTTGGCCTGCAGGTTCTATTTGACATTTGCACTGCAGTTCAAAGAGAGGCTTGGAATACTTGCTGTAGTGAAGATTGGACAGCATAATCTCCCAGTAAATTCAGGGAAGCTGTAAGACTGTAACATCCTGCAGTGCCATTGACCAGAAAATTATTACTGGTCAGGAAGCCTTTGATTAAAGTTATTGTTATCACTTTGTTCCTTGATTGGTCGTTCAGACATAGCTCCTAGAGAATAAGCCCCAGAGCTGCTAGAATTCTCTAGTCTTTGCTGAAAGAGGCAGTTGGAGAGCTGTGAATTGAGACTGGGGCTGCGTTTAGTCTCTTGTTAGACTTGGATAACTAGCTAATGTTATTGTGATATTTTTCTTTTCCTTGCCTGTTGTAAAGAAATTTTATTTACAATCATTAATGTTCACTGTTTATTATTAAACTCTTTAGTTTATTAGTGCTGTGTTTTAGGCTGATTAGTATCTCAGGTAAGTGAGATGGTGGGTATTTCTGGTGTTTTCAAAGTGTGATTGATAATTGTTTTTCTGGAAATTGTGAGGCCCTATGTTTGTGGAGTCACCATGTCCCCAGAAAAACCTCAGGGGATAGCTTGTGGGCAGAATACTTGCCCATTGGCAAGCAGGAGCCTAGTGGTGGGTGGGGTTGCTAGAGTAGAGTAGAGCACATGCATGGGTACAAGCAGGCCTGAACAGTGCTGGGCAGGACCCTCCAAGACACCACAGGGTTAATCCTGAGTAGGTGTGTTAGGGACAGCGCTTAGGCATTACATGACAGTTTCATTTAGTTATTAACACAATTAGGATTTGAAGACACTTGAGCAATTATGCTGGGAAATTCAAATCCCATTAGCTTCCTGGAACTCTACCCCAAGGACCCATTCAGTCTAAGTAACTAACCTCTTAATATGAATAGTAATCTGTTTTTCATTGGGGCTGGTTCCCATTTTTCTGTTGCTTCCTTGAACTGCTTACAACACCAGCAAACTTATTGTGCTGTAACCCCTTAGATTCCAGGCTTCTCACTTCTCATCCTTTCACTCTCAATTTTAATGATTATTTCCTTTCTCAGTATATGCTGATCACCATCCACGTCTAGGATTTCATTATTTTCCATCTCACTTACTTAAGAAAACATGTAGTGTTGCTAATGCATTTTTTGTCTATATATGTTCATACATGCCTCTTCTCGTAGTGTGTTGTGGAAGATATTTCCTGCAATTCAGCATGGCAGCTTGAGGTTCTTGGTGATGGTTAGCCTCATATCTTGTGCCCATGCAATTTCTCTTGATGTTTTTTTTTTTTTAAAGAATACATCATAAAGTTACCCAAATATATGAAGTAAACACTAAGATATTTTTTCATGTATTGCAGCTTGTGAGCCTTTTTCCTTTAATGATATAAAACAACACAATCTCCAGAGCTCACTCATTTATTTGCAGGCATGGCCATCGATGACAACGTACAAAACTCAGTAGAGTCATTTTCTCCCTTTAGCTAAACCGCACGTTCATATCCTAAAAGGCCATTTCAAAGCAATTAGGTTTACTCTTTCAGTCTAATAACCATTCCATCCAAGCCATTTTAAAAATACAACAGGCAAGGCGGACAACTCTGCTATCAAGAGGAGATAGTGCTGTCAAAACAGTGTGCCTTGGTTTAATACATACTTGAACATGACTTTGAGATATTATTAAGAAGCAATATATTTTTATTTAGATGGAATAAGTGAGCCCTATACTTCAGTTTGTGAAAAAAAAAAGATTTGTTTGAAAAGGTTCATTGCATTTGCATTATTTATAACATCTTTATTTTCTACTGAAATGCTACCAGCATTTCCAAGGTAGATATCTGTGAATTGCAGGTCTTTCTTTGCCACAGTACATTCAAATGTTCTATAATAGCTCATTTTATTATTGTGACATGAGTCACAAGTAGTTGGTGGTTGGGAAAAGGAGCAAAAGTGGTGTAAACTTATAAAAAAAGATACAGTTTTTTTATGTACTTGGACCTGGAATACAAAGAGAAGAAAAACATTTTTATGGAAGGCACTGTCCGTGAGACCTACACTTCCTCAATGGAAGTTGAGAGTCCATTGACTGTTGATTTTTTAACATTTGATGGCAAAAAAACTAAACTTCCAAAAATGATTTATTTCTGGAAGTATGATATGATTACATAATGGCTTTGTCTCCTCAAGGGAGAAGTTTATTGTTCAGTTCTCAAGGGGAGTTGTTTTTTAAGTCTGTCCTTTGAATAGCCTTATTCAGGCATAGGATCGAGTTTGCTATGTAGTTTGAGTTTTCTATTTGGTTTCCTTTGGAAAATATTTGCCACATACAGTACATACTTGTAACTGATGCACGGCATTTGATGGGTGGCTTAGGGATTACAAATGTTTCTTTTGTTTGGTATAATTATATAAGCAATGCTCTTGTGAAAAATTAATAAAAGACATTTTGGAAAAGGAAGAAAAGCAACATAGAGAATGCAGTTTTGGAGGCTATTCCCTTGAGGGCTTGCCCAATGGCTCCTGATTCAATCCCTAAGGGGGTCATTTATCAAAGGCTTATCGCACGCGAAAAGGCCCTTTTCGCGTGCGATAGCATGTAAATTAGATTGGGGGCGGAGTCGGGGCGGGGAGGGGTGGAGTTGTGGCAGGGAGGGGGTGGAGTCGGCGGTGTCTTTGCTGCTGGCGATAATGTTACTAACATTATCGTCGGCAATAGCGCGCCGAACAGCATCACCTTTCACGGTGGTGCTATTCGATGTGAAAGCCGGCAGCCGAAATCGTACCGCCATGGAGCGAAGGCTGCAGGCTTTCACAGGCCCGTCCCCCCTTCGCCCCCCCCTTCGCCCCCCGTTTTCGCAGGATTCATCATTCTGCGAGGAATGATGAATCCAGGCCTAAGTTGGATCTTCCACTCCTTGGGGTTGGCTGGGGCTGGAGAGGCTGAAGAGGAACACTTACAGCTCCTAGGGGGTGAAGGAGGGGGTTAGGGTCATCGCTCAGGGCTAGGTCATAGCTGGAATCAGGATCCATGATTGCAGGGCTTGGGGAGGGGGAGGTAAGGTTATGAAACAGGGCAAAAATCCATGGGTGGTTGCAAACGAAGACTGACCATGCCAGCATCTGGATCTGGAAATCCAAAGGAGCAGGAGGAAAATGATCAATAAAAAACAAAGAAACGAGGAAATAGCCTTTGTAAATTACATTTCCCATGAAGTTACTGCTGGTGATTGTGACAAATACAATAGCTTTAATGTCAACATTTATATAGCAAAAAATATATATGTGGCAGTAAAATACTAAAATAAGGTTATATCCCAAATTTACAAAACCTTGTGGTAGAAAAAAAGAAAACATAAACCTCTTTAAATTACAATAATTGAATGATTTTTGCTAATCTAATTAATATTACTGATAAACAAAATGGAAAAACATTTTTGGAGAAAAAGTTATTAGAGTGAAAAAGACCAAAATTTAGTTTCTGCTTGCCAGCTTTTTTTTTTAAATAAACATATTGGGTCAAAAAACATGCCATATACAAAATGCTCCATATACCATCAAATTTAATGCAAATAAAACAAATCACAGCCCTGAACAGCTGAGGCAACAGCTTCAGCTCACAAGAAATATCTGTGGTAAAAACAGGACTTGAACCCGGGTCTTGTCTATGGCATCAAGCTTCTACAGCTAAGAGGACAGGCCGATTGCTATTTTTCTGCCCTCATCTCCTGTGTAATGAGGCCAATCTCTCTTATGCTCTGGCTGCGATGCATAATGATATGATGACAAGAACATACTATTTCACTACTATAAAATTTAATTTTTGATTTCCATTCCATCTTTCGTGACCGGTACACCACTTTAAAGCAGAATGCAGGAGTGTTCTTGTGTCAAGCAATTTACTTTTCACAAGAAGAAGCAGAACGAAAAAAAAAAAAAAAAAGAAGAAAACCCTCCCAATACATATGAATACATGAAGGAAGATAACCAAACACTGCTTCCCTAGTTCACAATCTTAGCGGGATCCATCGATATACTATGCATACATTAAAAGAGGCTGCATCGCGCTCTAGTGAGGCTAGTCTAGTCCTAATTTGGGCATACAAGGTCTGATTCTAAGCCAGACGATTCAGCCAAAGGGGATTGCAATCCTTCTTTGGCACTCAAAAATGCTGTAAGTTGAGGAGGATCAAAAAAAAATACATACTTATTAGAATGAATATGGAAGAGCCAAATTTACAGAATAATGTACAAAGAAAAGAGCATTCCTATTCAATTGGTATTGTGTTAGCAAAGCCAAAGAGTTGCTAAGATAACAAACCATTTGTCTCTTGTTTTTCTTGAACTATTTTAAAGGCATCTGGAATTGGGTAAAGTGCATAGAAATATAGAAACATGATGTCAGAAAAAGACATTAGGGCCTATCTAATGTTATGGAACCCTGCCCGCGGAGCTAACCCCCCCGCGAGCAGGCTGCACTCACCTTCCCCCATGCTGCTTTTCCCCGACGCGGCCGGAGCCGTGGACTGTGCTTCTCCTTGCGGCCCGGAAGCTGCCTCTGCTGTCCTGCCTTGTCGCGGCACGGTGCCGCCGAAGTTGGGCCCTTTTGTGCGGCTGGAGCCGTGGACTTAAGTTCTCCTTGCGGCCCGGAGGCTGCCCTAGTACGTTGTCCTCACCGCGGCCGGAGCCGCGGACTTTACTGCTTCTCTTTGCAGCACAGAAGCCGCCGCCGATGTCACTGTCCTCCTCCGGGGCTGCAGGCCATATCCCCGGGCTGGATTGGCGGCTGGAGCTGCCCCCGGGATCCCCTGCAGCAGCTGGAGCCGCTGCCGTCATCAGGGCCTGCTTCTCAGGCCTGCCCTGCTTCGTCGCGATGTCAATGCTGTGCAGGCCGCTGTCCACGGTCCTGCACAGCCAGCTTCCTGTTCTTCCTAGATGCGCGGCCGCGCCTCTCTACTATATTTAAAGGGCCAGACACAGGAAGTGTGCTGGCCCCACCTAAGGACTGATTTCCTGCTCCAGCCCTATAAAGGGCTGCTCCGTCACTTCAGTCTTTGCCTTGCATCGGAGTTACATCACTCTGGAGGCTCCTGCCTGCCAGAGCTCTGTCAGGTCTTCTTCGTGGAGCTCCTCTTCGTTTCGTCTTCTTTTCAAGTCAAGTCAAGTCTAGTCTTCATGCCTGAGGTCCTCGTCCAGGTGTCCTGGTGTTTTGTCTTGATCTTCTGTTTCCTGATGTCCCAAGTTCCTTGGTGTCCTGCTTCTGTGTCTTCAGTGCTCCTGAGCCTTCTGGTCCTGTTAGGCCGTTGCTCTCTCAGGTGACGTCTTTCCCGAGCGTGGAGTTGCCTACAGGTGGAAATTGTTCCTGTGCTCCTGAGCCGTCATGTCCTGCCAGCTTTTGTGGAACTCCGGATGACATCTGGCTTCGTCGTCGGAGTCCCACCTAGACTGGATTCTTCCCTGCACTTGTCCCATTCTCAGCGTGGTCCGTGACCAGCCTCCTCGGGCTGTGTAGGGCGCGTAGTGGGACAGGGTGGTCTGCGACCAGTTCCGCGGGTGGACTGTGTAGGGTGCCCTGAGAGACAGTGCCAATGTTCACCCTCCCAACTCTCGTCTTGTCTGGACTTCGTCAAGTTCCTCGTCTCGTCCTGGATGCCATTGCATCAGTCTTGGTGTCATGTCTTCACCTCGTCTTGTTCCTGATGGCGTCACATCGATCCTGGTCCAGAATGCCGTCGCATCGACCATTGGTCCGTGATGTCTTCGCATCAGCCTTGGTGTCATGTCTTCAACTACCTTGGTATCATGTCTTGTTCCAGCCCTCGTCTCTGATGTCGCCTGCATCAGCCTTGATGTCATGTTTTCGTCTGCGATGCCGTAGCATCGACCTTGGTGTTATGTCTTCATGTCAAGCTAATCCATTTCCTATACGCGGATGACATACAAATTCTCATCCCTATAACGGAAACTATACACAAAACCATGGCTTACTGGAATAAATGCCTCTCATCCATCAACAATCTACTCACCAGCCTCAACCTAGTTCTAAACACTAACAAAACTGAAATCCTTATAATAGCACCGGAACAATCTGCCCCGCCCTCCTCCAGCAATTCTCCAGACACCTCTGGATACACCACCTCACCTCAAGTCAGAGATCTGGGTGTACTCCTAGACAACAGACTCAGCCTCAATAAATTTGTAAATAACACAACAAAAGAATGCTTCTTTAAATTACAAGTTTTAAAGAAACTAAAGCCACTTCTACTCTACAGAGATTTCCGCACAGTACTCCAAGCCATTATTCTCCCGAAATTGGACTACTGCAATTCACTCCTGCTGGGCCTTCCTGCCTGCACCATCAAACCCCTCCAGATGGTCTTGAATGCCACAGCAAGAATTCTCACCAACACCAAAAAAAAGGACCATATCACCCCGATCCTCCAACATCTCCATTGGCTTCCCATTAAATACAGGATACAGTTCAAAACCAGCATGATGATTCATAAGGCCCTACACAGCATCTCTCCACTCAACTTAACCTTCCAGCTCCAGCTACACACTTCTAAAAAGCCGACTAGAAGGGCATACCAGAACAGAATGATCACCCAACCTGCAAAATCCTCCCTGAGGAAACGCGCATTATCCACAGCGGGCCCGTCCCTCTGGAACTCTCTACCACCAGACCTTCGCCTTGAGCAGTGCCATACTACTTTTAAAGCGAAACTCAAGACTTGGCTCTTCCTTCAAGCTTTCCCAGAGAGCTAAGAACAGGAAGAATGACAACCCTCCTGTCTTACAGCAATAATGTAATGTTTATTTGCTTTATTTATGTGTTCAAAGTTGATCTTATTATGTATTCTACTTTATAATAGATTAATTGTTCGATATGTTCCATGTAAACCGCCATCCCGGCGATAGTTATCTCTGTTACCTGTGAACCGGAGTGATATGTATTTTATACAGGAACTTCCGGTATATAAAAACCAAAAATAAATAAATAAATAAATAAATAAATAAATAAATAAATAAATGTCTTCATGTCAAGGCCCATCTACCCTCGTCCTCAGGCCAGGCCTGCTGCTCCATGCCGATCCAAGCGGCAGGACTGAAAGGGCTCGGTCAGAGGACCATTCACATTCCAACATCATCATGTTGTTGGCCTTGGGAGCTTGCAGGCCTGGCAGAGGGTAAGACCGTCAGCCATGCTGGAACACGCCGTCAACCCTCGGTTCAGTCCTGGATCCATCTGGGGTCGGGCTGAGGCCCAAGGGCACACTAAAACACCCCCATTTCTAACATCTAATCTGCCCATTGGCTCAACAAATTTAGCTTTACAATTCCCATCACTCCCTCAGAGATCCCCTGTATTTATCCCACTCTTTCTTGAATTCAGATACTGTTTTTGTCTCCACCACCTCCACTGGGAGGCTGTTTCATGTATCCTCCACCCTCTCTGTAAAGAAATATTTCCTAAGTCAACCACCCTCTTTCACCCTCACCTCATGACTGTTCTTTCTAGAGCCTTTTTTCTACTGAAAGAGGGTTCCTCATGTGCATGGAAACTCTTTGAGATTTAAACTTCTCTATCATATTTCCCCTACTTGCCTTTTCCCTAGGGTATACATGTTTCGATCTTTAAATCTATCCCCATTTGCTTTAGAATGAAAACCACTTTTGGCCTGACTCCATCCTGTTTCTATCCTTTTGAAGGTGCGGTCTCCAGAATTGTACAAGGTATTCCAAGTGAGGTCTCAGCAGCAGGGACCTAATACAGGGGCAATATCACCACACTTTTCCTGCTGACCATTCCTCTCCCTATGCAAGCAAACATCTTTCTGGCTTTTACCATCACTTAATCCACTTGTTTGGCCACCTTAAGAACAGATACAATTACCCCCAGATTCCACTGTCTTTTCTGCTTAGAATAATTTCATTTCTAATACTGTAACTCTCTCTTGGTTTTTGCAGTCTAAATGCATGACTCTACATTTTGTTTTAGCATTAAATCTTATCTGCCAGACCCTAGACCATTCATCAAGCTTTGCTAGATCCTTCCTCATGTTTTTCACACCTTCCTGGCTGGCTACCCAGGTGCATATTTTGGTATCAACAGCAAAAAGATAAACCTTTTCTGAAAATCCTTCCACTATGTCGCTCACGAAAATGTTGAAAAAACAGGTCCAAGGACCAGTCCCTGAAGCACACTGCTAATAACGCCCGCCACCTCCATTTACCACTACCCTTTAGTTTTCAAAATGTTGCCCGAAAAGCAGCTTGCCAATATAGACAATTTAAAAGTTGACTGCATTATTTCTCAAAACCTCCTAAAATATATTGCCATATATCTTTCTCAGGAGAAACATAAAAAATGGCAGCAACAAAGGACCATTTAGTCCCCTCCCCCAGTCTGCCTATTGCCAGCAGTTAAAGCAAAAGTTATTTCTCTTTAATTGGAAATCAGGTCCTCCAAAACCAAATGGGTCGGTGAGTGCTTGCAGGCTGTTGCTACCTGGATACTGTTCAGCAAAGTCACAGGAACTTCGCAGGCCAGATGATTGGGCAACAGCCTTACTAGATTTGGTAGCAGTTTAGATGTTGAAAAAGCTTGGTTGTAGGATATGGAGGGAGGGAGCTTATTTACACAGGATGGTAGAGGATCAAGGAGGACGGCAACACAAACTGACCTGGATGAGCAGCAATATTTTACATTCAGTCAAGCTTCCTTAAGGTTGAGAAGACTGACTAGCTAATTCGTGTTTTTTTGTCATCATCTACTATGTTGTTATGTTGGGCATCATGCTTCATTCTGTTCTCCATAGGTCACACGTCATTCTTGCATCTCATTAGTTTCCAAACGGCCCTAGTTCTGTAGCCTTTCCTGAAGCTGAATTGGTAAGTGTAAAGGATGCTGGCCTCTTCTAGGAAGTCTACGAAGCTGACTACTTTCTGCACTAGTCTGAAGAGAAAGAGAAGGCTAGAGACCAGGCAATAATGATTATTTTGGAGTCAAGAGCATAGTTTCTTCGGGATAGGTTTGATCATAGCCTTTTGAAGTGAGAGAGGCAGAGAGCCTGTAAGACTGAGCAGGGGCTTTACTGTCTTATCCCCTACTGGTGCTTGGTACTGATTGAGAAAAGGCCTTTCTTATAGATCCAGCAGTGACACAGAGTTACTGCCAGAGAGGAGAAGTCAAAGAATTCCTGAAAAAGGCTTAAACCTCCCCAAGGTAAGGACAATGTTTTTAGGGTCATGCTGGGCTTGATGGTCTGACCCAGCATGGCAATTTCTTATGCTCTTATCTTTGGAAAATTATTTAAACCAAATTGACTTTTAGCTGGCTAGATAGAAGTGCTGCTTTAATCTCTTGCTAGCCCATACACCTTTGCTAGCTTGTAAGTAGTGACCTGATTGTTTAGCTAGTTTTCTTGTGTTCTTCTAAGACCTGATTAAGAACCATATGTCTAATAATATTTTTAAAAACCCACAATTTACAGTAGATCTTGGCTGAAATCTCTATGAGCACAGAATTTCACAATCGTAAATGTACCCAGGTGTACAAAAATCAAATAGGCAGGCTGGATGGCCCATTTTGGGCTTTGTCTGCAATCATTCAGTATTGTTACACTGGTGCAGAAGCATTTTGGACAATTACAGAAAAGTGCTGCCCATTTATCTTCAAATAGTCCTGATTTATTCATTTTTCAATTAGTGTGGCCTTCTGCAGGAATGACCCAGGCTACTGTAACTCTGCTTTTTTTTTTTTTTTTTGTGAGAAATAGGCTTTATTTTCTTTTTGGCGGACAAAGGAGAAATAACCATTGTCTAAATGAAGATGATGCTAGCGGGAGCTAAGAGACCAGTCCAAAAGAAGGGCTTGGCGCGAGCCATTACAGTACAGAGAGACTAAGATCTGAAAGACTAACGTCTGGCAGGTGTAGTGCTTGCATGATACAAACTAGGCGGTCACTTAACCAAAATTTGAGGGGGAGGGGTTGTAAAATCCCACCAGGGTGAGGCACAGAGGGGGTGCTGTGCTAGAACCAGTTCCCTCAAAGATGGGAGCACTGTGCTGGAGCCACTGCCACTGGTAGGAGGGAGCGCTGTGCTGGAGCCACTGCCATTGGTAGGAGGGAGCGCTGTGCTGGAGCCACTGCCATTGCTAGGAGGGAGCGTTGTGCTGGAGCCACTGCCACTGGTAGAGGGAGCGCTGTGCTGGAGCCACTGCCACTGGTAGGAGGGAGCGTTGTGCTGGAGCCACTGCCACTGGTAGGAGGGAACGCTGTGCTGGAGCCACTGCCATTGGTAGGAGGGAGCGCTGTGCTGGTGCCACTGCAACTGGTAGGAGGGAGCGCTGTGCTGGAGCCACTGCCACTGGTAGGAGGGAACGCTGTGCTGGAGCCACTGCCATTGGTAGGAGGGAGCGCTGTGCTGGAGCCACTGCCATTGCTAGGAGGGAGCGTTGTGCTGGAGCCACTGCCACTGGTAGAGGAAGCGCTGTGCTGGAGCCACTGCCACTGGTAGGAGGGAGCGCTGTGCTGGAGCCACTGCCACTGGTAGGAGGGAGCGCTGTGCTGGTGCCACTGCCACTGGTAGGAGGGAGCGCTGTGCTGGAGCCACTGCCATTGGTAGGAGGGAGCGCTGTGCTGGAGCCACTGCCACTGGTAGGAGGGAGCACTGTGCTGGTGCCACTGCCACTGGTAGGAGGGAGCGCTGTGCTGGAGCCACTGCCACTGGTAGGAGGGAGCGTTGTGCTGGTGCCACTGCCACTGGTAGGATGGAGTGCTGTGCTGGAGCCACTGCCACTGGTAGGAGGGAGCGCTGTGCTGGAGCCACTGCCACTGGAAGGAGGGAGCATTGTGCTGGAGCCACTGCCACTGGTAGGAGGGAGCGCTGTGCTGGTGCCACTGCCACTGGTAGGAGGGAGCTCTGTGCTGGTGCCACTGCCACTGGTAGGAGGGAGCGCTGTGCTGGAGCCAGTTCCCTCAAAGATGGGAGCACTGTGCTGGTGCCACTGCCACTGGTAGGAGGGAGCGTTGTGCTGGTGCCACTGCCACTGGTAGGAGGGAGCGCTGTGCTGCAGCCACTGCCACTGGTAGGAGGGAGTGTTGTGCTGGTGCCACTGCCACTGGTAGGAGGGAGCGCTGTGCTGAAGCCACTGCCATTGGTAGGAGGGAGCACTGTGCTGGTGCCACTGCCGCTGGTAGGAGGGAGCGCTGTGCTGGAGCCACTGCCGCTGGTAGGAGGGAGCTCTGTGCTAGAACCAGTTCCCTCAAAGATGGGAGCACTGTGCTGGTGCCACTGCCACTGGTAGGAGGGAGCGTTGTGCTGGTGCCACTGCCACTGGTAGGAGGGAGCGCTGTGCTGGAACCACTGCCATTGGTAGGAGGGAGCGCTGTGCTGGTGCCACTGCCATTGATAGGAGGGAGCGCTGTGCTGGAGCCACTGCCACTGGTAGGAGGGAGCGCTGTGCTGGTGCCACTGCCACTGGTAGGAGGGAGCGTTGTGCTGGTGCCACTGCCACTGGTAGGAAGGAGCGCTGTCCTGGAGCCACTGCCACTGGTAGGAGGGAGCGCTGTGCTGGTGCCACTGCAACTGGTAGGAGGGAGCGCTGTGCTGGAGCTGTTGCCAATAGGTAAGTTGTGGAGGGGGGGGTTGCATGGCTGAAGGTTTGCCTAGGGCACCATATACTCTTGCACCGGCCCTGGTGCTTGGCTTCACATGCTCAGAGATGTTGCTAGTTTCTTAAAACCCAGGCCCATATGGTCTCACTACCCCTCCCCCCTGAGATTTTGATAATTAAATACAAGAATCGCTATCAGCTCCCCTCCCTCCCTGAGAAAACACAGGACACCAGTGTTACTGAGATCCTGCTGGTCTTGTGGGGACAATTTGAACACCTGGCACTGACCACACTGGAAAGGCCAAGGAGATACATCGTACCGGTGCTGATTCTTACATGATCCGTGATGCGCTGCCAGGTTCTTATCAAGGGGCTCTCACCAGCTCTTCCATTTGGTGAGGCAGTCCTCGGTTTCACAAAATCATTTAGTCCTCTCCCACTTTTCTCCATACAGCGAAAAGTGAATTGTGCATAGGACACAATAACACTGAAAATTATGTTTGAAGCGTGGGATTCTTGGCAGATTCATAAACCTTTTACTGAATCAGTGTAGAAATTATCTAAAAAATATTGTACCTGAGCTTTGGAAGCCACAGTGATCCCTTCTTCAGATGCCACATCAGAGACGTTATTCACATCAGAAGACGGGACCTATGTGGTCTGGAAAGCTCATGCATAAACGTTTTCAGATGATACTTACATTGATTCAATGAATGCATCACAGTCTGCAAAGAAACCAGTTTACTCCAGGAGCCTTACAGCTACTAGATCACTGCATTACTTATTCCAATCACTAAACTGAGAATAAAATGCCGTTTTCTACCTTTGTTGTCTGGGTGTGGTTTCTTTTGCATTGGACTCGGTCTCTTTTTCCTGATTTCTTCTTCTCTGTCTTCTCCTAACTCCTTTTTCAAGCTCTCCTTTTCATTTTACTTTATATTTCTGTCCTCTTCATCTCTTCCTCCTCTCCTCCCTTTCATCTAATTTTCCTTCATTCCTCTTTGTCTCTAAATCTCTCCCATATTTACCATTACTTCACTCTCTCTATCCTCTCAAACTTAGATCTCCTCCCTCTTCCCTCGCTCCTATCCTCCACCATCTCTCACCCTTAAGGTCTCCCTGCCCCAACCACTTCCCCAGTTCCATTGTCTCTTTCAATGGTGGTGTGTTGGGGGTGGGGCAATCTCCTGCTCACTGGTTGCTCCCTTCTCCCTAATAGCCCCCTCCCACGTCCCATCATCCCCACATTGAATTTCTCTCCTTCTATCAACCATTTCACTTCACTCGCCTCCTCTCATGTTCTTCCGTCCCCTCCATTTCCTCTCCCTCATGCCATCATCCCTGCTTGGACTCTCTCACCCTCAATTATCCCATCATACCTCTCTCTGATTCACTCTCATCCCCGGAGGGATTACTTTTTAGAAGGCAGCCTTGCTTACTCTTCTCTCCCCCTCAAATCTCTTCTCTGGCTCTCTATCATACACACTCCCCATCAGTTCTTCCGGCTGACACACACCAACTCCCACCACCTTCTTCTCTCTCTCTCTCTCTCTCTCTCCACACCCCTTCCTCCTGCCAATCACTATCTCTGGCTCTCTCTCACTCCTTCCATCCCCGTCGCAACTTTGGCACTCTCTCACCCCGGACCCCCATCTTTAGCTTTGACGCCCTCCCTCTCTCATTACCTCTGGTTTTCTCTCACACGTGCCCCACCCACAACACACCACCATTTCTGGCTTTCATCCCCATCATCAACTGTGGCTTTCTTTCACGCAGATTCTCCCCCTCCAGCTGTCTCCCACCCCATTATAACAGCTCTTTTGCATGATCCCACCCCTCAGGTATTGTGCCTCTGCACTCCCCCACACACATCCCCTCCTCCCGCACAGTCTTCATGTATCCCCTCCCCCCCCATATCCTCAGACAGCCCAAGTCTGCATTGCTGATCTCAGGGAGATGGGGGAGGAAACCAAATTCACCTCCCCCAAGCATTTACCAATCCTCATGCTCCCTCCCCCTGCATTCAACCTTGTCCTCACCTCCCCAACATTCACCTTTTGTGCCACCCTCTCTTCATGTCTCCCAGCATTAATCCCCTCTCACACCACTCTTCCCAAGCACTAACTCCCTGCTCACTCCCCCAACATTCATCCCCTCTCAGACTACCACCCAGTGGTGGAACAACGATGACTTGGGCCTCAGTCCAAGTTTTTGTTTTGGGCCCTTAAGACAAATGCACGCCTATCTTTCTTCTTCTTCATGCTTGGTGCTCTCACCCATCTCCCCTCTCCCCAGTGTTTTCAGAGCTCTCACCTATCTGCCTCCCATTCAGTGCACTTGTCTCTCTCTCCAGCTCGCTCCAGGCGACCGTCGCCCGAATGACATAGTGAGGGCAAAGGTAGCGCAGGCGCCATTTTGAAGATTGGCAATATGGCCTGCGTGCAGGAGGTCGCTCCCGGACCCCCGCTGGACTTTTGGCAAGTCTTGTGGGGGTCAGGAGCCCCCCCCCCCAAGCTGGCCAAAAGTCCCTGGGGGTCCAGCGGGGGTCCGGGGGCGATCTCCAGCAGGCGTGACGTCGGGAGCCAGGAAACAAAATGGCGCCGGCGCTACCTTTGCCCTGTCACATGATAAGGGCAAAGGGCCACCGGCGCCATTTCTCAACGCAGCCGTGGCCAGAGAGAGAGAGAGAGAGAGGGAGATCGCGTCGGGACCCCCCCACTGGACCCCAGGTAATTTAAAACATTTTGGGGAGGTTCGGGAGGGTGGGGGATTTCTTTTAAAGGTTCGGGGTGGGTTTTAGGGTTTTTTTTGGTATGCCGGTTTTCCCGCCCTCCCCTGATTTACGATTTTTAACGATTTTTTAAAACAAAAAAACCCGACGATAAGATTTCCCTCCCCCCCCAGCCAAAATCGATCGTTAAGACGATCGATCACACGATTCACACCTCTATTTATTTCTCTCTCCCTGCCTGTAGCCCTCACTTCAGTGATCTCCCTCCTGTTTGCTCTCACCCTGCCCTTTCCAATTCTCTTTCACCACCCAATGCTCTCCCTTCTCACCCCTTCCCCTTGCTCTTCCTTGCAGATCAGTAGGCTGGGAGTGCGCAGCCGTGTGGAGCAGGAGGCTCTTTCTCCCACAGCTAATGGTTCATTGGTTCAGCAGCAGATCGGCAGGGCCTTCCTCTCTTCCTCATGGCCCGCTGAAGAAACAAGAGAGAAGATGGTGAGGAGAGAGCCTGATCACGCTGCTCTTCTGCCTACTCCTCTCTCCTATTGAGGGGGGGGGGGGGGGATCTTGCATGTGATCTGGCTTTCACGGTGGGGCTCCTTGCACTGGAGGGGCCCATTGCAGCTGCCCATCCTGAACCCTCAGTACCTCTGCCTCTGCTACCACCCCTCTTGCTCCACCAGCATTTATCCCTTCTTCACCTTACGCCTTTCAGCGTTTTCCTCCTCTCCTTCCCTATCAATCCCTTACAGCTACCTGACTGTGCTCTAGGAGTGCTTCCTCCTCCTCCTCCCTTCTTTCAGCTGTGTCCGTGTATTTATTTATTTTGTGTTCTCCCACGCGGGTATATTTTTCAATCTAATCTTTTGCAGCTAACGGCGCATAAAGGTGATCGACGTCGGCCGGATGCCCTTGAAGCAGCAGCAGCGAGCGAAACATGGCGCTATGTCGGGCTGGCTCTTTTGTTGAATAATTGTGAGGATACTGTGATTCTCTCACGGATAAAGACTTTCAAAATACAAGGGGAGTAATTCTCTGGCTTATTTTACTTGCATATATTTTCAAAAATTTAAAAAATAAGAAGGCGGTTGGTATGGATATGACCATTATGATTATAAAGAACCTGAGGCATACAAATTTATACTAAACAAGTTGTTGTTCTTCTGTAAACCGGAGTTGTTATTCTGTAAACCGGAGTGAAGGCATTTTTTGCTATACTTCGGTATAAAAAAAGACTTTAAATAAATAAATAAATAAATAAACACGGGCATTATGAATGGTCCCATCACCCAATGATTAAATTCAATTTTTTCAGCACTTTTCTAGTTGCTGTTGTTTGGAATTTCTCTGTTTTAGAGACTGTTTTGAATTTTGAATTAGTGTGTGCTATTGTTTTTTTTTTTGTTTGTTTGTTTAATTTGCTGTATCACTTTTTTTTTACTTTGAGTATTGATTAATCTATTTATTTATTTAAACATTCTTGCAGCCCGCAGCATTCACTACATCTTGTTCTGGGCGGGTAACAAACCCCTTCTGTCCTGTTGAAACATGGGGACAGGGTGGGATGGGATGAGACTAGGATACAGCGGAACAGAAAACAATTGCTCTGCTCCCTTGTCCAGCCCCTCCCCTCCTGTTTCTCCCTACATGCTGCTTACAGTGTCTGATATAGTTTCCCCAGTCCTCCCCAGGGAAGGAGTGAGCCTGGAACAGACTCTGCAGAGGAGAAAACAATTGCTCTGCTTCCTTTTTCAGACCCCTTCCCCCTCTTCCTGTTCCCCCGCACCTTGCCCGGTGTGCAGGGGATGGAGCAAACAACAAAACTCCTGTTAGAGAATAGGGGCACTGGCCAATAGATTTGGCCATGCTGCTGCTCTTGTCAATCATCTTTTTAAATGATTTCTTCCCTGACCCATTTAAAGTCACTGCTTCAGTCCTTTTAAAAGCTCACTGGTCACTGTGCTTTTCTTTATCAGTCACCATCTGAGGGGACATCTCTGAATCTGTAGATGGGAAATAAGGTTTATAGAAAAAAATATGTAATGTATATAATGTTACGGGACCAGGCCATGCCCCGGTCCCTCCTCTTACCTTAGGGCTGGCCCGGCCCGTGCGGGCTTGTCTTCGGCCGTCCAGGCCCGACATGGCTGCCGCGGCGGCTCTCCCTTCGCAAGGGAGATGCCGCCGACCCAACGTGCTTGGCCCCGCCCCCTAGGCGCGCGCTCTTAAAGGGGCCAGCGCGGGAAATCAAGGGGACGGCTTCCAGATGACGTCAAACGCTGCAGGGTATTTAAACCCTGCAACTTGGTCAAGTCCCTGCCTTGCAACGAGGTTCACTCAGTCCCCTGAGATACTAGTTGCTGCGTTGGATCTTGGATCATCTTTTCATCTTCTGGCTTCTGACCCAGCTTTGTCTTCTGACTTGTCGTCAGCTTCCGCTCCTGGTTTTGGTATTGATGTCTGACTTCTGGCTTCCGACCTGGCTCCATCCCACGACTCTATCTTCAGCTTCCGTCTCTGGCTTTGGTTTGGATCTCTGACTTCTGGCTTCTGACCCGGCTTTGTTCCTGGACTCCGACTTCTTCCTCCACCTCAGGTATCTGGTACTCGCTGGCCCAGAAAATTGTCCTAAGTCCCAGCGGCTCGGGCTCTCACAGGCTCCTCCTGGGGGAGCCGCAGGCTTCCGAGGGTGAAGACTCTCCAGTCTCCTGGGTCCAGCCATCCTCTTCATCCACCTCTTCGGCCGCTGCCCGGATCCTTGGTCGCATAGGGTCTCGCCTAAGTCCAAGAGGTCCGGGTTCCTACGGGCCCTTCCTGGGGGAACCACGGACTTCCAGTGGTGAAGTCTTCTCCAGAAGATCTTCAGCGCCACCTCCTGGCTGGGATGCCTCCTGTGGGTTCCCATAGTATACCATCTACAGTCTCAGTTGGCCCAAGGGTCCATGACCGCAACATATAATTTAAAACAGTGTTTGCCAACTTGACTCTTGAACCTCAAACTAAAATGTTTTCAGGTTGTCCACAATAAATATGTATGAAACAAATTTGCATTTTTTGAAGACCCTGTATGCAAATATATCTCATGCACATATATTGATGAGATCCTGAAAATCAGACCTGTGAGATAAAGCTCCAGGACCAGGATGAGATCAGGATAGGAAACTCTTTGGTCATGAGTTAAAATCCTCATCTCACCTGCACATCACTCACTAGCAGGTTGGGCAAGCCATGTTATCCATTTGGCTAATGCTAACAAAATAAAACTGTAATGTTTCCATTCACCTCATTGGAAGCTGCTTTGTGTTGCACTGCAATGGACGGCAGCACTAGGGGGCGCTCCCCAGTGCGGCACAAGTGGTGTGTGCCCCTGCGGTGAGACAAGTCCAAGTCTGGGAAGGACTCATGAGACAAGGACTTGTAATTGAAGATCCGAAGAAACGAGGACTTGTAACTGAAGGTCTAGGCGGGGGGGCTAGGCAGGGGGGTCAGAGGGTGGTGTGGGTCATGCTGGGAAAGGGTTGCAGTGTGCTGCAGTAGGATGGGGAGGGGGAAGAGAGTTCTGGGGTTGGAGTGTGTTAAGTCAGGCTTCGGAGGAAAGATGAGAGTTATGGGCATAGGCTGGGAATGGGTGACAGAGTGTGTTGGGGTCAAACTGGTTTGGGCTGGGGAGAGGGTGAAGAGAGGGCTGGGGCTGGGCTGGAGTGAGGTTAGAAGTGTGCTGGGGCAGACTAGGGAAGGGGGAGTTGAGTTCTGGGCATGGGTTGAGATGAAGGGTTGGAGTGTGCATAAGAGTTTACTTATTTGTTAAGGGGTAGATTTTAAAAGAAGCGCGATCAGCCTACTTTTGCTTGCGCATCAGACTCAAGCAAAAGTACGCTGGATTTTAGTAGATACGTGCGGAGCCGCGCGTATCCACTAAAATCCTGGATCGGCGCGCGCAAGGCTATCGATTTTGTATAGCCTGCGCGCGCCGAGCCGCGCTGCCTCCCCCCGTTCCCTCCAAGGCCGCTCCGAAATCGGAGCGGCCTTGGAGGGAACTTTCCTTTGCCCTCCCCTCACCTTCCCCTCCCTTCCCCTACCTAACCCACCCGCCCGGCCCTGTCTACACCCCCCCCTTACCTTTGTCGGGGGATTTACGCCTCCCGGAGGGAGACGTAAATCCCCGCGCGCCAGCGGGCCTGCTGCGCGCCGGGCCGCGACCTGGGGGCGGGTACGGAGGGCGCGGCCACGCCCCCGGGCCGTAGCCACGCCCCATACCCGCCCCCAAAACGCTGCCGACACGCCCCCGGAACGCCGCGACGACCGGGCCCGCCCCCCGACACACCCCCGACACGCCCCCCTCCGAGAACCCCGGGACTTACGCGAGTCCCGGGGCTCTGCGCGCGCCGGGAGGCCTATGTAAAATAGGCTTCGCGGCGCGCAGGGCCCTGCTCGCCTAAATCCGCCCGGTTTTGGGCGGATTTAGGTGAGCAGGGCTCTGAAAATCTACCCCTAAATTTACAGCCCTCTTAATTGTAAAAATATTCCTAAGGTGGTGTATTGCAATAATAACACAATAACAACATAGCAAAAGAAGCATATCACATATAAATAAGCAATACAAACACAGCAAAAATAAACAACATACAATAAAAACATATCATTCAATATCATCATAAATAAAAACAATAGCTATAAAGTCCCATTGCAAAATAAAACTAATCTAACCCTAGGTTCTGGGGAGGGCCATTAGAATGTGCCAGGGTCAGGCTGGGGTGGGGGGAGAGAGTTCTGGGCATGGGATAGAGAGGGGATTCAGAGCGTGCTGGGGTAGCTGGGGGAGGGAAGAGAGATCTAGATTTAGGCTGGGGAGGGGAGATAAGAGAATTCTGGGGCCAGGCTGAAGAATGGATTGGAACATGCTGGGTCTGGCTGAGAAAGTGGTTTGGCATAGGCTGGAGTGGGGAGAGAAGGGGATTGGAACATGCTGGGGTCAGGCTGAGGAAGAGGTTTGGCATGGGATGGGATGGGAAGGGAAGGGAAGAGAAGAGAATTCTGGGGTCTGGCTGGGGAGGGGACTGGAATGTGCTGGGGTCGGGCTGAGGAAGTGGTTTGGAATGGGCTCAGAGGGAAGAGAAGAGAATTCTGGGGTCAGTCTGGGGAGGGAAGAGAAGAGAATTCTGGGGTCAGGCTGGGGAAGGGAGAGAAGATAATTCTGGGGTCAGGCTGGGGAAGGGAAGAGAAGAGAAGTCTGGGGTCAGTCTGGGGAGGGAAGAGAAGAGAATTCTGGGGTCAGGCTGGGGAAGGGAGAGAAGATAATTCTGGGGTCAGGCTGGGGAAGGGAAGAGAAGAGAATTCTGGGGTCAGTCTGGGGAGGGAAGAGAAGAGAATTCTGGGGTCAGGCTGGGGAAGGGAGAGAAGATAATTCTGGGGTCAGGCTGGGGAAGGGAAGAGAAGAGAATTCTGGGGTCAGTCTGGGGAGGGAAGAGAAGAGAATTCTGGGGTCAGGCTGGGGAAGGGAGAGAAGATAATTCTGGGGTCAGGCTGGGGAAGGGAAGAGAAGAGAATTCTGGGGTCAGTCTGGGGAGGGAAGAGAAGAGAATTCTGGGGTCAGGCTGGGGAAGGGAAGAGAAGAGAATTCTGGGGTCAGGCTGGGGAGGGGAGAGAAGAGAAGAGAATTCTGGGGTCAGTCTGGGGAGGGGAGAGAAGATAATTCTGGGGTCAGTCTGGGGAGGGAAGAGAAGAGAATTCTGGGGTCAGGCTGGGGATGGGAGAGAAGAGAATTCTGGGGTCAGGCTGGGGAGAGAAGAGAAGAGAATTCTGGGGTCAGTCTGGGGAGGGGAGAGAAGATAATTCTGGGGTCAGTCTGGGGAGGGAAGAGAAGAGAATTCTGGGGTCAGGCTGGGGATGGGAGAGAAGAGAATTCTGGTGTCAGGCTGGGGAGGGGATCAGAACGTGCTAGGCTCGGGCTGAGGAAGTGGTTTGGCATGGACTGGGGAAGTGGAGAAAGAGAGTCCTGGGGTTTGGAGTGTGCTGACATTGGGCGGGGGAGGAAAGCGAATTTCACTGGGTATCAGCTAGTCTCTGCTCTAATTTGCTAATAAATGTGCATCATTCTTATAAAAATGTTTTTCTTTAACATTACAAGATTGCAGCTCTTACTAAATGGAATTAAATTGCTAATAGCCTAACACTTTGCTCTAATGATTGCATACCTATTTTATGCTAAGAAATGCGGTGTATATAGGATACATTAGTGGAGAATGTTTGAGAATAAAAGATCTAAACAAGCAGTTATTAGTTTCGACACCTGCAGGTAGAAGAAAGTACAGAAGCTGCATTTTGTCCTACATCCCGTGTCTGCAGCTATTTCCATTCCAGTCATGTTAACCTTATCAAACCTTGCGAGGATGCTCCGGGGAGCATTCAGCTGATAAGTAAAAGAAACTCCTTTCTGCTCCTAATGATAAAACAAAGCATCCAGCCATTCTATTTGATTTTACCCAAGACATCTGCTAAATTATTAGCTCCGCGCAGATGTGGGAAGCTTGAAGGTTTCCACGGCCCATTCCTTTGCAGGCTCATGTTTATTTTCATTGGCACAAGACGTGTTTGAAACTCCCTGGGTTTGCATGCGAAATTCAAAAAGAACATTTCGTATCTGGCACTCCGCTGGGTAATCCAGTGTAACTCACGTGGCACATTAGGATCCTTCAGCATCCAAGGCTCCAAGATACAGAGTATTCGTTCTCTATAATAATTCTAAATTAGTTTGGAAAACAAGATGTATGTCAAAGAAAAGTGGTCTGGTCATTTGCAGCTTGGAAAGGGTTGGCGGAGCTTGTCATAAGCTTCTGATACACAATGCTTTTTGCATGCGTGGTGTTACATATTGTGGTCGAGTAACAAGGTAGTCTAGTTACATACTGCATGTGTAAAGCAAACCGGTAAAGAAAGGGGACCTTATTCTCATGAATATGCAGAGCTGCTACATGCGGAAGGGGAGGGAGAAGGGTCAGCTATTAAAGCAGCTAGCGCCATCTCGTTATTCAGTGGAGGAGGCAAAGAGTCTAGAGCATTGGCTCTCAATCCTATCCTGGAGGTGCACCTCACCAGCTGGGGCTTTCAGGGCAACCATAAAGGGATATGCAAGAAAACTACCTATGTGCATATGCAAATCGATCTCGTGCATATTCATTGTGGTTATCCTGAAAACCCAGCTGGTCAGGTGTGCCTCCAGAGCTGAGCTGAGAATCACTGCCACAGAGCAATTTTAAATCAGGGGCACACTGCCTCTATCAATCCACATGACAGAGGATTGATAGAGGCAGGTGGATTGATTTCTAACAGAGACATAATGAGCTGAGATCACTGAAAATGACTTTATTTTGCTCAGAGATGTCCAAATATATTTATTCTCTGTATTCATGTAGTTTCTATATATTGCAATGATTCTCACACATAAAATCATAATCCAGCCAGTTTTTTTTCTCAAGTATATCAATCAGTGCTAAAAAAAATTATAAATCCTGCCAAAATTTTGTTCTAAGAGCTTTCAATCAGTTTTTTCTCACTTCCCATGCATATAAAGATCTGAAGGCATATAAAACAGTAGCTTGACATCTAATCGATACACATTTAAAACAGAGGCTCCCAAATCTGTCCTGGGGAACCCCCAGCTGGCCAGATTTTCAGGATATCTGCAATGAATATGCATGAGAGAGATTTGCATACAGTGCCTCTGCTGCTGCCAGCATTTGTGTTCAGACCTCGAACTGGTCCACCATCTGCTGTTTAGCCACCAGGCTGGTCACAAAATCAACACCTTTTAAAGCTATAAAAAAAAGTTTCAAGATATAAGCCCACCTTGTCCGATGAAGCAACTCTACCAAGATCTTCTCAGTCTTTCAACTTAAATGCTAGTGGTCTTTTTAATACCTGCATGGTACCAAAGAGAGCTTCCTTCTGGAGCTTATAGGGTGTATTATGCATAAGCAACATTTTAAGGTGCTCTTGGAAATTCTTTGATCTCTGCTTGCATTTGTCTCTAGTAAGATCTTATAAGAGGAACACTACCCCATGAAAAATGCAATCAGAAATCAAGAAAATGTGACAACTAATAGCACTCATCAATCATATGTAAATGCCATGTAAACGAGGCTATTAGCTATTGCCCTTGATGGAAAAAATCACCACATGCCCAACACACATGTTTTTACGTGCAAGAATTAATGCCAGCCCTGGAGCTGGCATTAAGTCTTGATGCACGTCAAGGGCTCAAAATAAAGCAGAAAATACTGCATGAAAAAAAAAATCTTGATGGCAGTCAGTTTAGGAAAATGGATGCTGAATTTATGTGTTCATTTTGCTAACCCATAACTGCGCGCAGGTCAGGAAAATGGCCGCTTGTAAATTGAGCGTTCATTTTCCTAACCCATTCACAGCCACATCTCCTGGGCACCCGATGCCATGGACATGCTAGGGATGCACAATTTATCCCTGGTGCATCCTTTTTAATGCAGCAGCTCATTTGCCTATTGCATCAGGTGCCCAGGAGAGGGGATGTGCATGCAGTCTGAACGCAGGATTTTCCGTGCTCGATACTGCATCAGCCCCTAAATGTGAAAGACTGAGGCACAAACTCCCTATCCAGTTGCATGTGGAGTGGAGCTGCTAGCTTGTACTATGAAAGATTAGTCACCTATGACAAAATAAAAGTCGAAAAGAGCCATTAACCTAGTGGTTCTCTACCAAGTTTTCAAGAGCGTCCTCGCTGATCTGGTTTTCGGGTTATTCATATTTGCATACATTGAGCCTAACAGGTTGATGCATGCAAATATATGTCATGCATACTCATTTATGGACAGCTTGAAAATCAGACTGACTAAGGTGCTCCCAAGGACTAGGATGCAAACCACTACATTAAACCTAAAATGGATGAAAGCAGATGATGGATCCCGAATGAGACTTCCCGAATTCTCATTTTCTCTAGAACCAGTATAGTTGCTGGCATTCGGAATGACCATTAAGGAATTTTATGACATTTGGTAATGTGAAAGAATGGACCAGGATTCCTACAAAGTTCTTTTGTTAGCAGAAAGAACACAGATAACTAACCTATTTATTGTTTACTGTTTCTGCCTCCTCCACGTCCATTCCATGCATCTTCCAAATCTTCCATAAAGAAATATTTTTAATGCAACCCCCTGAATGGAATGCAATTCTGCACAGTTTAACTAGTGAGGCAACCTAGCTAGAATTAAATTGGTAGTCTGATTTTCATGGTAGATTTTGAATAAAAAAATAATTGTATGACATTGTGTCTGAATTACAAGGCAAATACGCAGGTAAGCTGCACCAGTTTTCAAAACAGAGGTATGTGCATAAATCCGCTTTAAAAATTATCCTCTCAAATAAATATACTCATGAGCACTTCTGCTTGCTATTAGGTGCATGTCAGTTTTTTGGGAAAATATATGCACACGTTTGAATTAGCAAAGGTATACGTGTAAATCCCAGTCCCCCTTCCTAGTTCAGTTCCCAGAATGCTTGCACTCAGTCCGTGTGAGCATGACAGGCTCTCATATATTTACCCGCGTATCGGGCGGGCCACTTCTGTATGTACGATGCTGTTTTACCCGCAGAGGTCCCTTTAAAAATAACACTCCAAACAGCGAATCTAATTTTAAGGGCAGACTGGACTCCACGTCAAGATGTGCAATCTGATAACTTAGCTGCTTCGTGTTTTTTTTTTTTTTTTATAGGGAGCCTAAACGATTCCGACAGGAGTCCCAACTTTGGACTAATATTGGCCACCACCCTTTGGGACTGCTTTGTGATGGCTGGGCCAAAATAGCCGCCCTATTATCTATCGTGTCTCTCTCTGCTCTTCTCGCTTGTACTTTCAACATCCTGTCAGCAGAATTCGTTGCCCGGTTAAAGGCGAGCTGAAATGATTAAGGAAAACTATACATTAGATTGCATCTCCCATCCCCACCTCCCCAATTTCCTCCTAACACCAGACACCCAAATATTGTAAGCCGTGGGCCTCATGCATGGGACGTTGTCATTCATAGTTAGCTGGACTCAAACTGTAAGGAACGGGAAGGGGGACGAGGAGGAAGGGCAGAGCCTCCAGGAGCTCCTGCCGTGCTATTTGGCACTGATTGCAGGGTTCTTTGGTTTGGGATGATGTTTGAGGAGCAGGACTTGTCTCTCTCCGGGGCACCTTACTAACCAGATGTCTCAAAATGTCAATGCCCTTTGCTGCTTCCTCTTCGGGTCTTATGTGGCCTTGCTTTGCTGTCCTGGTGTATTTATTTTCTTATAGTTTTGGGGTTTTTTTTCACTTTGTTTTGGAATAAAAAGCACGCGCACTTTCTTAAAGCCTTGGCCCTCTGTTCTTAAAAACCCTCTTCTGCGTCTGCTTTTCAGCTGTTTGCGCTGTATTCGCGCTGCCCGTGCGGGGTTCTGGTGAGGATCCCTGCTGGGAGTGGCCAGGAAGGAGGAGCCCTCACAAACTTTACTCACTAATCTGCCCAGGAGCATAATCAAATTCTGAGTAAAAAGAGGGATCCTGACGAGTAGTTTCTTTTGAATTGCAGCTGACCCGATTCTTTATTTTTGTTATTTGCTTGTACTGCTGTCTTAACCAGGGCGGGTGCCTATGTCACCAACCATAGGGGGCGCCAAAGAGTAGCAGCTGTGCAAAGAGCTCGGGCAAAGAGCAGTAGAGATTCGTCGGGCTGCGAATGAGGTAGGAATGGGGGCCGAGACCGGGGTGCGGCGCGACGGGCAGAAGGTTCGCCTAGGGCACCTAATACCCTTGCACCGGCCCTGGCCTTAACCCCTCTTGCTCTAGGCACAGGTGGATTAGCCTACATTTTTCCGTGAAATGCCATTCAGAAAGACTGCAGCTTCCACAGGTACAAAGTCAAAACCCACATCACGCGCAGTTCAAGTTGTAATGTAACCGGAGACTGCAATCGCATCTTTGCTCTGTTTTATCCTTCCAAACCAGGTGAAACAGCCTGATACAGGAGCTGTAATACTTTCAGTGACGTCAAATGATTTTTTAAAAGCAGAACTAAATAACCATAGTGTGGTTTACAGCAGTGGTGAAGGAGCTCCTGCAAAGCCCCGTTCTTGCCCATCTTGCTCCGGAAGGTTCTCGCGCTCACTGTACACACAACGTGTTCTGGAGGGCTCTGTCCGTCTGCCAGGGGAGTAAAAGAAACAGAAGTGTACTGTAAAGCATTCAGCATGTCTTCCAGTATAACAGACTTTACGATTATTGCAGGGCCTAAAACCACGCACTCCAAAGCTTACAGGTCCTGTGAAACAATATACCACCTTGTTCGGGAAGCGCGTGCACCAAGTGCGCGCTCTCGCGCCGTAAGGGTCTGATTAGGTAATTATATTTCAGGATATGCAAACGGAAGCAACGCGGAATATCTGGCGGGACGCTGCCGAGGAGAGAATCCAGATCTGTACGGTGTTGTATCTGATCTCGGACCGAGATGCTGGCTCTCACTGTCTTGTTTTCTTCATCGTGCTTGTGAGGAAAAGGGGCCAGGCTGAGCCTCGCCGTGACGACTCGTCTCCTAAACCAGCGTGAGAGAGGCCGCAGGAAGGACCGAATCAACCAGCCTTAATGGTGAAAAGGAACAGCCAGGCACCCTGTAATGGACTTGGATATTTATTTATTGTAACATTCCCGAAAGACTGATGCTTGATCCCTAGGGTGGCATCTTCTTTTGGGGGTTCTTTCCTTTTGCTGCTATGAATGACGGAGACCGACTCACCTCTGTTTTCAGCTGACAGCACCCAGATTACTGTAGGGTAGTTTACTATGATATATTTCCTCTAAATTGCCGTTTCTGCTCCAGCCTAGGTGTGACAGTGAGCAATGCTTGGATCTGGGTTTCGCGTGCCCCTTTTGCATTCCCATCCAGGGACCCATTCTTTGTCTACGGAGAAAAACTTTGATGAACTGGACCCTTAGTGGCTTTCAGGGGTCATTTTGCAAAACAGGCTACTGTTTCTTAGGGGGAAATGATAGATCTCCCCCAAAAGTCTTCTCTCTCGCGTGCCGTTCGTAGTATTCACGGCAGTGTCTTTGTAAAGACCAGAGGGGAGCTCCGTTGTGGAAGGCATCTGCTTGTGCTCTCTGTGCATAAACCTGTGCTGCCAAGATCCAAACCTCGGCATACTGGAGTAATTCACTCTTCCTGGGCTGATGAAGCACCAGGCTCGTTTTCACTTGCCTGAGCTGGTGCAAGATCTGCAGGTGCTTTTGCTCCCCTGGGAAAACCCTGTAGCTATCCGGAGAGTTTCCCTTTGAAAAAGACTTAGGAGGTAGGCGAGCACTTTGCACCTCCTCTAGCTGCAGGCCGAGAGTAGACCTGGAGATCAAATCTTTTGTGCGCATTTTCCCTTCCACTACCCATCCCCAGCCACGGGCTGGCCCATTTTTGCTGCAGATAAATATAGCAGTCTGGTGCAAGCCGGCAGTTATATTTATCTGCTGCAATGGGGACAGTTTCCTTCCCCAGGGAGTTTCGCCTGGCAACTCCTTAGTTACCCGGCTAAATTCCTTTTAAAAAGTATCCTTTCCCAGTGCAAGAAACTTGAACAATTGAAATCTCTCTTTTTTACCTCCTGACTGCTCCTGAAGGCCCAGTCTGTGCTCTGCAGATATTGCATGTGCTCTTTCAGTATTAGGAAAACCCACATCTCCTCCGCTCTAAAAGATGTAACACTGAGATTCCTGAAGGCGAAAGACACAAGACAGAGGCTTACGTTTCCTATTCTGTACCCCAAGTCTTTTTGAAATAGAGCCTGAAAAGTTGGATGCCAAACCATCAATTCCTTTTACATATTTGAATCCAATTATCAGAACAGCATCGACAAAGGAGGTGCTTCAGTCTTGTTGAGAAATTTACATCAGCCAGCATAACAGCGGGGTCAATATTCAAAACCATTTAGATGGACAAGGTTTCCTTCTAAATGGCTACTTTTGAATATTTCCCTTGCTTATTCAGCTAAAAGTTATCTGGATAAGTTTTTTTTTATCTGGATAAGATTTAGCCGAATAAGAAAGGGGCATGTTGGGGATATTTCAGGGAGGGGTTGAGTTGGCCAAATAACTTTTCTAACTCTGATATTAGGAAGGGAATGGTTAATAGAACGGAAAATGTCATACTGCCTCTGTATCGCTCCATGGTGAGACCGCACCTTGAATACTGTGTACAATTCTGGTCGCCGCATCTCAAAAAAGATATAGTTGCGATGGAGAAGGTACAGAGAAGGGCAACCAAAATGATAAAGGGGATGGAACAGCTCCCCTATGAGGAAAGACTAAAGAGGTTAGGGCTGTTCAGCTTGGAGAAGAGATGGCTGAGGGGGGATATGATAGAGGTGTTTAAGATCATGAGAGGTCTTGAACGAGTAGATGTGACTCGGTTATTTACACTTTCGAATAATAGAAGGACTAGGGGGCATTCCATGAAGTTAACAAGTTGCACATTTAAGACTAATCGGAGAAAGTTCTTTTTCACTCAACGCACAATAAAGCTCTGGAATTTGTTGCCAGAAGAGGTGGTTAGTGCAGTTAGTGTAGCTGGGTTCAAAAAAGGTTGGGATAAGTTCTTGGAGAAGTCCTTTAACGGCTATTAATCATGTTTACTTAGGGAATAGCCACTGCTATTAATTGCATCAGTAGCATGGGATCTTCTTAGTGTTTGGGTAATTGCCAGGTTTTGTGGCCTGGATTGGCCACTGTTGGAAACAGGATGCTGGGCTTGATGGACCCTTGGTCTGACCCAGCATGGCAATTTCTTATGTTCTTATATTTGCAGTTAGCCAGATCAGTTATTTGGCTAACTCTAGATGAGCCTGAGAGCAGGACTAAAGTTATCTGAGAAAGGGTTCAAAGGAATGTAGCTGGTTAAGTGGCAAAGTGCTGAGAGAGAATAAAATAGGTTGTGGGTCGACAGGCCCTAACCAGCCCCCCCTCCTCCCTCCTACCTGGGCTGAGCCTGTTGCCTCCTCCCCAAAACACCCGCCAACTCATTAATTAAGAAATAAATGGGCCAGTATCCCTCCCTCCCATCCCCCACTCCCAGGTCCTGCCTATTTTCTCAAATGTATTTCTCTCCAGAGCCCCCACTCCTCCCCACCCCCACCCCCACCCCTTACCCTCCCAACCTCTCTGTACCTTAATTTTAGTTTTGACCTCAGACCCGGGCCCGACGTTTCAAGTGTTGCTGAGCAGCTAGGCTGGACGCGCACGTGTCCGGTGTGGCTTCCTGGAAGCCTACACTTCCAGCATCGCTGCTAAGCGGCGCCAGAAGAGCTGGGCCCGAGTCGCAGTAGGGCTGCTACCGTGATCCGGGCTGAAGACGAAACTAACATTAAGGTACAGGGAGCGTGGAAGGGGGTGGGCCCTGAAGAAAAATACATTTGAAAAAATAGATGGGAGCGAGGGGTGGGAGGGGTAGAGGCTGGCTCCGACCCTCGGCCTGTATATATTTTTATCATTGGGATGATGAGTGCTTTGCGGAGGTGGTAGCAGGCTTGGCCCGGCAGAGCCAAGCTTTTGGAGCTTGGGTGGGTAGAAGGCGGGGAAGGGGCCCAGGTTAGGGCCTGTAGGCCTGCAATCATTTTGTTATTTTTTCTCAGCACTTCATTCTTTTGAATATAGCCTGTTAATCCTAAAGTTATCCAGCTGACCATGGATGCATTTATACTTAACCAGCGATATGCAAAAAAACAATATCTAGTTATGTATAAAGTTATCTGGCTATGGTTAGCTAACTTTAGCTGGATATTTATTTTCTTTATTATTTATTACAACTTTTATTCCACCTATATCAGAAACCCATGCCAGGCGGATTACAAACAAATAGGTTATCCGTTGGATAGGTTGTCCATTGTCTTCATTTTTTAATATTGGCCTCGGTATGTCTACATCATTGAGAAGATCCTGCTGGTCCACCTAGAGAACAATTTAAAGAATGCAAATGTTATTTCAGTTTGCAAAAATAGACCTTTTGAGGTAATTTGGAGATATATTTTTAAAGCCTTAATGCTGTTCTCAAAATAGCCTTTTCTATTTGTTTTGTTCTATGAACACATCTCCTCCTGATCGTGCATCCAAGGGCCAGTTAGGTAGCTTTCATCCCATGATTTAACTGCATTGTACTCTCCATTGTCAAATCAGTTACAAATCCGTGTGGCTCCCCATGCAATAACCTGGCAGAAAATTGCCTTTTTCAAAGTGTCAGTCCTCGTTACTGACAATGCAAATGAAGGCAGCACAAAGAAACAACCTTAAAGCCATTTTTTTGTGCATTTCGGAAATTCTGGCCAGTCAGACTTCCAAACCACCCCTCCCCCAGCCCTGTTCCTTAAATAGGCCTCGAGCGATGGCCCCTGTACGAAGAATGCGAATTTCTGCTTTCAACACCACTTTTCTTAGCGACTGGGGAGCGCTGAATTTATCCTGCGTTGGCTCCTGACCTTGATTTTTCTCCCCTGAAAGTCTAGAGGAAGACAAACTTCCAAAACACGTCAAGCATGTACCACTGCAAAGAGCTGAAAAAAAAAAAGAACCCTTTTGAAAAAAATACAAAAAGAAGTTTCCACTTCTGATGGGATTGCAGGAAGTGAAATACTGTTCCTTGTTACTCAGTGACCGCATCAGCCAGGGGGCAGGGGCAATGCTTTGGCATCTTAATTCTGAGAAAAAGAAGCATCAATCACGTTAGGGTTTCCCTTTCCAGAAAAGTTGAAGCTTCTTTTCCTTCCTTTTATTTTTTCCAGGTAACCTGCTTTAGGGCAAAACCTTGCACTTTCAGTTCTGTTTTCTGCCTTTCCCTGCTTACCGACTGACACCTTTAATCCTGATGCCTTCTGTTTATCCTGGCACCAAATTCCTATTTGTTTTTAACTCCTGGATTGCATGCCAGACTTCTTTTCTATTGTGAAAGCTTAATTTTTACTCCGTTATCATAGATGGCTCACCAAGGGTAGGTGGGTGGCCCTTTTGAGACCCATATGGATGTGTGCAGGTGACAGTCTCTGTATATTTATCATACTGTGGGATGGTTGAGGTCTAAACGTTAATAAGCCATCCATGTGTGAGTTTCAGAAGGCCCAAGGCATGGATAAGAGACTTCAACCCAGATCACGTGGGTCAGTATTAATCAGAGCCAGAGGAAAGTCCAGTTGGTATGTACATTTGACCTAATTTGGCTTATGTGTTGTGCTTACTATATCCTCCCCCTCAGGGCACACCCCGGTTTAGATAATAGGAAAACCAAGGGTCTTGAGGAGTCAGTCCCAAAGCTGTTGGATTGGCTCGCAAGTGGAGAGGAAGATGAATAAAAGCATTGGAAGTGATGTAATGTTGAAAATAATCTGTCGCTGTCCCTGGCCCAGTTAATGTATACTGGATATGAATTTGTGTGGCTCCATTGCCAGCTGAGTTTATTAATCAAATGAAAAATATGAAATTATAATCCTTATGCCACTTACAGAGGCACATATGAATTTCAAGCTACGGGCAGGCCCATTGTTAGTTACTTTAGTACAACAACCAGAGAGCTAATCTTCAGGGATGATGAAACATATGGGGGTCCGTAAACTAGTTGAGGTCTGTAGTGAGGCCTGGTGCTTGCAGGTGTGCAAACCGTGCAATTGCACGGTGCAGCAATCCTGTGCACAAGATCAGCATGAAGGAAGTGCTAGCTCCACAAATTTTGAATTTCGCGGGGCCGACACAGGAGAAGGAGCAGCAGCTGAACGGGCTCCCTCCTGCTCCCGGTAGGATCATGCACGGGCCTCTTCCTGCCTTCGCCGCCGGATGGGATGGGATCCCACCAGTGGCGCTCGAGGCCTGCTTTCTTCCTTCTACTGCCAGCGGCCATGAAGCTTCTTCTCTTCCTCCTGCCTCCGGCAGCGTGTGAGGTCTTCTCCCATTTCGCTCGCCGACGTTTAGGTAAATATGTATCAGGATGCAGAGGGAGGCAGCCACCGGGCGCTTTGGAGGGCACTTTTTGCCTGAAGCGGCTGCCTCACCCTGCCTCATTATAGAACTGCCCCATGGCACCTAGAGCTTCCGGGTGTTGACCCGGAGGGCCGGTAATTGGTTCAGAATTCCGGAGACTCTGGGCCAGATCTGGAGAGTTCCCAGGTACATATTGCGGGCAGAAAAGGCAGCTGGCTGTGAGGCTGTCAACAGATAAAAACAGATGGAGAAGTCCTGTTCCCAGACAAACCGCAGGAAGGGCTTTAGAAAAGACGGCTCTGGTGGTGCCAGAATCCCAAGTTAGGTGTTCTATATCCGCAGAAAGTTTATGTATTATTGCTGTTCTGTGTTTTCAGTATCCTGCATGCTCAGACTGTTATATGTTATGCTGCCACCAGCTGCTTAGGCAAAAAACTGCATTAGTATTTGTTGTGCTATTTTCTTTACATATGTAACCCGGGCACTTTTTCGAGTCACCATTAAGCCCTGGAAATAACGTTAGTGCAGTCAGTAAGAGAGATAATTAGGGGAGGATCCATTCGTGTGCACCCCCTCCCCTTGAGGGTGCTGTAATGGATATCCCATGGAGAGGTTTTATAGCAGAGCTCCGCTAAGGGCTCTGGGGGAAGACTAAGTTGGCAGTTTAAGAGGAAGGTTGGAGAGTTTGTCTTAGTTAGTATTTTTGGCCTACCTGGGGGCCTGGGATCCTTTGGGGCAGATCGATGGCTCCACTGCTGTACTCGTCCCACATGGTGCAGAGTGGTTGCCCTGGGACTATTTTGGTATTTTTTAGACTTTGACTGGGTAGGAGCCTTGCTGGGCACCTGGGTCTTTCCGGGACTCAGGGAACGGGGAACCCTGTGTGCAGGATGCTCAGGGATAGGGAAGACCTGCCACCATCCGAGGTGGTGACCCCTTGCAAGAGGCAGCTCCGGGGTTATTTCCTTTTGGGAACCAGAAGAAGTTGTTTTTGAAGACCTGGGAGGAGGTGTTTTCTGCCCCTCCATGGACCTGTGAGGTTGCAGTTCCATCCAGGATCCCTCTCATCAGGGATCCCCGTCAGCAGAAAAGGAAAAAGAACTACTAACTGTGAGAACTCATCTACAATTTGGAGGATCCCCATGCGGAGTCTTCAAAGCCAATGGGGAGAGAGAGGATTTACAGTATGTTTTGCCATCTTGGAGGTTTTTCCCATTCACGTAGGGGTTGCCCTGCCCACTTGAGTGACCATCTCACCTAATCCAGGAGGGAGGACGATCCCTTGTCTACTTGCACAGGTAGAGGACAAAGGTTGCAGAGAGAGCCCGAAAGACTGTGGATCAGGAATCTGATTTATTGTGCCATCAATCCATCAGTGTTTGCAGTCGAGAGGTTATTTTGGACACTAATCCGGTGGCTCCTGCTTGTTATTTGGGCATCCAGCACACAGTGAACAGAGAATACCCTCTCCCCCGGAAATTTCAGGAAGGAAGCTAGTCCCCTCTGCCCCGGGACTGGAGAGGACCCCTTCCCCCCCCCCCCCCCACCAAGTCCAAATGATCCACACCCTGGGTAAAAGGGGCGAGTAAATTGCTAGCCAGGGTCCCGGCCCCGAAGAGCTCATAAATAAGTTTATGGCCCTGCCCGGGGTGGATGTGCCCACCGAGATGGTGTTGCGCACAGAAATGCGCAGCCTTTGCTCTGATTGGGCAAGCTGCACAGTGCGCTGGGAGATTGATTCAGCGTGTGGTCAGCAGCTCAGACAGGCCGCTCGCACCAGTCACATCTGCCTGTCACCAAAACTCACAGAAAGCACAGCTTTTTACACTGAATTCAGCTACACTATTCGAAGAAGGATTGATCACAGTTGTAACAGTTCAGAGACTCTGTGACAGTTATTTATTTATTTTTGTCATTTCATTGTCTATTTATTACACACTTCTCCGTGTATTTATACTCATCAGTCAGTTGCCAGAGCTTGGTCCTGCTATCTGGTCCTTGGATCCTGTGTCCATCCTTGTTGCCTGAATCCAGAAGACGTCTCTGTTTCCAGTTTCTGCCTTCAGCATTTCTGCTTACACTCGTTCATGTTCCTGGTTTCCTAGTGCACTCTAGCTTCTCATTCTTTTCCAGACTTTTCGCTCTTTGTTTGTATGGGGGGGGGGGAGGGGGGGGAGGCTGTTTTTTTAATCAAGAGATGGATTAAGCCATGAGCTGGCGTAAACGCAGGTGTGAGTGGGTGGAAACCATCGTGCAAAGAGCGGGAGGTGGGGAGGAGCATGTATGTTGCACCATCTTTTTACTTTTCCCACTAGAAACATATTTACAGTATAGAAAAGGCTTGGAGTTTGGGGTTTTTGAAACATTGTTGTTTTCAGGAAGGAGAGCCGACGTTTGAAAAAGAAGAGAGAAAAGTTGCTTAGAGTAGAAAGAGAAAGAAAGAGGCAGTGAAGGAGATGCTTCACACATTTTTACACAGCGATACAGAAGTGCAAGTTACAGAACCCGGGCTTGTCAAATCTACACAGAAAAACATTAAAAATTCACACGACAGTCATTTAAAAATTAGAGATGAAAAAGACTAAAGGGTATCTTTTGAGCTTATGCCTGTAAATTATTATTAATCAGTGGCAATTTATTGCCATTCCCTTGAATACCTTAGGTCACAATAAAGTTAGATTGGTGACATAGCATAATATTGAGTGCAAAGATCTCTGAAAACTGAAGACTCTAGTTTAGGTTCTCCGTTCATCACTCACTGTGTGACAATGAATAAACCATTTAATCTCCTGATCAAATGTAAGGTTTTGTCCCTCCCTTTTTTTTTCTTAGTTACTAGCGGTATGTGAGCAAGACTGCTGTCTACAAGTGAAGGCATGTGTATAGCGTAGGCGTGTGCAAGATCACACGAGCGTGACGTATGCACGAGAGGGGCACGGACAATGAGTGAGCGTTGTGGTAGGTATGTGTAGCAGGAAAGGTTCTCCGAGCTGCTTTTTAAAAGACAAATGCTGTGGTCTCCGGCGGCGATTGCCTACGGGTGTTCAAATTCAGGTCATCGTCGACTTGAAAATATGAGAAGTCCCTTATCCCCTTCCCTTTCCTTCAGGCCGATGCAATAAAACCTGCGGGAGAGCCGGCGCTCCAAGGCCAGTGTCTGCTCTCCCGACGCATGCCCAGGCACTTCTCCTGGGCGCGCGATTTTGTATTTAAATTAGGGCCCATGCGTGTCCCTAGCGCCTCCTTATTAGCGGAAGCGGCCGGCTGTCAGCAGGTCCGACAACCGACGCTTAATTTTACCGGCGTCGGTTGTCAAACCCGCTGACAGCCAAGGGTTAGGAAAACGGACGGCGGCAAAATTGAGCGTCCGTTTTCGAACTCGCCGACCGGTGGGAAGATTTCTTTTTCTTTAAGTTTTTGGGTTTTTTTTTATTTTTGGGGCCTCCGACTTAATAGCACCATGATATTAAGTCGGAGAGTGCACAGAAAAGCAGGCCTTAATTTCTGAGAGTAAAATGTGGGGCTTGGCTGCACATTTTACTTTCAGTATCCCAGGCAAATAACTAATAGGCTCATCAACATGCATTTGCATGTGATGAGTGCTATTAGTTTCCGCGAGTTTGGCCGCGCGTTTTCAAGGCGCTATTACCCCTTACGGTATAAGGGGTAATAGACGCGCGTCGAAAACGCACGGCCAAATCGGTGCTAAAGGGTGCGCTCAGCTGAGCGCACCGTACTGAATCGGCCTGCCTTGTGAGTGAAGGGAGGGATTTTCCAGGAATATACCGCGCAAACTGAAGTGTTTTGCGTGGTTCCTGGTGCAGGTTTCCTATGATCCTCTGCATCCAGACAATGATTCTGGCCCCTTCCCTATCACTTCAGAGGGGAACAGATTCATACAAAATGTTTGCATCATCTCTAGCTACAGACGTGCTCGTTTGCAATTACATTCTTATTCACATTTCTATCAAAATTCTATTGAATTTATTCACAATTAAGGCTAAAATGAAAACATTCTGATTGGTTATTAGACGAACTGGTAGAAGACAGAAGCATTGCCATCAATTTGTAAAGGACGCCTACAAAAGGATAGATCCCTTATTGTATGCTGGTTATGCTAATAAAGTGAAACAATTGGGGTTGTTTTTTTTTTTTTTAATCTGTTCAAGAATGTAGAACAATCTGGTTTGCATTGCTGATGTAGTAGGAGAAATTAACTTGGGGAAGATACATTTTAATGCTGTGCAATATATGGCTGTTAACCATATTTGAGGAGCTGGGATAAGATTCCAGGAAGGAGGCTCTCCTTTCCAAGAAGGAGGTCACCAAATGTGGCAGCTCGGTTGGCAATGGCTGGACACCTGCAAGAGTCAACAGGCAGGTATTAGAACATCCTATGGAACAGGCAGGTATTAGAACATCCTATGGAACACCGGCAAAAGGTTTTTGGTTACCTTGCAAATGTTTTCTATTCATTATTAAGGATATTTTACTTTAAGTAAAACGTGTGCTTTTTGTATTGAAGAGAAATTAATATACAGTTTACATCAGAAGTTGCTAGGATTGTTTTTATTATTGAGATTTTTATATTCTGCTTTTTGGCACTTCAGAGTGGATTACATTCAGGTACTTCCCTATTCCCACAGAGTTTCTAATCTAATTTTGTACCTGAGGCAATGGCGGGTAAAGTGACTTGCCCAAGGTCACAAGGAGTGAGAGTGGGATTTGATTGCTGCTTTCCCAGGGTTGTAGCCTGCTGCCCTATCCACTAGGCTACTCCTCCACTCCCAATGTGGAAATCTGATCGATAACAAACTGACAAAGTGAGAAAACATTAAAGAAAAAATGATTAAACAAATCTTCAGCTAAATAAAACATTCGGGCCGATACAGTAATGTCCACAGGAGAGCGGGCGAATGCCCGCTCTCCCGGCGCGCGCACAGGCCATTCTCCTGTGCGCGTGATTCACTATTCAAATTAGGCCCGGCGGTAAAAACAGGCAAAAGGAGGGTGACTGGAGCGGCGGCTGTCAGAGGGTTTGACAGCCGACGCTCAATTTTGCCGGAGTCGGTTCTCGAGCCCGCAGACAGCCACGGCTTGGAAACCGGACGCCGGCAAAATTGAGCGTCCGGTTTTCGACCCGACAGCCGAGGGCCAACTTCAAATTTTTTTTATTTTTTTTTTTTACTTTTGGAAACTTTCGGGACCTCCGACTTAATATCGCCATGATATTAAGTCGGAGGGTGCACAGAAAAGCAGTTTTACTGCTTTTCTGTGCACTTTCATGGTGCCTGAAGAAATTAGCGCCTATCTTTGGGTAGGCGCTAATTTCTGAAAGCAAAAAGTGCGGCTTGGTTGCACAGTTTGTTTTCTGAATCGCGCGGGAATACCTAATAGGGCCATCAACATGCATTTGCATGTTGTGGGCGCTATTAGGTTCGGGGGGGTTGGGCGTGCGTTTTCGGCCCCTTACTGAATAAGGGGTAATGCTAGCGCATCGAAAACGCGCGTCCAATAGAGGGTTAACAGTGAGCTCCGTCGGCGCGCACTATACTGTATATGCCCATTTGCTAGGAATATAAGGTATTGCTTTTGCTGCTCTAGACCGGAGTACAACACATCAAACCCTGGCCAGTGCCGGTGGAAGGGTGTCCAGCCGTCCTAGGCGATGATGACTGTAGCGTGATCTCTCTCTCTCTCTCCCCCCCCCCCCCCGACAAACCGCTCCAGCTCCTCAAAGATATACGTACCCGAAAATGCCCTCCAGCTCCGAGCCTCACCCGCGCGGCTTCTCCTCTGGTCCATCCTTTCGAAACTGCTGCCCTTGCTGGATACTCTGATGGCCCTCCCGCTTCCAGCGCCCTAGGCCACCACCTAATGCTTACGCCGGCCCTGACCCTGGTTCTAGAGTGCTTCAAGTCGGTTCTCGAGCCAACAGGAGAGGCAGCGATTTGAGCAAATCAGTGGGAGGAGTAGGACTGGAGAAGAGGTCTTGCGGGTCCTAGCCCATTACTGTAACCACTGGGCTTCTTCTGATCATGAAGAAAAATCCCACCTTTTGTTTACGGAAGGAAGTTAAGACCATAAAAAATGCTAGGGATGTGCATTCATTGCCAACAAATGCCAAAAATGCAATGAATGAGGTTATTTTGGGGTATTTTCATATTCATGGCGTTTTTGGGAAAATTTTTTTAAAAAAAAAGACTCTGGCAGCCCTGGCTGGGCCTCTCCAGGCCAAAAAATTGATTTGCCCTGCAGGTGCCGGCTGGGCTGGCTCTGGGCTAGCTCCGGCACCGGGCCCTGGCTCAGTTTATGGGCCCAGGAAGTCCCAGTGAAGGCTGCCAGAGGCCCCCCCCCCTTTTTTTTTAATGTTTCAGTTTGGCAAATGAAGCAAATTGAAAAAAAAACCCCACATTAAACAAATTGAAACAAAATGACCTCGCCCAAAAACAAAAAAAAAATGAAGTGAAACAAAAAAATCGGGGGCTGCTGATCCCTAAGAAATGCCAAGCTGGGTCACACTCAGGTCCCGTGAGCCCAGCATCCTGACCCCTACAGTAGCCGATCTGGATCACAAGTATCCAGCAGATCCATTCCTTGTTACTCACTTCCAGGGGCAGCAATAGCTTTATGTTTTGAAGACTTTCTCTCCAGGAACCTGCCCAAGCCTCTTTTAAACGCCGCTGTGCTCGTCGCCTGCACCACGTCCTCTGGCAACGGATTCCGCAGCTTGATTGTGCTCAGAGTGAAAACGCACTTTCCATGATTTATTTTACGTCTTCCTGGAATGTCCCCGTGCTTTGGTATTATTTGAAGGGGTAAATCACTGTCCCTTAATCACCTGTTCCACCCCCCACTCATGATTGTATGAACATTGATCATTTTGCCTCTCTTTTCCCAGCTGAAGAGCCCTGGACTTTGTAACTGCTCACAGGGGGAGCCGTTCCACCCCCTTTTATCATCATTGTCGCCTTTCTCTGCTGCGCCTTGAGGGTGGGACCACAGAGAGTGCTCTAACCAGCGATGGAGCAGCCCAAGAATAAGACGCTGCCAAGCTTCTGCGGACAGGACTTTCTGTAGCAATCAGCACTTGAGTGGATGAGGCCGAGACCTAATTACAAAAGGCGTTTTCTCGTCCAGAAAGAGCTCACCTTATGGCAGCTGGGTCAGTTTAACTGTAATAGTGGATTTCTTCTTTGTAACATGAAAATAAACATCCCCCCCTATATATAAATAGCAATATCACCAAAAATGATCTTGAACGTATTCAGGTACTACGCGGTCAGCTGCATGGGAACTAGGCACTTTAAATTTTGATGTGTCTTTATCGGCTGTCCATCTGCAATTCTTACAGCCCCCATATACATTACTACAAGGAACGGGCAGAAAAAAAGTTAATAAATCCTTCCACATATTGAAAAGGCTTCTCAAAGGGCTGCTGAACGGCTTTAATAAAGCTTTATTTTTTAATGTGCTGAATTATTTACACGGAGGCTTCATTCACATCCTTCTGCTCTATCTGAGGCTTTGAAAAAAAGAGAAGATACTGAACCCATGCTTCCCCATTTCCCCCCTTGTCTCTCTCCCTCTCACCCCATTCTCTCTAGCTGCCCTGTTAGGCTTTCAGTTGCCTTGCCCCCACAGGGGCCCGATGCAATACCGCGCGCTAGTCGCCGCGCACGGCTTAACATGCGAATGGCTGCGCGTTTTGGCCGCGTGTCCATCACCCCCCGATCCAATACAGAGATTAGCGCGTCCAAATCACTGCCTAGCTAACGGGCCGATACAGTAAAGTCCGCGGGAGAGCGGGCGAATGCCCGCTCTCCCGGCACACGCACAGGCCACTCTCCTGTGCGCGCGATTCAGTATTCAAATTAGGGTCAGCGGTAAAAAGAGGCGCTAGGGACACTAGTGCGTCCCTAGCGCCTCTTTTTGGACAGGAGCAGTGGCTGTCAGCGGGTTTGACAGCCGATGCTCAATTTTGCCGGCGTCGGTTCTCGAGCCCGCTGACAGCCACGGGTTCGGAAACCGGACGCCGGCAAAATTGAGCGTCCGGTTTTCAACCCGCGAGCCGTGGGCCGACTTCAAATTTTTTTTTTTTTAAACTTTTTGTAACTTTCGGGACCTTCGACTTAGTATCGTGCGTCCAATCGTGGGTTAACAGTGCGCTCCGGCGGACTGTATCGGCCTGTAACAGCGCTCATCACATGTAAATTCATGTAGATGAGGCTATTAGTTAATCCCCGCGAGCCAATACATTTTCCATGTGGCCGTTGCGTCCTTGCAATGCGGCAAATTCTGCGCCAGCCCGGGGCTGGCGTAAAGATATGCCACACTCAAGAGCGCATTGAAAAAAAAAGAAAAGTCCTGCCTTATGTGATTCCTCCTAATAGTATTGTAGCGATACTAAGCAGGAGGAATCAAATAAAGCAATATTTATTTATTTATTTATTTTATTTTTAATTTTTATATACCGAAGTTCTTGTGAGAATTACAAATCACTCCGGTTTACATAAAACGATGAACTGCCCAACCGCGAAATTAAAAAAAAAAAAAAAAAGATTGTGGAAAAAACAATACTGGATGCCCAATACACACATAAGATACAAGCGAGATACGTGGCCAGGACAGTGTATCTATGCCGATAGCGGGAGAAAACGGACTCTCTTAGGTTGAGCGTCCGTTTTCACAAGCGGCTTGACAGCCGCCTCTCCTGTCCATCCAATGCTGAGAAGGCGCTAGGGATGCACATTTTTCCCTAGCGCCTCCTTTTTGGTGCAACTCTTCATTTAAATATTGGATCGTGCACCTAGGAGAACTGGCCGGGCGTGCGTTAGGAAAATGGGTGCTCAACACTGAGCGTCCGTTTTCTGTGCATGGTTGTTGCATTGGCCCCCATAGTGCTGAAGCCTCAGGATGTAGTGCAGCAGTCGCTCGACCTGGTAGCTGGACCTTGCACAGTGGAAGAATGGCGGAATGAATGCCCTTGCGGTGCTGAGATGAGAAATCTCCGTAGAATCAGGAATAATAAAGAGAAGTGAACATTCCTAAGAGAAAGCAGCAGAGGCGGGAATTGGGGGATGGAACCGTAATGGGGTATAATCTTGTTTACACTTGGAAAATGTCATTAACTTTTCTTGTATGGGCAGTTTCGCTGACAAATCAGGATTGTTAAAAACAACTGAAAGTATGGAGCAATAACATATAAGTTTATTGATTAATTGCTGCTTGTGAGCCACTGTGAAGCTAAACAACCTGAAGACAGCAGAGCACTGTTAACCTCTCCGCCAGGTAAATTCTGTTTAGTCAGCTTCTTAATTGCCCTGCTTTGTATATAAATGAGAAGAAAGCTCCCTATGGATTCCACAGAAAGGTTAGCGGCTTCTCATAGCATTTGAGATGAATGTTGGAATCCACTAAGCACGAATGAGTCTTTTGGCAAAGAGCATGCATTTTGTATTAGTAGGTGCAAATTTCACTTTAGTTTGGTGCAGATTCAATGAGAAATAAGGCTGTAGATCGTTTTGCAAGGTGTGTGGAGGGAAGGTTTAGACAGCATGGCAAACTCTGGAGTAGTAAGCGTTGCTAGAAATGCATTATTGTTTCTGCACCATGGGTCATGAGAAACCAGCAAACTGGTGGACCAGTGTGGTCTTTTAAGGCAAAGCATGCATGTTTGCATTCTTCTTCTTGCCACAAACTGGACTGAAACACTTGGGTTTTCTGAACACATGAAAAACAGAACAAGCATCCACAAATTAGAAACAGAAATAGGCAGGCAAAAACTGAACTAGAAACTGCAGGTAGCCCGGCCCTAGAGGTGTGGTGACATTTGAACCAAACAGGAAATGTCAATTTCATTTTGTTTTCAAAACAAGACAAAAACAATTTTTCTTTTGTTTTATTTTGGACTGCCAACACCACCATCTATGTAACAAAATCCACCCAGTTCAGGTCCCTCTTCCTGCAAAAATAAAAGGCCTCTCTGGGCCCATCTGACTTCCCCCCACCTCGTCAACCCTCCCTTATCCCATCAGAGGGTAGGGGGTGTCTTCCATGGGTAGGCACGACCCCTGGTCGCTCCTGCCCCTCAGTTTTGGGATATCAAAATGGCTACCGATCAACCTGAGGCCTAGATTTATCAAAATGCGGTAAGTATCACAAAAGGAGAGAGAGAGAGAGAGAGTTAGGGTTAGGGGCCACTTTGACATTCAAAGTGAGACGTACGAACAGAACACTGCTCTCTTGTGAAGATTTGATGACCTTTGGCGTGAGGAAACTCACTCCAAGATGAGATTTGGGCAATGTTCTCTCAACCTAGCTTGATGGACTACACCTAAAATAGGCCTTGCGGGAGACATCGCGAAAGGCGGTAAGACCTTACCGCACAGTCACGGCAGCTATCGGACTGCCTAACACAATTCAAAAAGGTGTAGTTAAAATCGGCCTTAAGTCTGTGCAATAGCTCTTCGCAGACAGGCAAACCCAGTCCACTCCCCGCCCCTAACTCCTCCTATTTTCCAAATTTGCATCGCACCATACGATATGGTGCTATTGCATGATTTAAACACGTTTTTGCATGCGGTAAGGGCCTATCGCTTGCGTTAACGGGGCTTTTCACATGCGATAAGCCCTTAACGCATGCGAAAATGCCTTAGCGCATTTTGATAAATGACCCTATGAGGTTGGTTTTATTACATTTATATGGCAAAACCTAGTTTCTACTCTCACCTTATTCTCTGTGCTGATCTTATCCCTCCATCACGCCATCGCAGCCCTCCATTTCTGGTTTCTCATTCCCAACTAGCTGTGTTTTTTTTACTCCCTCACCAGTTGCTCCTCCTTTTCCCTTACCCCCTCCCAGCCTTCCTTCTCTCTGTATCGCTCATGCCTCCTCTGGCTATCTCTCCTCTCTGCTTGTTACCCTCCGTCCCTCTCACTTTCAGACCAATGCAATAACCTTTGCTTTGAAACCGTGCACAGTTTCACTGGTAAAATTTGTTTAACTCCAGATGCGGTAAGCTACTGCTTTACTAACGCATCGGGAGCTAAAATGTGCGGATACTCAGCTAAAGCACGTGTTCGGCACACGCTGAATTCACATTTTAATTTGGGGGGGGGGGAGGGGAGTGAGTAGACTTTCATACAACTCCGGGGAAAGGCTACAGCTTCGGCGGTCGGCTCTCGCTGGCCTTCGGCCGTTCAGGGGGAACTGGAGCTGCCGACGGGGGAGCCTCCAGCTCCAGGGTTGGAGGATCTCTTAAAGGGCCAGCAGCCCTATTGGAAGATCCGCAGCTCTTGGCCTAACTGCTGCCAGCTGTGAATTCCCTCAGTGCTGAAAACGTAACTCCACCTCTGACCAGGAGTAAAATTTCCAGCGCTAGCAAAACGGGAGTTATTCCAGCGCCCCTCTCTGAATTGGGAGGGAATAGCTAAAGCCGACGTTAGCAGGGGATTTCCATGCAAGGTCGCTGAGACAGACGCACGGTTTTACCTGCACATTTTATGCATGTAAAATGCCTTGCAGCATCAGCAGTAAGGTGCACACTCACATTATGTGCAATCAAGTGCAGATAGAACTGTGTGTTCTGCTGAGCTGAATGCATTTTATTGCATCCGCCTGTTTGTGCTCCATTTGGCCTCTTTCTCTTCTGTGCTCCCGAGCATTCCCATGCTTTTTAAATCATTCTCAACCTCTCCCCCTTCTGTCTTGCTCCCTTTCTGTCTTCTATGGCCCCCGCCCCCCCCCCCCCCCTGCATCTTCCTGCTCTCCCTTGTGACCATTTTTTGACCCTTTCCCTGCCTTCTGTAACCCCTGGGCTGATACCCTCATAAGGAGTCCAATTTCATGGGTTTTTGATGTCCTCACCTCCCATACAAAAATACAGTGGAAAAAAATCCCCCAAATAATATAATGTACTGCTTTTTCTGACCATTGATAATAGGCCCTCCCGGCCAGCGAATATAGCCTTCTTTTGCCTTATAATTAATCAGTGTGTCCCTTTGTGCCCAAACCATCAGGGAAATATTTTTTTTGTTATTTTTTTCAAGCAATTAAAATCCACTTAGCGCAACCATAACACTTGTGTCTGTTTTCGTTCACCCAACATAAACCCCAACACGATCCTTGTTTTCATTAAGGCTGTGCATCAGGGGGAACAAGTAATCTCTTCAGATTGTTAGTAGGAGTAGATACACCATATGCTCATACACCATAAGCCACACTCTTCCAGGATTCCCTGGTGGGGGTGATTACTCTTCAGAGCCCTGAGATTTTTCACATTTTCTGAAAGACCCAATATGTGATTCCAACATAACTTTACTCAGGAGGAGTTCTGCAGATATCATGTTTTTTGGGCTTGCACGACAGGGTGAGGGGGTCTGGATTAACTGTAGGGAGTGCAGGGTAAAGAACTAGAGGGGTCTGGGTGATCTCAAAGTAGACTGGGCAAACTGGTGGACTAACTGGAAAAAACTGCAAATGTCCCTTATGGGAGCATGTTTTAAAATCCACTTACATTAAAGAAGGCAAAGTCCTACGGAAGAATCGTGAAGTAGGTAGGCTCACAGCCTGTTTGCTGTTAATCCTGTTATATGTAATTAATATTTATTAATTCTGTTATTTGTAAAGCCTTGTTGCTAATTTATTGTTAATTGTAAACCGCGGTGATGTATATTTTACGTACTGCGGTATATAAAAACCTCTAAATAAATAAATAAATAAATAAGTAATCCCTTAATATTAGGAGCATACTTATGCGCAGCAGGCATATTTTAAACCTTACAGGCCCGATATTCAGCTCTGGCCGTTTGAGCAAACTTAGCCAGCTATGACTTATCCGGCCAAGTTACAAGGGATATTCAGCGGCATGGCTATGCTACTGAACATCCACGGTCAAGGTGCTACTTAGCCAGATAAGTTAAATCCGGCTAAGTCAGATCAGCTCTAAGGCAGATCTAATTTATCCGATTAACTTAACTGGATAAGAATAAATATTGCTACTTAACTGGATAAATAGCGCCGCCCTGATCCACCCACTGCCAGTCCACAAATTGGCTGGCTAAAAGATAGCCGGATAAGTGACTTATCTGGCTACCTAGCAGCCGCTGATTTTCAGCATGCCACTGGATAGCCGGATAAGTCCTATTTATCTGGCTTACTAGCACTAAATGCGCCTTCAATATCGAGCGCCACGTGTATAAATGCACGCACAATTTAAAATTCCACCATATGTTCGCTTGTGCGCCCGTATGTGTGTGTGTGTATGGGCGCCTGGGCACTCATTTTAAAATTATCCTGTCTCTGTCTAGGCAGGAACATAGGCTTCAGAGTGGAGAGTTTACTGGTGATATCAGAGCATGAAGTGAGAAGGGATGCAGCCGCTGGTGTATGTACATATATTACACAAATGTTTTAACTGTACCATGACTTAATTTGGGGGGCAATCTTCAAACTGTCCACACTGGGACAAAGTCCGCAGGTACTTTTCACCAGCGGACTTACTACCAATTTTTTAAATCAAAAGACCGTGCACACTTTCTCTTTGAAACTTTCAGCAGTTATGAAATATCCATGGATATTTACATCTACTATTTTGTGCCGGTGAGATATTGTAGGAAAAGTAGGTGTGTAGAGCTGAACATATAATCTATGCATGTACTCTTCATCCCTCAACCAGAACATTCCTCTGGGAATGCCTCCATTTAATGCAGCTAAAAGTGCACACTCTATTGATGGCAATTTTCAGACAACTGTTTACATGGGTAAAATACTTCAGTAGCTTTGAAAATTACCCTTTTTATCTCTGTGTGGAAAAAAAAAGGTAAGCTTTAAATATAGGGATTCAGGAACATGTGCCCTCTGTCAGAAGATTGATCTCTCACCTGTAATGAGAGTTATGCATTCATTATAAATGAATGAGTAAAACACAGTAAATGAGCTTATTTTAATTTCATTTGTGGACCCTGGAAACAAATTGAGGAGTTTCCACAAATATTAATGAAAATGTTTGACTCATTTGTTGGTTTTCCATTCAAATCTATGGCAGATTCAAGTCTATGTCTGTGTACTGCTGAGCAAAAAAACAACTGATAACAGCTTTGTCGGAGCAGAGGCAGGACAGGTTGGCAAGGACACCAGACAGAGGACATGTTACGATCCTGCTCCATCCTGTGAGCAGGCCCTCATGTAGCCGGCCTGATGCTGCAGGACATCCTTCTTGTGGCCTGGGAAACTGCCGACTCTGGGGCCTTGTTCTTCACAGTGGAGTGCCGCCGCTGTAGACTTTCTCTGCGTGGCTGAGAGCTGCCAACATTCCTCCTCTTCGTGGCTCACAAAGCCGCCGCCATCGCTGTCTTCATCTCTGTGGCAGGGGATGCCACTGCCGATGCTGCCAGAGTGGCAGGGAAGTCGCTGTCTCTCATCTACGTGGCAGGGACTCCACCGCCGACTCCTCCATCTCTCTTCGGGTCCTGCATAGGCGCGGGCACGCATCTCACTTCAGTATTTAAAGGGCCAGCAGCGGGAAAAGCCCCGCGGCCCAAACGATGACATCATCAACCTGCTCTTTAGTCCAGCCCTATAAAAGGACTCTCTTCCACTTCCTCGGGGTCTTCAGGTTTTCAAATCTGGACTCCACAGTTGTACATGCTCTTTTTCTGGTCAATGTCCTCCATGGTTTTCTTTTCTCTTGATGGCTCTTCATTTGATGTCCTAGATGTTCCTGGTCTCCTTCATACTGATGTTTTTCGTTGGAGCTCCTTTGTTGTCTTCTTGGTGTCCTGATGTTCCTTGTCCAGAAGTTCCGATGTTCCATGTCCAGATGTTACTGATGTTCCGTGTTCTAGCCTTGGTCCTGTCGTTTTCATTTCCAGTGCTTTGTCCTACTTCCAGGTTTCCTGTTTGTCCACTCTTCCTGGGGTGCCACCATCATGGTCCATGACCAGCCCCTGGGGGCTGTGTAGGGCACTTCGTGGCACAAGGCCTGTCTTCATGTTTGCAGCGTAAGTCTCCGGAAGGCTCCTTGTTTTTAATGCCGAGGTCTGTTTCTGAATCCGAGTTCTGAGTCTTGAATCCTGAGTCTTGAATTCTGTTCCCAGACTTCGGAGTAACTTGTGCCTTCTTCTGTCCATACCCAAGACTCAAGCCAGAACCTACTCTGCTTTAGCGTGGTCTGCGACTAGCCATGGGCGGCTGTGTAGGGCACGCCTCAGTGCAGGCCTCTCCTGGATCTTTGATATGTTCTGGTGCCAAGTCTTCACTTTCTCACCTGGCTCTGCTTCGCTTTTGGTGTGGTCCATGACCAGCCATGGCGGCTGTGCAGTAGTTACCCTGTACTAGTGCCTGAACCCTGAATCCTCGCCTGAGTCTTCCAAGTATCCTGGAACCTCATCTGAGTCTTCCAAGTTTCATGTATCCTTGTTTGAGTCTTCCAAGTTCTACATAACCTCATCTGAGTTTTCCAAGTATCATGAGTCTTCATCTGAGTCTTCCAAGTTCCACGTATCCTTGTCTGAGTTACCAAGTTCCTGAGTTCCTTGTCTTGTTCCTGCCCTCAGCTTCCGTCTGGCCTCATGCACTCTTCGTTCCCAAGTGGCAGGTCTGGAAGGGCTACTGAGTGGCCGGAGGGCTACTATTGAGACCAGCATTGCATTGCTGGGTCTCACCGGTGCATGCAGGTCTGGTGGAGGGCTGAGCCTGCCTTGTTCCAGTTCCTGTTGTTCCAAGTCTTGATCCTGGTCCAGCCTTGTTCCTGCTTCAGCCCATGCCTGAACAGTCTCACCTCCCATGGTGTGTTTCTTGGGGCGCCTCCCTAAACCACGCTGTGGCCCAAGGGCTCACAAGCTCTCTGAGCTAGCGACCGCACTTCTGTGCTCACAACAGGACAAATCACGGTGCAGCATTTTTTTTTTTAGCTAGCCTATACCTCTATCTGAATCAAGTGAGACTAATGTACTCCCATTGTAAAGTCTCAGCATGTGCAAGAAACTCTGTATTTCCTTTCTAGCAGTTGTTAGGAAGGACCTGTTTTGAGAAGCTCTCTCAGAGTTAAAAAAAGAAAAAAAAAAGCAAGCCATAAAAAGTTGGATTTGACACTGGTAAAAGGCTGTTTCTGATCTTCTCTACTACAATGGTCTTACTTGCTGTGCCAGAAAGACAAGGGCTGTGACATTGCTGCCTTTTCTCTTCTATGGTTATTGCTTCTGAGATAACGAAGGCAGTATTTTCACCAACTAATTCTGAGGAAGAATCTTATCTGGGGTTCTCTGAATCAAAACTTGAAGAGCTAGTAGCTGAAGAAAATTTGGATGGATTAGTCAATAGAATTTAAGCCTCCAGTAGATGGGGGAGATAGATAATTTGGATGGATTAGTCAATAGAATTTAAGCCTCCAGTAGATGGGGGAGATAGATAATACAGATGGTGTTGAGATCAGGAAGAGCAGGCAGTGAAGTAGAGTGCATGAGTTTTGTCCCTGGTATTTTTCCTCAGTGTCCTCCTTCAACCTCAACTTCAGTGCCAGCATTAACCCCCAAGGTGTAGAGGAGATTTCATGGAAAATATCCCTAATCTGGAAGCCCTTTAAAGTGAGGGAGTATCCACATTTTGCTAAATCCCTTCACTGCAGTAAAGACATCAGTAAAGGGAAGCAATTGTGTCATCTGACAAACCCTAGTATGCAGCATCACCTGAAGAAACAACATTTACTAGCATTGGCATCAGAGGATAGTGGCAGTACTAACCTTCTGCTATTCAAAGTAAAATCCAAAGGAAATGGGTAGAAAGGGGAAAACATCTCCCCAAGCTGATCCCACAACCCCTTTCCAGCAGTCAGGTGGCAGACCAGCAGTCCTCTGCCATGCATCTGCAGCAGCAACCCACCATAGATGAAATGGTTGGTGTTTTGTATCATTGTCCTGGGGAAAGAGGCAGGCAGCATCCACAGTGGTAATGAAAAGCATTGGGGAATGAATTCCCTGGATGACCAACCCCTGCAAATAGTGGAGAACATGGGCTTTAAGTTATCTGCTGTATGTGTTAGCCCTCAATTACAAAATCTCCTTCAGAACTACATTGAGTAGGAGGTTATTCCCACCCTGTACAATTAATGCCATGGTCTCATGCAGGCACTGCTGGCTATGGCAGAGCGGAGTATCGTGCATTTAACAAATGATATCTGGACCAGCATGAACTCTACACACATTTACCCCTCCCTGATGGCATACTGGTGGCACTTGACTGAGGCAGGAACAGCTCTAACAGGGACTGAACATCAGGGTGCGAGAGAGCTGTGCTGCACACGCAGGTGATGGATACCACCATACCATATGCAATATTCTGATGAAAGATGCTGGAGGGTTGTCAGCTAAACTGGAGAGGAAGGAGTCTTCAAGCAGGTTTCTTTGACAGACAGTTGGAAAAATATGCCCCAAATATACTGTTTTAGTGGTGATGCTACTACTATGCCTACCTTCTATGCCCCTGTACTACCTTGGGGAGTCTTGCTGCTGCTCTGCCTACCTGCCATGCCCCAATTATACCATCCTAGATGTCTTGCTGCCATTCTGCCTATCTACCATGCCCTGATGTACCTCCTCAGGGGTTATACTGCTACTATGCCTACTTGTCATGCCTTTGATGTATCAGAATGGGAGTTTTGGTTCCTTCATGTTGCTTATTGTTTGCATATTAGCCTTGTCCCACCCTACTTCTTTATTTGTTTTACTAAGATGTTTTGTCCTCAGAAAAAATGTGAAAAAAGAAAAAATAATACAAGTTTCTCTTTCCACTCTACCTCCTTTTTGTTTCTTTGTTTTGTTCTACCTCTCTACAATCCCAGCCTAGTTCCCCAACCCTACACCTTTCGTTGTTATACTGAAGTATTTTGTCTTCAGAAAAATAAATGTGAAAAAATAAAAAATATCAAGTTTCTCCTCCTACCCCACCTCTTTTCTGGTTTCTCATCTTGCTGTCTAGGCTTTTGTGCTCTTTGCAATGAATCAGCCTTTCTGCTGTTTGCAATTCATCACACTATGTCTTGGAGGTTTTGACACCTTTGTGCTGCTTGTGATTCCCCACATTATGTCTTTGGTGTCAGTTCTCATTGGCATGTATTAGCTCTACAATTATCACAGTTATCCAAATAATAGATAGAACCATAACTGATTTAATGAGCCAATCGCCTTTGTGTACATAAGTGCATGCCTGCATAGCTCAATCCTTACTGTTTGATAGAGATGTGAATCGTGTCCTCGATCGTCTTAACGAACGATTTCGGCTGGGAGGGGGAGGGAATCGTATTGTTGCCGTTTGGGTGTGTAAAGTATCGTGAAAATCGTTAAAATCGTGAGCCGGCACACTAAAACCCCCTAAAACTCACCCCCGACCCTTTAAATTAAATCCCCCACCCTCCCGAACCCCCCCCCCCAAATGCCTTAAATTACCTGGGGGTCCAGCGGCACACTAAAACACGGCACACTAAAACCCCCTAAAACCCACCCCGACCCTTTAAATTAAATCCCCCACCCTCCCGAACCCCCCCCCCCCCAAATGCCTTAAATTACCTGGGGGTCCAGCGGCACACTAAAACCCCCTAAAACCCACCCCGACCCTTTAAATTAAATCCCCCACCCTCCCGAACCCCCCCCCAAATGCCTTAAATTACCTGGGGGTCCGCAGCGGCGGTCCGTAGCTTAAATTACCTCCGTAGCGGCGGTCCGTAGCTAAATCGGGGGAAGGGGGAGAGCAGGAAAACCGGCACACTAAATCGTGTAGTCTTCAGCCGGCGCCATTTTGCAAAATGGCCGCCGCAAAATGGCGGCGGCCATAGACCAAAATGATTCGACGCAGGAGGTCGTTCCGGACCACCGCTGGACTTTTGGCAAGTCTTGTGGGGGTCAGGAGGACCCCCCCAAGCTGGCCAAAAGTTCCTGGGGGTCCAGCGGGGGTCCGGGAGCGATCTCCTGCCGTGAATCGTTTTCCGTACGGAAAATGGTGCCGGCCATATGCGTATGGCCGGCGCTATTGTCCGTACGGACAATGGCGCCGGCAGGAGATCGACTGCAGGAGGTCGTTCAGCGAGGGTTCCGGACTCCCGCTGAACGACCTCCTGCAGTCGATCTCCTGCCGGCACCATTTTCCGTACGGACAATGGCACCGGCCATACGCGTATGGCCGGCACCATTTTCCGTACGGAAAACGATTCGCAGCAGGAGATCGCTCCCGGACCCCCGCTGGACCCCCAGGAACTTTTGGCCAGCTTGGGGGGGCCTCCTGACCCCCACAAGACTTGCCAAAAGTCCAGCGGGGGTCCGGAACGACCTCCTGCGTTGAATCGTTTTGGTCTATGGCCGCCACCATTTTGCGGCGGCCATTTTGCAAAATGGCGCCGGCTGAATAATACACGATTTAGTGTGCCGGTTTTCCTGCTCTCCCCTCTTCCCCCGATTTAGCTACGGACCACCACTACGGAGGTAATTTAAGGCTACGGAGGTAATTTAAGCTACAGACCGCCGCTACGGACCCCCAGGTAATTTAAGGCATTTGGGGGGGGGGGGTTCGGGAGGGTGGGGGATTTAATTTAAAGGGTCGGGGTGGGTTTTAGGGGGTTTTAGTGTGCCGTGTTTTAGTGTGCCGCTGGACCCCCAGGTAATTTAAGGCATTTGGGGGGGGTTCGGGAGGGTGGGGGATTTAATTTAAAGGGTCGGGGGTGGGTTTTAGGGTGTTTTAGTGTGCCGGTTTTCCTGCCCTCCCCCTTCCCCCGATTTACGATTTTTTGATGATAAATCGGGGGAATTGGTATTGTATCGTGGCCCTAACGATTTTTGATGATTTAAAATATATCGGACGATATTTTAAATCGTCAAAAAACGATTCAGAACCCTACTGTTTGATAGAAGCATATGTTACTGGTAGGATCAACCAGGAAGCCATGCATCTGACTAGGACAAGCAGCCACTACTCCGGCTGTTTTCGAGCTTCAGAGTAGTTAAATCACAAGTGGATTTGGATAAATTGCAGGAGGACCTTGCAAGACTGGAAGATTGGGCATCCAATGGCAGATGAAATTTAATGCATAGTGCAAGGTGCAAGGTGAATTTTAATGCATAGTGCAAGTGCAAGGTGATGCATATAGGGAAAAATAACTCATGCTGTAGTAACACAACATTAGGTTCCATATTAGGAATTACCACCCAGGAAAAAGATATAGATGTCATAGTGGATAATACATTGAAATCATTGGCTCAGTGTGCTGGGGAGGTCAAAAAAGCAAACGAAATGTTAGGAATTATTAATAAGGGAATGGTGAATAAAACAGAAATGTCATAATGCCTCTATATCACTCCATGATGAGACCGCACCTTGAATACCATGTGCAATTGTGGTTGCTATATTTCAAAAAAGATATAGTTGCATTGGGGAAGGTTTGGAGAAGATTCAGAGAAAGGTGACCAAATTGATAAAGAGGATGGAACGGTTCCCATAAGAGGAAAGGCTAAAGAGGCTAGGGCTGTTCAGTTTGGAGAAGAGACTGCTGAGGGGGGATATGTTAGAGGTGTATAAAATCATGAGAGGACTAGAACGAGTAAATTTACTCTTTCAGATAATAGAATGACTAGAGGGTAGTCCATGAACTTAGCAAGTAGTACATTTAAAACAAATTTTAAAACATATTGTATATAGGCTATATGCCATTTCTATATACCCACATCTAATATTTAATTTTAATTTTATTCATATGTTACAATGTTCCTTATATTTATTGTTTAATCAACTGTTCTCTTGTTACAATGTAAAATAGGGCAGTTCCGGCTCTATTCAACCTGTTTTCTGGAAACCGATGTGATATCTCGATCGAATGTCGGTATACAAAATAAATAAATAAATAAATAAATAAATAAATTGGAGAAAATTCATTTTCACTCAACACACAATTAAGTTCTGGAATGTGTTACCAGTGGATGTGGTTAGGGCAGTTAGTGTAGCTGGGTTTAAGGACTTTTCCTGGAGAAGTCCATAAACTGCTATTAATCAAGTAGACTTAGGGAATAACTACTGCTATTACTGACATTAGTAACATGGGATCTATTTAATGTTTGGGTACTTGCCAGGTACTTATAACCTGGATTGGCTACTGTTGGAAACAGGATGCTGGGCTTGATGGACTCTTGGTTTGACCCAGTATGGCAACTTCTTATGTTCTTTTCAAATCCTATTTCCTTGCCAACTGTTAGTCTTGCCCAGACCGACCATTGATTTGCATGTTTGCTGCACCACTCCTTGGGCCCCTCATGGCACTTCTTTTAGTGCCTATGGATTTTGATGCCATTTATTTTCCATTTCGCATTTCAACCCTCAAGGTAAACCTTGGGTGTTTTTCGGCTATTCTTCTTGCTGTTTTGCTCTCCTTTATCATTTCAGTTTTTAATCACCAATGCCACTGTTGCCACTGCCACTCCAAACCAGTATTGGTACCTTAAGGACCTTCCTCAACTGTTCCAACTCGGGCGGATTTTAAAAGCCCTGCTCGCATAAATCCGCCCGGATTTACGCGAGCAGGGCCCTCGCGCGCCTATTTGGCATAGGCCGCCGGCGCACGCAGAGCCCCGGGATGCGCGTAAGTCCTGGGGTTTTTTGAAGGGGGCGTGTCGGGGGCGGGGCCGAATGATGTGGCGTTTTGGGGGCGGGACGCGGCGTTTCAGGGGTGGGACCGGGAGTGTGGTGCCGGCCAGGGGGCGTGGTCCAGGCCTCCGGACCAGCCCCCGGGTTGGATGACGGCGCGCGTAGATTTACGTCTGCTTCTAGCAGGCGTAAATCGAAGGACAAAGGTAAGGGGGGGTTTAGATAGGGCCGGGGGGGTGGGTTAGGTAGGGGAAGGGAGGGAAAGGTGAGGGGAGGGCAAAAGAAAGTTTCCTCTGGGAACGGAGGCAGGCTGCATGGCTCGGCGCAGGCTGCCCAAAATCAGCAGCCTTGCGTGCGCCGATCCAGGATTTTATAAGATACGCGCAGCTATTCGCGTATCTTATAAAATCCAGCGTACTTTTGTTTGCGCCTGCTGCGCGAACAAAAGTACGCGATCGCGCTTTTTAAAAAAATCTACCCCACTGTCTTTTCGATGCTTTTCAAATCCCCTTCACCTACAGCACTTGCCAACCTTTGGTCTTGCCATGTCCATCCATTGCTTTGTGCACTTGCTATACCACTCATTGGGCCCTTTATGCCACTCCAATTACTCTTTTGCTCCTCTTGGTGCCTTTGGATTTTGATGTCATTCTTTCTTCTCTTACCTCAGCCAAGGTTCTTGTGGGTTTTTTGGATAATTTATTTTGCTGCATTGGGCTGCACCTACCATTTTATTTTTTAATCACCAGTGCCACTGTTGCCGCTATTGCTCCAAGACAGTCTTGTTACCTTAGAGTGCTTCCTCCACTGCCCTGTCTGTCTTCTTGGTGATTTCTAAATCTCCTCACCCTATTTGCTGATTCTCGGTCTTTTCTTGGCCATCTGATGCTTTACACAGGCTTTACTTACCCAGTTATCTTTAATGATTTCATGCCCTTACTGTTCTTGCAATTATTGGGCTCATCCGGTATTTAACCTTCATTGGATTATACCACACCAAAAGTGCACCAGAAGTGCAGCAACCAGAATCAGGACCATGCTACTCCATGATTACTGCTTCTGAGGTAAAGGAAGCAGTATTTGCAAAAACTGATTCAGAAGAAAAATCATGTCCTGGATTCTATGAATCACAGGATATGAAACAGCTTGTAGCTAAAGAGCATTTGATAACTTCAGTAAGTAGCATCTTAACTTCCCATGAAGACTAACCCCCAAGGTGAATGAGCTAGCTCTTTCACTTAATGATACCATATGGAAATGACATCAGGTCTCCTCCATGGATTTCCTCTGTCTTCTCTTTGCCTAGGGCTTTGTACTAATTTGGCTGGTGTCCTTTGCCCCTCATTTGGCAACTTGGGGTGTTCTTGCTACTCTGAGCAGCTGCTTTATTCCTCTTATAATGTTTTTGGATCTTCATGCCACTCTTTCAGTTACCCTTACCCTTTATCACTGCCTTGTTAGGTGTTCTGCCTCTTTTGATGCTTTTTTCCCCCTTCAGAGTGCTTTGAGCTATTCATGCCACCATTGGTGTCACTTTGCCCCTCTCGTACAGCCTTGGGGGATTCATGCCACTGTTGTTGGTGTCCTTTGCCTCACTTTTGCAGCCTTGGGATGATCTGGACCTTTTGCAGCTGTTTTTCTCCTCTGATGGTGCCTTGGAGAACTCTTGCCACTGCAAGATCTTTGGGCTCTTCATACCATGCTGACATAGTCTTGATGTGTTGGCATGCCTTCACCCTTCTGATAATGTCTATCTAACAGTTTCATTAGAAGCAATTTGAAAAACCCAATTTGGGAGTCCCAAATAGGCTTTATTGCTTCCCCCATTGAATATAATGGCAAACAAATGAACAAATACAATGAAAAACTAAATTTGTTTTTGTTTGAACTGAACCAAACAAATGACTGTGACCTATGAAATTTATGAACAAACCAAAATGAATGATTTGATTCTGCACATCCTTATTAAATATCATTCTAAATGTAACAATACATTTTTCTTTTATGGAGATTGATAAAGAGTGGAAAACTGGATGTGGCAGAGATTGGAAGGAATTACTTTTATATCATGAAAAATGTTGGCTATAGAGACTTGATACAATGTACTCAGGAAGAATGAATATAATCTTGGATAACTGCTATTTAATTCATTTATTTACCAGCATTTCTTTTACACTGATCCTAATTGCTACCCTCAATAAAAAACATAGAGGTCCATATTCAGCTGCTTGCCAGCTAGGAAAGTTAGCTGGATAAACTTATCCAACTAACTTATCGGGAGATGCACTATTGTGATGATATCACTTGATATATGCCATATTTTTCATGGCCCTGCCCAGGCTCCCTCCTCTATTACAATGGCTGGGGCAAGGTCAGGTCAGAGCCATTTTGGAAAATGGCACTGACTGGGCCGGGTGCGAGAGTGCGCCTGGCCTCCACGTAGGATCCAATACTTCATTTTAAAGTTTGGGTGGGGTGATGGAGAGGGAGTGAGAGGAGGGTGGTTGAAGGGGGTGCCGGGGCCTGGACCTAATTTTTATTGATGGACTGTGGTGGGGAGGCCGGGCCCTGGATCAGATGCTTTATTGATGGACTGGGGGTAGGGGGGCACCGGGAGCAGGACCAGACTGTTTATTGATAGACTGGGGGGGAGGGGGAGGGGGCTGGGGACATCATCACATTGGCTCATTTTTTAATTTTTAAACTTTGGGGAGAGTTGGTGCCATCCCAAGTGATAGGAGCAAGGTAAGCTCAGTGCCTTTTAGAAAAATGGGTCCAGGGGCTAGGGGGCACCTTGTCCCCCATCTCTGGAACCGTTTCAGATATTTGAAGGTTTGGGGGTGCAGGAGGGGGTGGGGTGCTTGGGATTGCAGGGGTTGTCACTGAACCCCAATGATATTTGTATACTATTGGGGGGGAGGGGGACACTATACCCCCAATGTTTTGGGTTCCCTATTGGGGTGGAGGGCTGTCATCGCTCATGGAAATAAAATCCTAGTTTTTAATACTTTTTGGTGTGGTTTGAGCCGGGGGTCAGCCTTGAACCCTTCTCAACTTTGCCATTTTTGGTGGTGGTTTTCGGAACTCTCAAGCCATAGGCCCTGAATATGGCCACTGGGTGTCAGAAATGAGCGACAACCATAACTCCCCTTCCTCCCTTGTGGCCGGGAATGCTGCCTCTGCAGCATCATCCCCAGCCCCGGCTGACCAGGGAAGTGGAAGACCCAACCAGGGGACAGAACGGGTGATCTTCTGCATGGCAGTGTGCAGCTCTACCACTGAGTCACCTGGCGGCCTATGTGGGCAGTTTTGCTGCACTTACTTTCTATAGATATTTAAACAGAAATGACCTGTGTACTTTCTCACCGAAACTTAGCAAGCACAAAGAAGTACACACTTTGAAAGGGTCCATGTACTTTCCAACTGCTATTTGCGCACATTTGGAAATCAAATGTACCTTCATTGCTTTCCCTTCTCCAACCTAAACACACATGCAGGAGCAGTTCTCTTCCCCACCTGTAAAAGTGCATGCATTATGGAGTCTGCTAGTACTTTTAGCTGGATTTGAGAAGAGATATTTCCTGTCAGGCCATTTTGCCTGGATAAATGCCTTTGAAATTTACTCTGAAGGAGCGCTCGGTGAAAGTACAAGGTACACGAGCTAGAAACATGCGGGTGGTGGAAATCCCTTTGGTGGGTAAGTTGTTGGTGTGTTGTAATCTGCAGTCTACCAATAATATTAAATGCTTGGTAGCCCTTGCTTAAAAACTGAAGAATAATCACAGTAGGCTAGCAAAACACCACAACATTTTATATTGCCATGAAAAGTACCCCAAATGGAAGACGTTTTGAAATTCAGCTTGTGTTGCAAAACTTCATTTGTATCGGTAAAGACAGTAGGCCTCTGTGAATTTCCTTTGGGCTGCTTTCAACCTAGCACTCCAAAGACAGAACCCTGCCCCTGAATAGTAATCGTTGCTTAGTTCTTTCACATCTAAATAATCTTTGTTCTTTTTGTTGCATATTTTCTTTTGAATTGTAGATGCAAAGCAATTCTTATTTGCTTACAGCCCTTTTTTCTTCATGCCAGCTTCTCTCAACAAATCCTCAAATATCTTTCTAAATCTCAAAGATAATAAGGCATTTAACTTTTGTTTCCCATTTAGATCTTTGAAGCATTGTGTGACTAGAATTTTGTTGTTGTTATAATGTAGACTGAATAAATCGAAGAAAGTACTTGACAGCATTACACTCAGCACCATGACTAACTGGATACTTAACCTGCCCGAATGCATCTCTCCCCCCCTCCTCATACCTCCCTACTTCCTATCCTCCCTCCCCCGACCCTCCCCCCCTGCCTGAAGGAGTTCAATTTTATGGACGATCGGTGAATGAGACAACTGAAAACCTCTGATTAACAGCGCCAGCATTGAAACGCACAGCCATATTGAATGTACTAACATTTGAAACGCAATGGCATGCATTACGTAGTGACGTAGTTACGTACTGACATTCAGTGGAACGCACCATTTTGTAATAATAATTTGTATTGTATTAATACGATAGATGCTATAAAATGTCTAACATATCGCGTCAATTAAATGACGAAACCATAACTTGATTATAAGCTACACCTACTTGAAAGAATGTATAAAAGTTTACTCCCCACGGGGAGTGGCATGCAGTTGTACTGAGCCTTTGTCTTAGCTGCATCTTGCTGGCAATAAAAGTCTATCTTTACGGATCAGTTGTCTGGGCCTCCTTTCTGACTTTTTAAGACGGTTACATGCCCACCCTCCCCTCACTTCCTCCAATCAACCCTGATACCTAAACTATTTTATCATCAAGACATAATGCACATATGTTATATGCCATAATATTATTTTTTCCATATATTCCTGTTATAATTGTTACCATGTTATATTTGTTATCATGTTATAATGTAAAATAGGGCAGAACTCGCCCTATCCGCTCAGTTACCTGTAAACCGATGTGATATCTCGATTGAATGTCGGTATATAAAAGAAATAAAATAAATAAATAAATAAATTTTGGGGTTTCTGTGCATGAGAATAGCATGTACATGCTGTTTCTGAGATAGGCATGCTAAATCTTTTTGCATCACTTGTTTTTAATGTGCATTTTAATTTGCATGCTAATTTGTTTTTTGTAAAAAATAGGCTACAGCAGGAGACTCCTTTTGAGGAGGTCTGATCTTAAAATGTCTAAGATAGGGCTTGACAAACTTTTTTCTTTTTTTAAAGAGGGCAACATTAGTGGGTCTTATCTGCATAATGAACCAAAGAGGATTCCCCATTCCCCCACCGCCATAGGCAGTGATGTGCGGGGCACTGGGGAATCTGAAATTGATGTGGCCACTATGAGTCAGAAGAAAAAATGACAAGAGGCGAGTGGCACCTTATAGACTAATTTATTGAGGCCTGAGCTTTCAAGGACAGAGTCCACTTTATCAGATGCATCTGAATCTGTCCTCGAAAGCTCAGGCCTCAATAAATTAGTTAGTCTATAACGTGCCACCTGCCTCTTGTCATTTTTTGCTAAACCAGACTAATACAGCTGCCCCTCTGAAGATCTGGGCCAGAAAAAAAGGCACCCACAGGCTGGTTATGGCCCATGGGCCTGGCTTGCTCATCTCTGCTGTAGAACATGAACAAGGAATGTAAGTAAAATGAGTAAAATAGAATTCTTTACACTTATTAAATACAGAGTGTTGTGTATTAAAGATAGAGGATCTGATTGAAGATTCAGCAACCCTGGGGCGTTTAGAGTCTGCTGGCTCCACCTCATCACAGATACATTCCGCTGGGGACATAAGGAGTCTATTTTGTCTTCACTGTAACCCAGCTTTGTAGGGAAATTATGTATGGATTTGAAGTATGGATTTTGAATGAAAATGAACTTTAAATACCTTTTTTAAATGCTGAATTGCTACTCAGCTGAGATTTCCTAGTAATCTGATACATGTGATAAGCTTCACAGGATGGGGCAAATTAATCGTTAGGGAGATGAAAAACAGACATGGCCCAGAGTAAGAAAGGCATAAAGAGGACAAAAGCTAAAAGAAAATAATCTCATGTGGGAAGAGAGAGTCAGAAAGGAATACATTCTAAGCAGAAACAGACACAAGTAATGATTGAATTCTGTTTATCTTCTGGTCAAATAATATCTCTGATGTACCTTCAAATGCAAAATTAATTATAAGCTGTCATTTGCCAGCTTGTACTGCTATATAAGAAAATGGTGCCAGTGAACCTTGAGATGGGCACTATTTTGACGTGACACTTGGTGCCAGTCGGAAACTTTTTTTTTTTTTTAATTAGTAATTTTTATTGAAGGTCAAACAATGATTACACAGCACTCATACTTCTCAACATATAGAAAAGTTGACATTCTTTATACAAAACAAAGTTTTTATCTCCCACCATCCCTCACCCCAGAACAAAGCAAACTGTTCCAGACAGTTCACATCCTACATATATTACTTCAAGGTGTCCGGGCCTGAGTAACATGAAAAGGAAAAATAAAAATAGTTAAATAAAGTGTCTAGGAGACATTGTTTATACAGGAAGATGCCTTCTCACTCGGGTGTATATTGTAAATACACAGCAGGGTAGAATGAACAAATGGGGTGCTAATGAGGTCGGGGACTCCTGCCTCACTCACTACTAAGGTAGGGGGGATTAGGTTGGTGTTGTGACCGTCGGTCTACGACGGCTTCGCCTCGCCTACCTTACTCTTCTTGCGGCTCCTCCCGCTGACCTCGGACTACTGGCTGCTGTGGCATCTGTCTGCCGTCCTCTCCGGCGTCTCTGGACCGACTTTGGTGCTGCTTCCCGCCATGAACCTCCAAGGTACCATAGGGCGCGTGCGCGCATGCCGCCCTTATCTTTATTTCCTCGTTGGTGCGAACCTCAGGGGCGTCCCCCTGAGATGACGTCACGCTGTCCAGATATTTAAACCTACAACTTTTGCTAGCTAATCGAGTTAGCAACCCGGAATTCTACGGATGGGATTCGCTCTCCGTACCGAAGCTGCTCTGCCACTCCAGCGTTATCTGGAACTCTTATTGGTAATGGGGTACCTGCTCCTCGGGGGCCTCTTCTGCTTCTTTCAGGTGCTATCAGGAAACCGGTACTCGCTCCTCGAGGGCCCATGTTCCCTGAGTCGCTGCCTGCATCTACAACCCTTTCTACTTGGAAGACTTCACTAACAGTTTACATCTGTGAGTACAACTACCATCTATTCCACAGTACTGCTTCCCTGGAACCAGGTACTCGCTCCTCGAGGGTCTGCCCTCTGTTCCAGTGCCAGACCTATCATCTAGTGGAATCTCTGTTTGAGTACAATACCACTGAGTCTCTCTGCTCTAAGGGATCAGGTACTCACTCCTTGAGGGCCTGCTCACCCTGTCTCGGAGCTTCTCCTATTCTACCTGGGACTCTGAATGCTTCTCATTGTGTACTCATAACTCTCAGTCTCTTTTTACTACAGCACAGCCAAGCAGAGGATTCGCTGTTCCAGCGTCCTGTGGGATACTTGCCCAACCGGGCTCAACATCTACTACTCACTACTGCCACCTCTGGTGGTTTCCAAAACTGTTTAAATAAAGATTCAAATCTGTGTTTGTGTGTCCAGAGTCTAGCCTGACACCGTGGTCCCTCACGGGACTGCCCCCTGTGGGCGTAGTCAGCTGCCACAGTGTCCAAGGATCCACCCAAACATCAATAACCATAACAGTTGGTGGTGGGATGGTCCCTTTCTGCAAAAATGGTTTCCAGATCTTCTGAAAGAGGGGTAATTGATGGCGCCTATAAGCATCAATAGAGGCCATCTTATGGTAAAAGTGCAACCTATGTAAGACTGGTTGCAATGAGGGTACTTCCGTACACTTCCGGTAAAGTGCCAATTCACTTTTTGCAGCTATGAATACCTGCTGAAAGAAGCGTTGTTGGTACTTATCCAAATGTGGGTGGGGCACATTCAGTAGAACTAGGCCCACATTGAATAAATCCCGAACTTCCAAGATGGATTTAAATCATTTTGCTCCATTTTGGTCCCTATTTTGGTCCCTATTTGGGACCAAAATGGAGCAACTCTGGGACAATCCCACCAGATATGTATAAATGTGCCTTTCCCATTGCAGTTCCTCCAGCATTTATCATCAATTCTGGGATTCATGCAGTGTAGTCTGGAGGGGGTGAGGTACAATCTCAATATTTTATAACAGTTTTCTTGTAGAGAGGAGGATAACAAACATTTATGAGCGGAGAGAAACATTTGGTCCCATTTTTCAGGGGTCAAGGTAGAACCCAAATCGGTCTCCCAGGCTCGAGAGTATACAAAGGGTTCCTTTACTATACCCAAAATCATGGAATACATTTTTGACACCAACCCCTTTTTCTTGTCAACATCTGTACACAAATGTTCAAATAGGGTCTTTCCCATGGCTAATGAGGTGGAAACTGCTTGGGATAATAGGAAATGTCGCAGTTGGGCATATGCTAAGAAATCCGGCAGGTTCAGTTGCTAACATTCCATAAGTGCAGCAGTCGACATGAGCGTGCCATTGCTGAGAACATGCTCAAAATTACTAATACCCTTGGCCCTCCATTCCTGGAATGTTTTATTTTGAAATCCTGCTGGAAAAACAGTATTATGAAAGAGATGGGACATATAAAAATATTTCCTCTTTTCCACTAATTTTATTTCCATTTCTCCCAGACCCATAGTGTTGTTTGGAGGGCATGACCATGTGCATCGCCCACCAAGCTCTGCTCCAGGACTACCCATTGTTTTACAAAACTTTATCTATGTAGATTGAGGAGTGCCCTCAATTGCGCTGCTGTGAAGTACCAGGAGAGGCAGGGAGCCCCCAGTCCTCCCTCTTCCTTAGGCTGGTACATTAAAATACGAGATACCCGAGGGGGGCGCCTTTTCCAAATAATAGCAAAAATCCTCCTTTGCCAAGATTGAAGAGGATGAACACTGGTAGAGTAATAAACAGGTACAAAACTTTGGGTAGATGCTCATTTTTATAAATGCAATTCTGCCTAGCCATGAGAAATGTTCTCTGTCCCATCTTCAGAGGTCAGCCTCAATTTTCTTCAAGAGGGGTTGATAATTTAGTGTAAAAAGGTCTCGGATGTTAGGTCCGATCTGGATCCCTAGATACTTTATTGATTCTTTGGCCCACCGGAATGGAAAAGTGGATCGTAAGAGTGACCTCAGCTTCTGGGATAGACACATTCAAAATCTCAGATTTGTCAAAATTTACTTTGAACCCTGAGACTTCCCCAAATAGGTTTAGTTCTGAATAAACTGTTTGTAGGGATTGGTAAGGGTTAGTCAGGATGAATAGGCTGTCGGCGAACAAGGAGAGTTTAAAATGCATTTCCCCTGTTAGGACTCCGGTAATACCTGGAGATCCTCGAATTTGGAAGGTGAAAGGCTCGAGAAAAATGGCGAATAACAGTGGGGACAATGGACAGTCCTCTCTTGTGCCACGCTCCACTGGAAAGCTTCTACCAAAACCTCCGTTAACCTGCATTCTGGGATTGCAATAGAGGGATCTAATCCAAGATATAAAAAACAGTCCAAATCTTAGCTTCTCTAGAGTGGAAAATAGAAAGGGCCAGTGGACCATGTCGAATGCTTTTTCAGCATCTAAGGAGAGCAACAAAAAGGGGATCTGTTTTTCCCTAACCCACCAAAGGATATCTATGATTTTCTTAACATTATCTGCCGCCATTCTTTGGGGAATAAAGCCAACTTGGTCTAAATGAACTAAACCATGTAGTATTCTATTGAGTCGCCTCACTAAGATGCTAGCCAATAATTTGAGATCTACATTGATGAGAGAAATTGGGTGATAGGATCCTCATAGAGTGGGATCACGACCTGGTGTAGCTATGATGGAGATTCCCACTATATTGGAATGAGCCGGTAACTGCGCCTCCGTTCTAAGGCTATTAAAATAGTCTGTTATAGGGCCTACCAGATCAGTAGTGAAACTTTTATAATAGGCGCTGGTAAAGCCATCCAGGCCCGGAGCCTTTCCCAGTTTAAGTTGTTTTATGGCATACTCAACTTCCAATGTACTAATAGGGGCATCTAGAAATTCTTGTTGGGCGGGTGTTAGGAATGGTAGAGATACAGATTCTAAATAGTCTGTTATCTCATGGGGCACAATTGAGGCGTTTGTAGAATACAGAGAGGAGTAAAAGGACATGAAGCATTCCCTTATGTCTGTTGAAGTAGTCGCTATTCTCCCACAATCATCTTTATTTTGGCAATCACATTTTGAGCAGCGAACACTTTAAGTTTCTGGGCTTTGTTGTTCCCTTCAAAGTATGTTTGCTTAGCTCTATCCAGCTGGTGGGCTACATACGCCAAGTCTAAGAACGCTAACTTTTGGCGGGCAGTCATTAACAACCTCAAAAGGGAGGCAGAGGGGTTTCGCATATGTAATTGAGATAAATCTGAGATTCTGGAATGCAATTGAGACCTGCATTCCTCCTTTTGTTTCTTAAGATGAGAAATTTGAGCTATTAAGAATCCTCTCATCACCACTTTGGAACTTTCCCAAAGTACTGATGCTGAGATTGTGGGAGAGGCATTCTCTTGGAAATATTCCCGTAACCCAGTTGTCAATATCTTACGTAGTCCCTCGTCCTGCAATAGGCTGTCATTTAGTCGCCAAGTCCTCTGCCCTGCATCCAGGTCTTTAAGGATCATGGAGAACCAGACAGGGGCATGATCGGACCAAGTAATGTCCTCTGTCTCAGCTGCAGAAATTCTGTTTTGTGCCTGCTTATTGATGAAAACATAGGATCTGGAATTTGGGTATCCTTTGCGCCAGATGTCAACTAAGTTTCAGCGCATGAGAGTCGACAGCTCCTTCCTTGCTATAGTTTGTGAGTGCCCCCCACCTCTGGACATATCTAAATTCATGTTTCTACCAACATTAAAGTCCCCACCTAGTATCACAATGCCATTGCCCTCTATATGCATTATGCCGGTCTAGCTTGTCACTTAGGCATTTGAAGAAGACATGTTGGTCTACATTAGGGGCATATATGTTTATAATTGTGAAGATATCCTTCCCAAGCCTCATTCCCTTCCCCCTACCCGTTCCCCCCCTGTTCACCGTCCACATCGACCAACCTGTGGACCATATCTCTCCGTGGGGTAAGTCACTCCAGGAGAACAGTCTTCCAACCCTGCCAGTCCCACATCATAACTGTTGACACACTGATACATAGTAAACCCTGCCACATCAGTGATAGCTAAGCTGTTACCATACTTATTCTTACTGCAACCGCTATCACTCCAATCATGTGAATATTATTCCATAGTCCCCGCATCCAAGTTTTTACTGCTGAAGCGAGCATTTGTCCAACCTCTGTGAGATTGATGAGCGAGTACCCAAAAGTCAGCCATCGCCTGTGGGAGCAGTGCGAGAAGAGATAGCTTGATGTTCTAACCGTCGGCGGTTTCCGGCATGTTGCCATTTCGGAGCTGCATCATTTTTAGGATGGATTTCTTCTGTGGCTGGCACTGAAAAGTTGATGGGCACATTGGTCTGTCTGAATGTTTTTTTGGGCCCAAAAAACAAAGAGGAAGGCGGTCAAGAAAAGCCGTGAGGAACAAAAGAAGAAGGAGACCGGAGGTCCTTCAAAGGTGCACCTTTGAAGGACCTCCGGTCTCCTTCTTCTTTTGTTCCTCATGAATGTTTTTTTGGCCTCCCTCATAATTTTGATCTTGTAAGTGATGCCATTCACTGTGAAGGAAAGGCCAAGTGGAAAATTCCATCTGTATTTAATGTTTACTGAATATAGGATCATGGTTGCCGCTTTGAGATCGAATCTCTTACATAGTGTGATTGGGGCTAGGTCGTTAAATAGCATGAGGTTGTTGCTCTCCCATTGCCAATCAGTAGATCTTCTTGCTGCGTTCATTATTTTTTCTTTCAGGACATAATGGTGTAAACATACCACAATGTCCTGTGCTTTGTTGGTGATCTTAGGGCCTAGTGACCTATGCGCCTGCTCAGTTTTAATCAGTGGTGTGTTCACCTCCCATTCCTGAGCACTCGGTTTGAGTAGAGAGCAAATAGTGAAAAATGGCCATAGCCACAGCCTTACAGTCTGAGTGTTTCAGTGTCTCCGGTATGTCTGTATTCGAATGTTGCAACAGTGCGTTCTCTTCTCCAAGTCCTCCATTTTCTCTGATAGGAGAGCATGCTCTTCACGTAATTCTTTAAGTTGCACAGTCTGTTGTCGGACTATATCGTCTTGTCCCTCTAATCTCATGTCCATCTTGTCGACACGCGTTCTCAATGCTGCGACATCCTCTCTCACCTCTGCAATGGATGCCAATAGCTCAGTTTTTAATTGCTTGACATCAGCAAGGATGTCCATAAACCAATTTCGGAGCTCGTTGGGATCTCAGAGAGTATAGTGGGTAGATCTTGCTCCAGCATAGCCTCACCCAGTTCTGCCGTGGCCTGGTCGGCCATATCCGTTCCGATATCAACAGCATTTTTGGCATAAGAAAACTGCCTTAAATCTGCAGTTTTCCTCTTGGATGTCATCGGGGGTTGTTATTCCATAGTGCACAGCGATAAAAAGCTAAAAAATAACATGAATGGTGCGGGTTAACATTCGATTTGGCTAGGTTGGAACGGGAGCTATCGGGCTAGGCAACCATTTCTCTCGGTGACGTCAGCACCCCCCAGTCAGAAACATTTTTAAAAGGATTCTGGCAAGGCAGGAGTGAGTGGGGATTGCTCTGGCCCCTTTCATATGCTTGGACTCCCATGGTAAGTGGAGGCCAGGGAGGTCGCAGGCCTCGGCAGATTTATGGGTGGGAGGCGGGTCGGAGGGACTCGGAGATGTCCCAGCTCAGCTAAGCCCAGCCAAATAGACCGGGGTCCCAGTGAGTTGGTGAGAGGAATGGTGCCTGGGGATGCCATGGGAAGCAGAGGGGTGGTGGGGCTTCTAGGAGGCGCCTTTTCAATTGATTTTGGTTTTGTATTTTTTAAATATTTATGTCGGTTTGGCAGACAAACAGAACCAAAATAAACATTAATAAATAACAAAAAAAAAAAAAAAAAAAAGAATCTCCCTGAAACAAAAAAAATGAATATAAACAAAATGTATTTTGGCTGTACAGCCCTGTATTCATTAGGGGTATCCAGAAATCCTAAGTGGATTGAATTGGAGTCTGCGAGGAGGAGAGGTTCCCTACCCCTGCCTTTTAGCCAAAGGTTCATCATGTATTTTACTCAAGATTTGTTTACACAGTTCTCCAAACCAAAGGGTCCAAAGCTGTAGAATTGTTAGTATGTTTATTCTTTTCTGTTTTTGCAACTACCGTTGTCTGGGTATAGAAGCCTTTGTATCCTGATTTAATCAGTGACTTTCATTTTGTGTTACATACTGTGACTGCTGGTATCACAAAACAATAAAAAAAAAGGTTTTGTTTATTGGAGCATATCCTTGTCATGACTCCCTATTTCATTTTCTACTTTTGAGTCGTTGGGACAGCAAGGAGCTAGCAGTCAGAGGGGGGTCAGAAGGGGATTCTTATTAAGTGAGAGCCCTGTCCAGCTCCGGGCCCAGGTTCGCTCCACTATCTGGTTGGCCCAGTTCTTATTGAACCCTACCCTTCCTCAGGTGCTCGACACTCTCCCATTTCATGTGCCCTTCCAGGGAAAGTTACACAGGACTTAACATCGTACATTTGCCCTTTATTAAAGGAAGAAATTCCATTATTTGTTCAGTCTACCCTCCAGCGTGTGCTTTCTATATACCCTGGGAGAGGTTGGATGAGGAGGTCAGTGGGGGAATCTGTGCAAGAGAGGAAACCTGGGGGAATCCTTCATAGCCCAAGAACCCCCAGGTTAGGGGAAAAGCTCTTTCTCTGAGACGTAGTGGGGGAGGGGGAGGGTTGGAGGACAAAGAAGGAGGAGTTGCACAGCCTTCTCCTCAGCCAGGGGGAGGGGACTGGGAGAGGAAGGGGAGGTGGCCTGCAGAGGGGGCGGGAGAGGAACAGGAAGAAGGACTAGGAAAGGCAGAGGGAGACATGGAGGAGATGGAGGTGTCGGAGAATCCAGAGCCAGAGCCAACGCTGATGGAGGTGGGAGATGAATGGTGGAAGTCCCTGCAAGGAGTCCTGGATTTCTAACAGTAAACAGGTTAGAGTCGGATAAGAAGAAACTGTCATGGGGGTGGTTGTAGCTGCAGTTGGGCAAGGCAAGTGTATGAGTCTCCCTCCACAAGCTACGGTGGGTGGTGGCAGTAAGGGCTTGGTTTCCCTCGAACCAAGCCCACAAGCACTGGAATCGGTGCTTAAAAAGTTTCTTCTGGTCTAAGCCAGAGACTGTGCCTGAAACAGAGAGGTTTAAACCCGGGGCAGAAGCCAGAGACTGTGTCTGAAACGAAGACTTGAACCCAGTGGCATAAAACAGAGATAGATCACTCAGCGTGAGCTGTAGTTGGCCTGTGCAGAGAAGGCCGGACCACTTTTCAGATAATCTAACACGAACTGGAAGGGGACAGTAGAAGGAAGTATTTACTCTTGGTTGTTTAAGCTCCCTGCAGGGTTAAAGTATCCACGGAGGCAATGGCTGTGTTTTGAGGTTGCCACACTGCACAGAGGAATCCTGCAGAGGAGAATTGGTTACAGAAGTTTTGGCTGTGTTGGGGAATTGTACAACCTACTTCTAACCCGAGGGGAAGGCGGACCTGATGACGGGTCATAACCAGTTAAGTAAGGAACACCTTTTATATCTCGGCCTTTGGGGGCCTCCGCCGGGAATGGCCCTGAGAGGGAAGCTTGAGGTCAAAGAGGGCTTGATCCTCCTGATCTGGCAATAAATACCCAATATCCGACCACTGCCTTGCCTTTCCTAAACTGGCCAGATGAATTCTTTCCCAGAGGAACAGGCCACTGGGGGAGAGGGAAGGGAAGGATGACTGAAGAGGATCCAGCTGTGGGAGAACCAGAAATGACCAACTAGACTAACAGTGCCTTTCTCTCTTAACTGAAATTTGTGTTGTAAGCTTGCTTCTTACCAGTTTGGTTTAGGAACAGACGGTTGCTGAAAAGTTAGAGCTGGTGGTTTCAGTGATTCATTTGCTAATGGAAATAGCCTTAGATCTTTTGTTGTTTTCCTCAGGGTTTCTAGCTGTGGGATTTCTGTTCATTATTCATCTGTTTGCAGTATAGCAAGTCCTTCTTGGCCATTTTAAGTAAAGATGCACTTTTCCTGGTGATGACTGTGCAATCATAGCCCTTTTGCCTGAAGAACTCAGTTAGTTATTTTGAGGCTTAGTTGGGATCTACGTAGGTCGAAATGGATTTGCGCAATAAAACGAATCTGTGAAAGTGGATTTTCAGCTGCCTTAAATTATGCACATATTCTCACAAGGCGTGCACTGTAAAGAGCCATTCAGATGGGGTTGGGGGACGCATTTCAGAGGCACGGCTGGAAATCATTAGTGATGGGGGCTCAGAAGACATCTTGGATCTCGCTTTCCGTACTCTGCTGAAGACCCTGGTAAGTATTATACCCAGAAGAGATAGAGGAAGAGAGAAGAGAACTGAATTTTTCGTTTTGTAAGATAAAGGCAGATGGGAAGGGGGAAGACCCATTTTCACGTACTGTAGTTTTAAGAATAAATATATTCCTCGATTATGTTATTTTTAAAGTCATGATGTGAGCTGCTTTGGGCCCTTTTTGGAGGGCAGCAAATAAATGCCTAATACAGTGCAATGTAATGAGTGCACAGATTTTATGCTCTCATCTGAGAAGACGTAAAGTGGGCACCTCCTTTTTGCCCACATAGCCTGATCTTCAGATATAAGCTGTGCAAGCAGTTTGTGTTTGAGTATTAGGTTTGCTTCTGTGGGCTAAAAAGTCCATGCATATTTTTTAAATGTTTGGTTCCTTACTGAACATTAACCCTTTGTTTGTGGATCAAGCATTCGGGCTGTTTGGCTTGCTTGCACGCAAGCCGGAGAAGGAGCTGCGTTTGTCAATAGGTTTCATGCATACAGGTGTCTGCACATGTCTGTTTTTTCAGTCAGGCTCTAGGGGGTCCGGCGAGTTAACTTTCTTGAATATGATGGATGGCTGGAATGTTTTAAAAGAGCTGTAAAATTGTTTTAAAATTATCTTCCCCCTCAGTCCATATCATAAAAATGTCTTCGGTGTACAGGCAGTAGCAAAACGTTTGATGTGGCGTCCACTCAGGAATTTCTCTACCTGAGAAAAATCATAAAATCAGAAAAGATCTACTGCATTGTTACTGGAGGATGAATTGCTGAGACCGCTATGCCTTACCTCTCCGGCTCTAGCTTTTCAGTGACCACCCGACCTAAATCTAAAGCTAGTGAAAAGCAAACTCAAAACAGAAAGCCAACAGGGAACATGCACCCCCCCCCCCCCCCCCAACCCTGCAAAAAAAACAAACAAACAAAATAAATCAGGCTGCAAACTGAGCCACATATACTGAGAAACAGCAGGTACTCACATGGGGAAGGTGTTCCAGACAGAACGATCCTGTTCATGCTTCTCTTCTATTGTGACGTTCATCATTCAGTGTAAAATATGGGAAACAGGGCAGATAGCAAATAGAAAACTATACCCGTACAAACAGACATTTGTTATAATAACATGCATGACTGCATAAAAGGGTTCAGAAGGGCTTTCAGATAGCTGAGAGGGAACACTTGTGTTTCTTGGTGGCGGGAGGGTTTTCTTCAGGCCTGTGTACCTGGGGGAAGGGGTAGGAATGTGTGTGTGTGTCAGTCTACGGAGAAGGATTCCTCCTTCAGGAGAGTGAAGTAGTCAGACTGAGGCGAGAATCCCTCCCAGTCTGGCCTATCTCTTGGAAGAGAGGAGAAGTGAGGAGTCAACCTGGATCAGTTTACAGTGCGCTCTCCATATTACCTTTCCTCCCCCACACATACTCCTATCTTCTAGAAAAAGGGATTCCCACAACCCTGTGCACACTCCTGTGTATAGGCAGATTACTATAAGTGTAATGAAAGTGTTTTTTTAAATGAATATCAACATTTTACAGTCTTTAGATCATGAGTCGCACAGTCTCTAGGACAATGGGGTAGCCAAAATGAATTTTTGGGGGGGCCCAAGGTTAACATGGGTGAGCAGTTAACATACAAGTCTAGGCCCTACTAATGCCTTAGGGGCGGATTTTAAGAGCCCTGCTCGCCTAAATCCGGGCGGATTTAGGCGAGCAGGGCCCTGCGCGCCGGTGCGCCTATTTTACATAGGCCTACCGGCGCGCGCAGAGCCCCGGGACTCACGTAAGTCCCGGGGTTTTCGGAGGGGGGCGTGTCGGGGGCGGACCCGGTCGGCGCGGCGTTTTGGGGGCGTGTTGGCAGCATTTTGGGGGCGGGCCCAGGGGCGTGGTTACGGCCCGGGGTGGTCCGGGGGCGTGGCCGCACCCTCCGTACCCGCCCCCAGGTTGCGTCCCGGCGCGCAAGCGGCCCGCTGGCGCGCGGGGATTTACGTCTCCCTCCGGGAGGCGTAAATCCCCCGACAAAGGTAAGGGGGGGTTTAGACAGGGCCGGGCGGGTGGGTTAGGTAGGGGAAGGGAGGGGAAGGTGAGGGGAGGGAACGGGGGTAGGCTGCGCGGCTCGGCGCGCGCCGGCTATACGGAATCGATAGCCTTGCGCGCGCCGATCCAGGATTTTAGCGGATACGCGCGGCTACGCGCGTATCTACTAAAATCCCGCGTACTTTTGCTTGCGCCTGATGCGCCAGCAAAAGTACGCCAATTCGCGCGGTTTGAAAATCTACCCCTTAGAGTGCACCTGACAACGGATTTCTAAGTAGTTTTATCATGAGTGATGCTTTGAACATAAGAACATAAAGAACATAAGAAATTGCCATGCTGGGTCAGACCAAGGGTCCATCAAGCCCAGCATCCTGTTTCCAACAGAGGCCAAAACCAGGCCACAAGAACCTGGCAATTACCCAAACACCAAGAAGATCCCATGCTACTGATGCAGTTAATAGCAGTGGCTATTCCCTAAGTAAAATTGATTAATAGCCATTAATGGACTTCTCCTCCAAGAACTTATCCAAACCTTTTTTGAACCCAGCTACATTAACTGCACTAACCACATCTTCTGGCAACAAATTCCAGAGCTTTATTGTGCGTTGAGTGAAAAAGAATTTTCTCCAATTAGTCTTAAATGTGCTACTTGCTAACTTCATGGAATGCCCCCTAGTCCTTCTATTATTCGAAAGTGAAAATAATAGAGTCACATCTACTCGTTCAAGACCTCTCATGATCTTAAAGACCTCTATCATATCCCCCCTCAGCCGTCTCTTCTCCAAGCTGAACAGCCCTAACCTCTTCAGCCTTTCCTCATAGGGAAGCTGTTCCATCCCCTTTATCATTTTGGTTGCCCTTCTTTGTACCTTCTCCATCGCAACTATATCTTTTTTGAGATGCGGCGACCAGAATTGTACACAGTATTCAAGGTGTGGTCACACCATGGAGCGATATAGAGGCATTATGACATTTTCCGTTCTATTAACCATTCCCTTCCTAATAATTCCTAACATTCTATTTGCTTTTTTGGCTACTGCAGCACACTGAGCCGATGATTTTAAAGTATTATCCACTATGATGCCTAGATCTTTTTCCTGGGTGGTAGCTCCTAATATGGAACCTAACATCGTGTAACTACAGCAATGGTTATTTTTCCCTATATGCAACACCTTGCACTTGTCCACATTAAATTTCATCTGCCATTTGGATGCCCAATCTTCAAGTCTTGCAAGGTCCTCCTGTAATGTATCACAGTCTGCTTGTGATTTAACTACTCTGAATAATTTTGTATCATCCGCAAATTTGATAACCTCACTCGTCGTATTCCTTTCCAGATCATTTATATATATATTTCCAAGCACCGGTGCTTGGACCGGACTGTTTCCTGTCTTTTAACCAGCTTGTAATCCACGAAAGGACATCGCCTCCTATCCCATGACTTTTTAGTTTTCGTAGAAGCCTCTCATGGGGGACTTTGTCAAACGCCTTCTGAAATACACTACATCTACCGGTTCACCTTTATCCACATGTTTATTAACCCCTTCAAAAAAATGAAGCAGATTTGTTAGGCAAGACTTCCCTTGGGTAAATCCATGTTGACTATGTTCCATTAAATCATGTCTTTCTATATGCTCTACGATTTTGATCTTGAGAATAGTTTCCACTATTTTTCCCGGCACTGAAGTCAGGCTCACTGGTCTATAGTTCCCCGGATCGCCCCTGGAGCCTTTTTTAAATATTGGGGTTACATTGGCCACCCTCCAGTCTTCAGGTACAATGGATGATTTTAATGGTAGGTTACAAATTTTAACTAATAGATCAGAAATTTCGTTTTTGAGTTCCTTCAGAACCCTAGGATGCATACCATCCGGTCCAGGTGATTTGCTACTCTTTAGTTTGTCAATCTGGCCTACTACATCTTCCAGGTTCACAGTGATTTCGTTCAGTTCGTCTGACTCATCACCCCTGAAAACCATCTCCGGAACTGGTATCTCCCCAACATCCTCAATAGTAAACAAGGAGGCAAAGAATTCATTTAGTCTTTCTGCAATGGCCTTTTCTTCCCTAAGAGCCCCTTTAACCCCTCTGTCATCTAATGGTCCAACCGACTCCCTCACAGGTTTCTTGCTTTGGATATATTTTAAAAAGTTTTTATTATGAGTTTTTGCCTCTATGGCCAATTTCATTTCAAATTCTCTCCTCGCTTGTCTTATCAATGTTTTACACTTAGCTTGACAATGCTTATGTTTTATCCTATTTTCTTCAGATGGATCCTTCTTCCAATTTTTGAAGGATTTTTTTTTTGGCTAAAATAGCCTCTTTCACGTCACCTTTTAACCATGACGGTAATCGTTTTGCCTTCCTTCCACCTTTCTTAATGCGCGGAATACATATGGACTGCGCCTCTAGGATTGTATTTTTAAATAATATCCATGCCTGTTGAACACTTTTAACACTTCCAGCTGCACCTTTCAGTTTTTTTCTAACTATTTTTCTCATTTTATCAAAGTTTCCCTTTTTAAAATTTAGTGTTAGAGCTGCAGATTTACTTATTGTCCCCCTTCCAGTTATTAGTTTAAATTTAATCATTAAATTTATGATCACTGTTGCCAAGTGGCCCCACCACCGTTATTTCTCTCACCAAATCTTGCGTTCCACTAAGAATTAAATCTAAAATAGCTCCCTCTCTTGTTGGTTCCTGAATCAATTGCTCCATGAAGCAATCATTTATTACATCCAGGAACTTTATATCTCTAGCAAGTCCTGATATTACTTTTACCCAGTCAATATTGGGGTAATTGAAATCTCCCATTATTATTGCACTGCCAAATTGGTTTACTTCCCTGATTTCTCTTAGCATTTCATCATCTGTCTGACCATTTTGTCCAGGTGGACGGTAGTATACTCTTATCACTATACTCTTACCCAACACACATGGGATTTCTACCCATATAGATTCTACTGAGCATTTAGTCTCTTGTATGATCTTTATCCTGTTGGACTCTATACCCTCCCGGACATAAAGTGCCACACCCCCACCAAGTTGATCCTCCCTATCACTGTGATATAATTTGTAGGGATGTGAATCGTTTTATGACTATTTAAATATCGTCCGATATATTTTAAATCGTCAAAAATCGTTAGAGGCGATATTTAATAGGAATTCCCCCGATTTATCGTCAAAAATTGTAAATCGGGGAAGGGGGAGGGCGGGAAAACCGGCACACTAAAACAACCCTAAAACCCACCCGACCCTTTAAAATAAATCCCCCACCCTCCCGAACCCCCCTAAAATGCCTTAAATTACCTGGGGTCCAGTGGGGGGGGGGTCCCGGTGTGATCTTTTACTCTCGGGCCTCCGGTGCATTGTAGAAATGGCGCTGGCGCTACCTTTGCCCTGTCAGGGCAAAGGTAGCGCCGGCGCCATTTTGTTTTTTGTCCCCCGACGTCAGGAGCGTAGGAGATCGCTCCTGGACCCCCGCTGGACCCCCAGGGACTTTTGGCCAGCTTGGGGGGGCCTCCAGCCCCCCCAAGACTTGCCAAAAGTCCAGCGGGGGTCCGGAAACGACCTCCTGCACTCGAATCGTTTTGTCGTACAAAAGGCGCCGGCCATATGCACCGGAGGCCCGAGAGTAAAAGATCACACCGGGACCCCCCCCCTCTGGACCCCAGGTAATTTAAGGCATTTTGGGGGGGTTCGGGAGGGTGGGGGATTTATTTTAAAGGGTCGGGTGGGTTTTAGGGATGTTTTAGTGTGCCGGTTTTCCCGCCCTCCCCCGATTTACGATTTACACGATATTTAAAAAAACAAAACCACGACGATCCGATTCCCTCCCCCCCCAGCCGAAATTGATCGTTAAGACGATCGATCACACGATTCACATCTCTAATAATTTGTACCCTGATATAGCACTGTCCCATTGGTTATCCTCCTTCCACCAAGTCTCTGTGATGCCAATTATGTCAATCTCATCATTTGCTGCTATACACTCTAACTCTCCCATCTTACTTCTTAGACTTCTGGCATTGGCATACAGACATTTCAAAGTGTGGTTTTTGCTTGTTTTAACAACCTGCTTTTCAGTTGTTTGGGATAATTCGGAACTCATTAGCTTTGGTGATTTTTTACATATAGGCATATGAACCTTGTTTGCATTTAATGGAACCTCTCTGTTGAGATGCCCTAACTCTCCTGTTTCATTAATATCCTTCAAGGATACATTTCTCTGAACCATGCACTGCTGAGTGACTGTTGGCTTTCCCCCTTGTTCTAGTTTAAAAGCTGCTCTATCTCCTTTTTGAAAGTTAGTGCCAGCAGCTTGGTTCCACTCTGGTTAAGGTGGAGCCCATCCTTTCGGAAAAGTCTCCTCTTTCCCCAAAAGTTTCCCCAGTTCCTTACAAAGCTGAATCCCTCTTCCCTGCACCATCGTCTCATCCACGCATTGAAACTCTGGAGCTCTGCCTGCCACTGGGGACCTGCACGAGGAACAGGAAGCATTTCAGAGAATGCCACCCTGGAGATTCTGAATTTCAGCTTCCTGCCTAAAATCCTAAATTTGGCTTCCAGAACCTCTCTCCCACATTTTCCTGTGTCGTTGGTGCCCACATGTACCACGACAACCGGCTCCTCCTCAGCACTGTCTATAATCCTATCTAGGTGACGCGTGAGGTCTGCCACCTTCGCACCAGGCAGGCAAGTTACCAGGCGGTCTTCACATCCACCAGCCACCCTGCTATCTACATTTCTAATAATAGAATCACCAACTATGATGGCCGGCCTAACCCTTCCCTCCTGGGCAGTAGCCCTGGGAGATTTGTCCTCAGTGCGAGAGGACAATACATCACCTGGAGAGCAGGTCCTTAATTCTATTGTTTTAAGCAATTATTAGCATTAAAAATACCTTATTAATCTGTATTAATTTATTTAATATTTATAGCAGTTTATAAATACACAATATGATGTAAAAAGTAAACAAAGAACACTTAACAGAAACATTGGATCCAATCACATAATAAAACAAATATTAATGTGTTCTTTTATGAATCCTCTTTCCAAAAATTCAGAGAATATCAAAACTACATTAAAACAGCAATAATCATAATAATCTTATAAGACTTAAGATTTGCAACAGGTGCAAAACAGAACTAGGACATTAAAAAAAATATATTCAAATTCAGCACAAAAAATTCCCTCCAATGCCAAACACTTTGTAAAGTAAGACAAATCCCTACAAAAAACCCCCAAAAAACAAACAATGCCTTGAACCTTGCCATAACAGCAGTACTTTTCAGGACCCAAACAGCAGTAACCTTATCTAAAAAAGTGCCGCAAAGGCAAACATTACACCAAACCCTAGAACACTAATACACCACCTAGTGGGCAAACTAAACAAGAATTTTGAAGACGCTGACAGCGTTTTGCAACAGCTGCTTCAAGGTTTTTTTTTAGACTGACAGTGTTTCATCACAACAGCCTTCCATGGCAGTAAAAACTCATAATAAAATCTTTTTCCGGTACATTTGAAGTAGAAAGCCTGCAAGGGAGTCATTTGAACCATTAGACAATGAAGGGGTAAAAGGGGCACATAGGTGGGTGGCATTATCATGGTGGTGGGCCATATAAGGATAAATAAAAAACAACACAACTGAATACAAGATTTCACGTTTTTATTTGTCACACTTATGTGTATTACAAACTCATGTTTGTTACATTAATGTAACTGATATAATCAGGCTGATACTAACGCAAATAATTGATGTAACTTGAAAAAACAATGACTGATTTGTGACATTGTAATACTTTCATTGTGTATTAAACATTTAATAAAAAAAAATAAAAATAAAAGAAGGGCAACCAAAATGATAAAGGGGATGGAATGAGTTACTCCTGGGGGAATTCTGCACAAAAAATTTTTAAATTCTGCATACCTTATATTGGTCAAAATAACACAATTTATATGACAGTCTTTAAGTAATTTATTTAAAATGTAATTCAGAAAACATTATTATTTAAAGATGCAGAGTTTTAAATATTTTGAGCAGAATTTTCCTAAAAGTTCATTGTAAGAGTGTCCCTTCCACCCTCTCTCCCTATTCCCCAGGCCAGTCTCCTTTCACTTTGCCCTCCCAGGCCCCAACTCCTCCACCTGCCACTCTCTCTCCCCTCCCTCTCTAGGCTCAACCCCTTCCACTCTATCTCCACTCCCAGAGTTTGACTCAGTACTGCCCCTCACACAGGCTCTCTCTGTCCCTTTCTCTCTTTCTCTCTCTCACATACACACTGGCTCCCTCTTTTTAGTGCACATACACACCTCCTCATACAGGCTCCCTCTCTGTCTCTTGCGTGCACACACACCCCCCCCTCCTCATACAGGCTACCTCTCTCTTGCACACACACATGCACACAGACTCCCTTTCTCTCTCATGCATACACCCTCACACAGGCTACCTATGTCTCTCTCACACACCCCTGCACACTGGCTCCCTTTCCCTCATACACACATACATCTCTTCACACACACTCTCTTACACACACATACACACATCCCTTCACTCAGGATCTCTTTCTTAAACATACACACACCCTCAAACAGACTCCCTCTCTCACAAACAAACAAGCACCCTCACATACACACAATCCCTTTTTCACACACACCAGCTCCCAATCTCTGGCACAATCTCCTCACATAGGCTCCCTCTCTCTGGCATCCACACCCAAGCATCCTCACACATGCTCTCTCTCCCTCACCTCCCAGGCTCGCAGTCTTACACACACACAAACACACAAACCTCTATGCACAGACTCACTCTCACTGGGGCCTGCTTCATGTTCACCATAAGTGGGACGACCTCTGCTCGCGGCACGTCTGACCTGCTTCATCTTTGCTGCGCACAGGACAGCCTCCGCTCGCGGCACACCGGGGCCTGCTCCTTCGTTGCTGTGAGTGGGAATGGCCTCCGCTCACAGCACACTCCTTTGCCATGAGCAGAAAGGGCTCTGCTCGCGGCACACTGGAGCCTGCCAAATTCTGCGCAGCTTTACAGGAGGGGAATTATGTGCAAATTCTACGCTCGCAGAAGTGCAGAATTCTCCCAGGACTAATGAGTCCCCTAAGAGGAAAGGCTAAATTGGTTCCTCCTGTCTGCACCATGTACTTGGAATAGTCTTGCTGAATTGGTGCGTCATGTTCCCTTTCTTGCCATGTTTAAATCCCATCTAAACATTCACCTTTTTGAAACTTCTTTTAAATCTTATGCCTGATTGTCTGCTTTTAGTCTTGTTAACTAACTTCTCTTATTTTCTTTTCCTTTTAACCATTGTCTTGCTTTATGAAATACCCCATCTCTTGTCTGGTACGTTTGTCTTATTAGATTGTAAGCTCTATTGAGCAGGGACTGTCTTTTTGTATGTTTTTACAGCGCTGCATATGTCATGTAGTGCTATAGAAATGTTAAGTAGTAGTAGTAGGTTAGGACTCCAGCTTGGAGAAGAGATGACTGAGGGGAGATAATAAAGAGGTCTATAAAATAATAAGTGGAGTGGAATGAGTAAATGTTAATCAATTGTTTACTCTTTTGAAAAGTACAAAGACCAGGGGACACACTATTAAGTTACTGGATAATACATTTAAAACTAATAGAAAATATTTTTTTACTCAATACATAATTAAGCTCTGGAATTCGATGCCAGAGGATATGGTAAAAGCTATTAGTGTAACTGCGTTTAAAAAAGGTTTGGACAAGTTCCTGGAGGAAAAGTCCATAAACTATTATTAAGGTAGAGTTGCAGAAATCCACTGCGTATTCTTGGGATAAGCAGCTTGGAATCTGTCTACCCCTTGGGATCCTGCCAGGTACTTGTGATTTGGCTTGGTCACTGTTGGAAACAGGATACTGGTCTGACCCAGTATGGCAAGTCTTATGTTCTTATGATATTTATTTATTTAACAAATTTATAATCCGCAACTTTAAATTCAAGTCCAGCACGGAGTACAATAAAATATTCAGAATCAGAAAACAATCAGAAAAACATTAAACAACATAAAACCAAATATAAAACATTGCAAATATGCTTCTTAAAAAAAAAATAACAAAGACTTTAGCTGCTTTCTAAAGCTCTTAGTATCCTTTTCTTCTCTGAACTCCAACGGTAGGAAATTCCATAAAGGCTGAGGCTACATAGGAGAAAGCCCTAGCATGACTGGACTGCAGCTTATACTGTCTAGTGTGGCAGGGACTGTTAACCTACTGGATTCAGCAGATCTTAACTCCCTGCTAAGAACAAACCACTGTAGCTGATTTGCCAAGGAAGAAGGATTTTCAGAATTCAAAAGCTTAGGGACAATAATAACTAACATCTTCAACTATATCCTGGCAAACCGGTGAAGTTCATACAATAACAGGTGTAATACGTTCTCTAATGCTCCCTTCACAAAGCACTCCTGCTGTAACAATTGCAACGCCCTTATTTGATTTTTATGTAGTCCAAGATCTATATAAGCTGTTGCAGTAATTCAGTTGTCCCAGCATCAGTGCCTGCACAACTGTTGGAAACAAATCCCTATTTTACAGAAAATGGTCCTCACTCCTTTCTCCAAGTGGATCGTGTTCTTATGGAATTAGAATTAGCATGTAAAGCTGTTATGCCACAACGATGTTTCTGCTGACTCCTTCCCCTCTCGTTCAAGACCCTACATTTTTCTGCCTCATCCTATATCTCCGCTCCTTCTTACATGTTTGAATCTGCGTAACTCTCTGCCTCTGCTTTGTCTCCTTGTCCAAGCTTTTTCCCTAGCAGTTCCCTGTCTTTCCTTGTAATATGCCAGGCCCCTTCTGAGGATGCACTTCTTAGCAGTGAAATACAATTAGCCTCCCAGTCAGATGCATATTCAGTCACAGTCCTCACGTGAGTACGTTCGTGCCGTATTCACTTGCATCTGAGGTACCTCCTCACTGCTCTGGCTGCCAATCACATCCTCATATTGCACTAGGTTTCATCTTAGTTCGGCTATAACCTGTGGTGCCAACTGCGGACAAAAGTTAGTCATCGGGAAAGATCCCCAACCCGACCTCCACCAATCACAGAAAAAAACCACCCCGTCTCTAGTGATTTAAACATGGACTTTCCTGAAGTCGCCAGTGACCAGGCTGGGATCTGCCACAGAGATCCATACATTAGAGCCCAAGTGTGTGCCAATTGCTTCATTTATATTGTCTCCTTTGATAGCACGACCACATCTATGAGAAAGCAGATGGCTTTACATAGAAAGAGGCTTATAGCCCATCAGGTCCATTGTTAACAACTCAATAAGGTTTACCTTGCATAGTGCTGGGTAACTTTAGCCGGATATTCAGCACAACATTGCTGGCTAAAATTACCTGGTGTTGCGATCCAGACCGCGGAGGTCTTACCCCAAGCCGCCCCGGGACCTGCGGCAAATAAAAAACCCAATCATTCCCTTCATCTAGCAGAAGCGCCGTTTACACAGTCAGGTAATATATACGCGGCGTTCCGTCCTGGCCTTGCTAGGCCCTTTCCGCGGCCTCTCTCCACGACGCCTGGCATCTGGCCCCGCCCCCTAGGCGCACGCGCAGGGGCTCTACAATTTAAAGGGGCCAGCTCGGGAAAGGACGACCCTGCCTCCTCAAGTGACGTCAGACGCTGCCAATATTTAAACTGGCTTGGCAGTCTTCTCCCTTGCCTTGCAACGAGGTTCACTCAGTTTAGAGTCTCTAGTTGCGGTTCCTGACTTTGGCTCGTTCCTGGCTCCTGACTTTGGCTCGTTCCTGGCTCCTGACTTCAGCTCGTTCCTGGCTTCTGACTCCAGCTCGTTCCCTGGTATCCTGCTCGCTCCGTCCAGGAGGCCTCGCCTAAGTCCAAGCAGGTGGAGTCCTCACGGGCTCCTCCCAGGGGGACCACGGGCTTCCAGTGGTGAAGTTCCAGTTGGCCTCCTGGCTCCAGCTTCTTCATCTTCACTCTCAGGGATGCCTCTTCACACACCTGCCACTGGAGACCTCTAGTAAGTCCAAGCGGCTCGGATCCTCACGGGCTCCTCCTGGGGGGATCTCGGGCTTCCAGTGGTGAAGTTCCAGTTGGCCTCCTGGCTCCAGCTTCTTCATCTTCACTCTCTGGGACGCCTCTTCAGACACTTGCCACTGGAGACCTCTAGTAAGTCCAAGCGGCTCGGATCCTCACGGGCTCCTCCTGGGGGGATCTCGGGCTTCCAGTGGTGAAGATCCATCAGGTCTCCTGCCCCGTGCCGTCTCCCGGCTTCGACCTCCACTGTGGGTCTTGCCACGGTGCATCGTCATCTGTCTCAGCCGGCTCAAGGGTCCATGAATACAACACCTGGGTACCTTTAGGACAGTTATTTACCTTGGCAATGAATATACTTAGCTAAAATATTCACTACTGAGAGGGGTAAGAAATATAAAAGTTAGGGTTTGTCTGGCTAGCTCAAAAGCTACCTGGACAAACCTTTTTGTATATCGACCTCACAGTAAAAAGTAATATAACAAATCTATCACTGTATTGAACATTTCAAAAGAGTTTTCCAAAGGAAAATAATACCTCGTAACTAGCAAACAATGGAGGCAAACCTAGTCAACATCACACAATTTCTGTTGCTTTATAGCTCACAAAGTGTTAACTATCCTCAATACAATTTTGTGCCTTTTGATTTAAAATTAAATATTATTTAAATAAAAAAAAAAGGTTAATTTTCAAATGCAGTCTATCTTGATAAGAATTTTATGCAATAATATTAACATTTTTATTTCACAAGTGTATTTATTTACATCTTGCTCACACCTTGTCATTGGTAGCTCAAGGCACATTGCATTCCGGTACAGTAGCATATCTCTGTCCCCAGAAGGCTTACAAGCTAAGAGATCATTTATAATGTTGCATTAAGCCATTTTCTGTGTGGTACTGTAAATGGCTTAACATAGTGATAAAATGCGGTATTTAAAATACAGCATGTTATTCTGCCACCGGCACCGCATGCATACTAATCAGCTCATTACTAACCTAATACATGCTAATCAAATAACACAGCTTGCCTAAAAAAATCACAAGTTGTGTTATTTGATTGCAGGTTAAGTACAACTCAAGTTAGCTCAAGAGTTGTAGCTAACTTCTCTCAGGAGCATCGGAATGCTAATACACATCCCAATGCTCCTGGGGCTATGTCTTAGAGAAGCCAATTGGTCCTGAGTTACATCCTCCCAAGTGTGGATAAGAACCCAGGGGGTCTCCATAGACACCCTTGCCCACCCACCCCACCGCCATTGTAAGTGGCTGAACTTGCAAAGAAAAAGTTTTCAATGGCCGAACCCTCCAGGTACAGGCCTTGTCACTGGGCCCTCACCTCTTCCCACTGACAAAAAAATCACCACATGGAGGCTGCCCCCCCCCCCCGCCCATCCTCCCAACTGCTTTCTGGATTTACCAAACTGGCCCTGGTGATCTAGTAAGGGTCCCCTGGTGATCTAGTGAGGGTCCGGAGTGCTCTGTAGGTGCCGGCTGGCTGGCTGATAGCTAACCTTTACCCCATCATGTGATGAGGCAGCGGACACCATTTTGGAAAATGGCCAATGCTAGATCAATAGACTAGGGGGCACTCCAGGTCCCTACTAGACCACCAGGGCCAGTTTGGTAAATCCAGGAAGGGTCAGGAGGGTGGTCTAGGTTGTGGTTGGCAATTTTTTGTCAAAGGAGAGAGGTTGGGGCAAGATCTTCACCTGGGGGTTCAACCATTGAATACTTTTTTTTTTTTTGCAACTTTTGCTGTCTCCAAGGGTCCAAGTGGGGGGTGTAAATGTGTTTGTGGTGGAACAAGGAGTCTAATCCACACTTCAGGAAGTGTAACTCGGGGGCCAGTCTGCTCCTTTAAGGCATGGCAGCCCCTCAGTTCGGGGCAACCATCATACAAAATTTTCAAGGCAGTTGTGTTGTAGTATTTTCCCCAGTGGTGAGTATGGTGCCAAGTACTATAGCTTAGTAAACCCCACAGCTGTTCATGAGACCAGTAGATAGCATGACCTATGAGAGAAATTTGAAAGAGATAAGTTTATTTCAGCACGAAGAGAGAACACTGAGATGTGATTAAAGACTAGTTTTCAAATACATAAAGAAGGTGGTGGCGAAGATGATGGGGTTTACAGGGAAGATGGTGATTGGTTGTTCTCTCTCTCACTCTACTGAAGAAAGAAAGAATGGCCTTTAAATTACAGCAGGGGAAACAGAGGTTACACACTTTATTTTTTATTTTATTTAAAAAAAATAGTTCTTAACCACTTTCCTGATTACTTCTCTCAAAGAGATTTATTACATAATTGAAACCCACCTTCCAAGGGAGACGGAGGTTAAAGAGTGTGCTACCTTTAAGTTAACTGCAGCAGAGAAAAAAAAAGAGGGCAATGCTGTTATGTAACATGAGCCGCTAGCCCAGGAAACCCAGAATGAGATTGAAAAGGTTGCCAGACTCTTACTGTGAATGTGCTTAAATGACCATTGAATAGATGAGTCATAGACTTATGTAGGGGATTTGCATGTCACAGCCTCCTGGACTACTGTTGGTAACTTGCAGTGAAATATCACTTTAAATAAAAGGATAGCAAAATCCTAAATTACAGAACTATGACTGGAAAAGTCCTACATTGGAGAATTCTGAATGAGAAAGGGATTTATGAGAGAAATGTACTGAAAAACAGTCCTAGGAAGCAAACAGATTTTCACTCTGACTAACAAGAGGAGTCAGACCTTTGGATACCTAGACCTCAGCAAGAGAAGAAAAAGACCAGGCAGGATGGAAAGGTGTGCACATTCTCTTTCCATTGTCCTGCCTGGGTCTTGGCCTTTTCACTGAGAGAAGGTGACCTATCCATGCTGGGTAACAGCGAATGGCTGGCCATGAGCTCAGCGGAGTTAAAATCACTGAAAGATGAGACTGTGGAGGGTCTGACTCATTGAACGCTAAACAAGCCATGAACCTAGTGGGGCTGTAAACCCAAGCCAGGGAAAACCCTCCTATCAAGGGAGGAGAACTGAAGGGCAGCGGCAGATTGGGAGGCGGAGTCAGGTCCCTGTTAGGTTTTGCTCCTCCAGAGGGGAGGAGTTAGCAATCTATTGTAATCTGCTGCTGGATACTCCTGTAGAGGGAGGAGTTAGCAGTCTATTATGAGTCACCATGCGGAGTTGCAATCTGTTAGGGACTGGCTCCCGTGGAAGGAGGAGTTTAGCAATCTGATATGCTCCGTAGGCGGAACTAGCAATCTTGTTATGATAGACTGCTGAGTTAGCAATCTGTACCAGCAGAGTGCTAGAGAGGGTACTCAGCTGGAAAGGAATGTAAATAGGTGAATCCTTGGGCCGATGGCAGATGATAGCGCTCCCAGGAGGATATCCTGAGAGGGACCACCGGCTAGGCTTTGGTATGGAGACAGACATAGATAGTTCTTTTATTAGACAGGTTAGTAGAACCACCAGAGGTGGCAGTAGTGAGCTGATATGCCTGGCAGGGCTGAAGTCCCTCAGATACTGGAACTGCGATCCTAGGGTTGCTGAGCTGTAGAAAGACTATAGATAGTGAGTAGACAGGGAATGCTATATACATAGCCAGTAGTAGATGACAATCTCACATATGTTCTTAAGGAGGCTCAGTAGCTGGAAAGAGTTAGGCCCTCGAGGAGTGAGTACCTGGTTCCAGGGAAAGTTCTGAGAGAGTGGCGGTAACTCACGAATGTCTGTATCTGCGATAGTTTCCAGGCAGTAGAGAATCTTCAGAGTATTCAGGAACATGGGCCCTCGAGGAGCGAGTACCAGTTCTTATCTGCAATCTGAAATAGAGAAAAGAGAGCGAGGCCCCCGAGTAGCGGGTACCTCTGGTAAGTCCGATGAGGCAGAGTAGCTTGGACGAATCCGTATGCGATTCGTTTGTCCGTCCGTCCGTCCTTGCTAACTCAAATTGTAAGCGAAAGGGAAGACCTTTTATGTTGGAAGTGGATGACGTCAATACAGGGGGACACCTCTGAGGTTCGCGCCCTTGCTGGTACATACTTCGGAGCGCACGCACGCCCTATGTCATTAGGAACATGGCGGATCTGCAGCGTCAAGCCGGTCCGGAGACGCCGTGGCAGCAAGCCGTCCATCAGACCCGGAGGGAGTCGCCACAGAGGTAGAGAGGGTGGAGTGAGGGCGAAGAGCAGCCACGAATGCAACAGTCCCCCAGGAGAGTGTGGACACCAGAGGCAGTTTTCATGGTCCCCCAGGAAGAAGGGGACCCCAGTGGCAGATTAAGTGATGATCCTAGGTCCCCCTTGATCAAGGGGACCCCAGCAGCAGATTTAGCAGTCCCCCAGGAGGGTGTGGACCCCAGCGGCAGATTGAGTGGTCCCCCAGGAGGGTATGGATTCCAGCGGCAGATTCAGAGGTGCAGTTAGGTTACCCATGAGGATGTGGACCCCAGCAGCATTCCAGGAGGCAGAGTCAGGTCCCACAGGACAGTGTGGAACCAGTGACAGACTGGGAGGCAGAGTCAGGTCCCCAGGAGGGCGTGGACCCCAGTGTTGGCATTGACCTTTCAGTGGATAGGAAGCAGCACTGAGGAAATAATAGTGGTTTAGATATTATGGACCCCCAGGCCAACATTGCCCACCAGGCCAATTACATCTTTTCACATGGGTGAGATTTGGGGAAAAAAAGGGGGAGGATAATAATAACAACATTTGATTAAGCAGGAACTAAAGAGGTCCCTTCTATTCTATATGGTAGTATACTGTGGGGGCCAACAACGACAAATTGCCAAAATTAAATGTTCATGCTACCTTGTAGAAATGTATGTAATTGTGTGGCCTGAGACTATAAACCGCGATTAGATGTGTGTGCTGTTTGACATCCTATTAGCGATGTCTATAGCCATGTAGACATGTATATAATTATATAGTCTAATAAACCTGTATATATTTGTACTTTCTGCCAGCCTTGTTCACAGTTGCATTTCTTTTCCTGGGGTGAAGGGAGGGAAATCCTACCCACTAACACCTTCTTTCCCAGTTGGAGGCACCAGGTGCCAAGAACGTGAGGACCGATGGAATCTGCCCTGGGGAGGGGGCCACCAGGTCTGTTCCGGACCCAGGAATGCCCCGCAGGTAAGCGGTCAAGGGGACGTTACATAATCAGAACATTAAAACAATCTACACAATAAAACAAATCTCAACAGACCAATATTATCAGAAACAATTCTTACTAGTCACTCACCAGGCTGTTGAGATAAGCTGTGTTTTTAATTTCTTTTGGAACCTCACAATCTCCTTTTCATCTCTAAGATCTTGTGGGAGACTGTTGTATATGCCTGGGATAGGAAATGAAAATGATCTATTTGTTAACTGCTAGAGATGTACATTTGTTTAAAATGAATGTGCAAAATGTGACGAATAAGGCCAATTCGTTTAATTTGCAGTGCCTTAAAATGAATCGGGGGTCCCTGAATGAAACAAACCTTATTGCATTTGTTTTAAAAGTAGGTATTCAGCAAAGGTCTAGGCTTTGCTGGCAGATCCCCACCAGACCGGGTAAGTGGAGATTGGGAGGATTCTGGCCCCAGCATTTTTCTGGATAGGTAGGAGATGTGACTGGGAGGCCCGGGGAAGCCTTGTTTTTGTTTTATGGCTGTTTTTTTGTTTTTTTAATAAGTTTGATTGATTTGTTTCATTCATGTGAAAAAAACCCCCAAAACATTCCATGAATCAAAATTTGTGGGGAAAATAACCTCTGAAAAGCAAACCAAAAAAAATGAAAACAAATCTTTTCCTCTGCGCATCTCTACTAACTGCTGCTGCCGAAACCTTTTTACCTCAGGGAGTTGTAACAGATGTTTATTCCTTGACCTCAAATTCCCACCTGTTTCATGCCATATTAATTTAGCTCTCAAATGTGGAGGACATTGACCATGTAACATCTTGAAGACCATTAATAGCATTTTAAACTTACAATGGAGGCCCAATAGGAAAGGGGCAACAGAAATTATTCCAGAACTGCCTGTAATGATGCAAGCTGTGGTATTCTGAATCACTTGATAACTTTTGCATCAGCTTTGATGGGAGGCCCAAAAACAAGGCATTACAATCGTTTATATGGAAAAGAACAAGGGCATAAGCCACAGTTTGTAGCATCATCAAATCCAAATAGCATCAAAGTTGTCACATCAATTTCACCTTCAAGTAAATGTTTTTTTATTTCTTTGTTTAGATTGTTTTGTACACCGATATTCCGATAACAATCATAACCGTTGAGAGCATCAATATAAAATCAAACAAGAAACATAAAACATACAATATCATCTAAATATTACAAGTAAAATATATCTTAAAAATAAATGTGACTTTCTAATCTCAGATGTGAGTCCAGCACAATACCTCAAGATTTCCATTTTTCCTTTTGGTTCCAATTCAACCTCATATAGTCTGAGGCCCTTTACAATCTTTCCAGTCCCCAACCATAAGCTAGATTGCTAGCAACTACCCATTCAGCTACCTTTTTGCAGGCACTGATTTATATATTATGTTCTAAGCTATAAAGTAGACCCTTGGACTGAAGAAAGGTGATCCAGTTCGTGAAATGGAATCCTTCCTTCAGGAGGCAGGACTGGACACAACTGAACCCCGCTAAACTTCACCAATACCAACCCACGTTCCCCTTAGGTTGAGGCCTCAGGTGCCGGGGTCAGCTGGACTTACATGGGGTATCAGATTGAGATCCGGGCTCAGCTCAAGACCGATGGTGAAATTCTTGGTAATCAGTGAAGACCAAAGGATGTCAGCAGAATAATCAAAAGATTTATTATTAAAAAATCACTGGTATCATAGAAACATAGAAATGACGGCAGAAGAAGACCAACTGGTCCATCCAGTCTGCCCAGCAAGCTTCACACTTCTTTTTTCTCATACTTATCTGTTTCTCTTGGCTCTTAGTAACCTTAGGTTCTATTTCCCTTTCACCCCCACTATTAATGTAGAAAGCAGTGATGGAGCTGCTTCCAAGTGAAATATTAAGTTTGATTAGTTAGGTAAGCGGCAGCATAGCTCTCTGCCATTGAAGCAGAGAGCAATACTGGATATGCATGAAGTATTAGTTTTTCTTCTCCCCTGCCGTTGAAGCAGAGAGCAATGCTGGATATGCGTGAAGTATTAGTTTTTCTTCTCCCCTGCCGTTGAAGCAGAGAGCAATGCTGGATATGCGTGAAGTATTAGTTTTTCTTCTCCCCTGCCGTTGAAGCAGGGAGCTTCAACGGCAGAGGAAGCTCTGGATATGCTTGAAGTACTAGTTTTTTTTCTCCCCTGCCGTTGAAGCAGGGAGCTATGCTGGATATGCATTGAAAGTGAAGTATGCCTTGAAAGTCACATTAACTATCATCAAATATTGAAAAGCCTAATAATTGGTAATTGAATAAGCCTAATAATTGGTAATACCTATAGCCCATGAACCCATCCCTGTTTTTTGTTTTTTGTTGTTTTTTTTAATTTGGAGATGGCAGGCCTCCATCCTTCCGCTCCATGAAGGTGGAACACCAACCACTGGCCACTGGCATCCCGCTCCGTGAATGCCTCTGTGGCTACTGCCGCTCCGTGCAGTGTTTTGCTGCCTGCTCTTTATACGCGTCCTCTAGACCTGATGGATCCACAGTGTTTATCCCACGCCCCTTTGAAGTGCTTCACAGTTCTGGTCTTCACCACTTCCTCCGGAAGGGCATTCCAGGCATCCACCACTCTCTCCGTGAAGAAATACTTCCTGACATTGGTTCTGAATCTTCCTCCTTGGAGCCTCAGCTCGTGACCTCTGGTTCTGCTGATTTTTTTCTGACGGAAAAGGTTTGTCGTTGTCTTTGGATCGTTAAAGTTTTTCAAGTATCTGAAAGTCTGAATCATATCACCCCTGCTCCTCCTTTATAAAACACAGGAAAATAACAGATATCACAGGAAAACCGAAGAAATCTCAGGAAAACCAAAACCTTAGGCGTCACAGGAGACTAAGAAACAAAAGAACCCGGCACTTAAAAAAAAAATGTTGCCAAGGCACTAGTGCAGTGCAGGGACTATTCTTATATAGTCCCTGCACTGTGATGTCATTGAATAAGCCTCGAGGGGAAAAAACAGTGAACCTTTACATTAAAAAGAAAACTAGCTGCGCAGCGGAGACCCGAGGTCAAGGGAAACCTGAGCCCGAGGAAGACAACTGAACCTGAGCACCCGCGTCACCCCGCTCGCGCGCCCAGCAGAGCCCCAACAATGACACAATCCTGGAAGCAAAGCCCCCGCCTCCGGCTCGAGGACCTGTGCGCCCATCAAAGATGCGCCGCGAACAAACCGCCAGAGAGTCTCACGTGCGCCGGCACGAAAGTGTTACGACTGTCGCTGCCCGACGTCTCCACTCCGCCCACCTTAACGTTTTTGTGACTCCTCCCGCGGTTGATGGACGTCTGGCTGCCGCGACGTCTGCCTGCCATCCTCTCCGGCATCCCCGGTCCGGCTTGGGTGCTGCATCCCGCCATGTTGTCCAGGTACCATAGGGCGCATGCGCCGCGTGGCCCTGCCTCTTATTCTCTCTTTGACGTGAACCTCAGGGGCGTCCTCCTGTGATGACGTCACGCATCCCGGATACAAAAGCCTACTCTGTTTGCTAGCTAATCGAGTTAGCAAGGGAATCCTTACGGATGGGATTCGCTGTCTGTACCTACTCTGCCTCTCCAACTTTTGGACTTTATCCTAACGGGGTACCCGCTCTTCGGGAGCCTCTCTCATTTCTTTCAGGTCGCTATCAGGAACCGGTACTTGCTCCTTGAGGGCTCTTCTGCTTGGAAGAAACCGCTGCCTACATCATCAGTGAGTTACTAACTTTATTTCCTCAGAGCTGTTCCCTGGAACCAGGTACTCTCTCTCCTCGAGGGCCTGCCTCTATTCCAGCTTCTGTGTCACTTTCCGGGAGAAAGTGCTGTGTGAGTAACTTTACCAATGAGGCTCTATACCAGAACTCTGTGTATGCTCCACTGTACTCACTATCTCAGTTTTCTCCACTACAGCACAGCCATAGAGGGAATCACTGTTCCAGTATCCTGAGGAACCCTAGCCCAGTCGGGCTTCATCTTTACTCACTACTGCCACCTCTGGTAGCTTCTCAACTCTGTCTAATAAAAGATATAACTCTGTGTTGTGTGTCCCAAAGCTGAGCCTGACCTGTGGCCCTCACGGGACATCCCCCCCATGAGCGTGGTCAGCTGCCACAGTGTCCAATTGTCCATCGAAAACCTTACAAGCAATAACAGAAAGCACCACAACCAGGCCCAACCCTACTGCCGCTGGTAAGCGCAGAGTCTCGTGCACGCCGGCATGAAGACGCCACGACCAGGCCGGGTAAGCGGAAGCGCAATACATGAAGATCTGATCTGGGCACAAAGGGGTCAGGATCTGAATGTCATCAGCATAAATATATGCATTAAAGCCTGCTTCACGCACAGTATTCTCTACCTGCCACATGAAGTTGTTAAACAGCAGCAGAGAACGGGAAGAACCCTGAGGGACTCCAAATCTTACTTCTTTCATACTGGAGTCTACTCACTGAAACATTACCATCTGTTTTCTCCCTTGCAAAAAAAAAAACAACTTCCTAACCATTTAATCACAAGTTTCCAAGGCAAAGCATCCCTCTATCAATGAGACCATGAAGGTCTCTGTGCTAGAGGCTTTTCCTAAGGCCCCCACCCACCGTGCTGGGTCCAGTGCATCAACATTTTCCAGATAAGTAGAAATCTATTTAGTAACAACCTTTTCCAGCACCTCTGCCACAAATGGCAAATTAGATATCGGACGGTAGTCACCGCACAGTCTTGGATCCAGTTTATTATGTTTCAGTTGGGGCGAAACGATGGCAGTCTTACAAACTTGAGGGACTACGCCAATATCTAAGGAACAATTGATCAGCCTCGGCAGGCAGCTTAGAACATTAGACTGCCGACACCTGCAAATAATAACCCGTCTGAGGGAGAATACTCATTGTGACTGAGTGCACAGAACTTTCTTCATCAGAATAATGTAAATACCTGCATAAAACGATATATTTTTAATTAACTGCATGAGTGAATGGCCATGGGATTAATATAAATCCGTAACATATTCCATCCTTGATCCAATTAACTACTACAATGAAGAAAGGTAAAGCCCTCCCCCAAATATTCACGAACAGATATTCCTAATGTAGCCATTTGGATGTGAGCTGGATGTGTGCCAGCTTCCTAACTCAGAGAAAAATTAGATACAAAGTAACTGTGGACTTTGCACCTAGGGGAGGAGTTTAAGAATTGCCTCTTATATGGTAGAAAAACAGTGTCTGTCTGTCTGTGGTGCTCCCATATAATAAGAAGTCGCTGGTTGGCTGGAAGGATGCAGCACCAGCACCTCCAGCCTGCAGTCTGACGCCCTGGCACAGCTATTCCTGGTGGCCTGAAGCGCTACCAGCAGCACTGCCACCCACTCACCCGGCCCCCTGCTGTGGCCCTGCTTGAGTGCCCTTACTTTTTGCACCACTGCCCGTGCAGGCAGATGTGCCTTTCGCTGCTCTGGCCTCCAAGTTGACCCGGCCCAGAAACAGCAGCAGCTGGCGGTCTGTCCCTCCCAGCTCGCCCCTGCCTCCCACCACTGCGGCAGCAAACTGCCAGGTCAGACTCCACTCCTAGTGCTGCCGTGCCACCCTGCTCTCTTCTATCCCATCAGTAGCAGTTGCCCCAGCTGCAGCCTGCCGGGAAGCTGTTTGGCGGGGAGAGAAGCGAAAGGCCAAAGCAGATGTGGGGAGAGAAAGTGGGTGAGAGAAACAGGACTCTTGGGACAGCAATATAATTCCCCTTTGCCAGGGAACCTCTCACACACAACCGGAGCAAGTTCATGTTTGCAAAAGGTGATTATGTAACTTCTGCCCTGTAGTCCTTACCCCAAAATCTACTCATAATATTAAAGCTATGAAATCCTATCACGTTTGACAGGCATTCCATCTAGTAATTAATATATAAAGGGTGCGCTGGTTAGTTCAGCATACTCGGATAAAACATATTATAGGCAGAGTTTATGGATATTCATAAACACCATAATCAGTAAATAGCCTCAAAATTCCCAGAGCAGTGATCACAAAGGATGGCTGAGCCTTCCTGAGAATGTCCAGGAGGTGCTCTTGATCTTCGCCTCTCTCCTTCTCACTGCATGTTTTATTTTGCTGTGAATGTATCATGAACTCTGTGTCATATTTGCAGCCCCGTGCCAGTGAAATATCTAAACTTGCTGACTCTGAGCTTAAAGCCTTCCAAGCTGAGGGAATGGTGGCCCTTGAGCGCCACCTAGTGTCAGCAGGCTGCATGTACAACAGAAACAGGCTTGATTTTCTACCCATTGTCAGGGTGCAGTGCTGAGGGTCCGGGCGACCGCGGATCTTGTCATCATGGTGCCTCGGGCGGTTTTTTTCTCAGGCGGAACAGTGCGCAGGTTTGCCATTACCTTCTGCAGCATTAGGGTGGCCCTCATTCAGGGGCTAAGCTAGGGGCTGACCTCAAGATCTCCTGGGCCAGTGTTTCCGGGGAGGGAGATACAAACCAAGACCTGCTCGGGTTGATCGGTGCGGCACCGTGTGCACAGCGCTAGACAGGTGCGGCTTAGGGCTTCTTAGTAGGGTAACTGCGGTGGCAGTGAGACTCTCTCCCTTGTCATCACGTCCCTTCATGGGGGGTGGGGAGGGGTAGAGCACTGAGTGAGACAGGACTCTTGGCACTGCACTTCAGCTCTTCTTTGCCTTTGAACCTCTTGGGGAGCTTGAAGAAGACGTACTGAGCATTGTTGTCCCATAGACCAGTGGTTTCCGACCCTGTCCTGGGGACCCTCTTCCCCCCCCCCCTCCCCCCAGCCAGTCCGGTTTTCAGGATATCCACAATGAGTATGCATGAGAGAAAATGTGCATGTTATGGAGCCAGCGCATGCAGATTTTCTCTCATGCATATTCATTCTGGATATCCTGAAAACCCGACTGGCTGGGGGGGGGGTCCCCAGGACAGGGTTGGGAACCACTGCCCTAGACACACAGAACCTGATTCACCTAGGTCTTTTCCTACGGATGCAGAATGCTGACATGCGTTAGTACATCAGGGCCTTAAAAGGGGGAGGGGGTCAACCTATTTAACTTGTAAACCGTTGTGATGGCAATACCGAACGACGGTAAATAAAACTCGAAGAATAAATAAATACATTTATTTATTTGATACTTGATTACTCACCCTTCCCCCCAGGGCTGGGATCAGCTTTCTCTGTGCCCGGGGCAGATGTACAGAATTGTGCCCTTCCCTCCTCCCCCCGACTTACCAGCGTCTGCTCCAACACAGGGCTTTCTCCTTTGGTGCCAAAGGCACAGCTGTCCCTATGGTGATGGCAGCTCCAGCAAAGCACCCCTTCCTCTTCCTCCCCTCCTGCCCAGCATTCCCTTTCTCTTCCCTTCCACTCCTTCCCCAGCATTCCCTTCCTCTTCCTCCCCTCCTGCCCAGCATTCCCTTCCTCTTCCTCCCCTCCTGCCCAGCATTCCCTTTCTCTTCCCTTCCACTCCTTCCCCTGCATTCCCCTCTCCCCCAATCCAATCTGTGCCCTGCATCTCCCTCCTTCTCCCCCTCCTCTCCTTGCCCTGAACCCTCCTACCACATGCCCCACATCTCCCTCCTTCTCCACTCCTCCACTATTTTGCTTTGAATCCCCCCTTTCACCCCCAGCTACTCCTTAACCTTCATACCCCTACTGGTTAGAGCAGCGGGCTTTGAACCAGGGAGACCAGGGTTCAAGTCCCACTGTTGCTCCTCGTGACCTTGGGTAAGTCACTTTACTCTCCGTGGCCTCAGGGGCAAACTTAGATTGTGAGCCCTCTGGGCACAGGGGAAGTACCTGAATGTAATCCGCTTTGTAGTGCCTGAAAAGCGGAATATAAATAAATACATTTCACCCACTCCTTGCTCTGCCTCCTCCTCCCCCTCCATTCCTTGTCCAGCAGCCTCCCCTCTCTACTACCCATCCCTTGCTCAGTAGCTTTCTGCCCGGGGGGGGGGGGATGTTGCCTTTCTACCCAAACCCCCCCCCCTGCACAAGGGTCTCTTCCATCCCTCTGCTCAGCAGCAGCCAGGCCCGGGCGTGACTGGGTGATATACTGTGCATTTGCACAGGGGTGACACACCTGGGGAGGGGGGGGGGCAGCAGGTCAGTGGCAGCAGGAGAGGCCATGGGGCCACCAGCGGAGCGCTCAACCTGCCAGTGGCTGAAGAAGAAGAGAGGCCACCAGCGGCTGAAGGAGAGGCCCGTGTTTTTGTGTGCGTACGCACACCTGCACACAACTTCCACTCACCCCCCACAAGCAGGAAGGCTCTTGGGCTGTAGTGGAGCTCAGCCTACAATAGGAGGCCCTGTATGAATATGTGTGTGTGAGTGAGAGTATGTGTGTGTGTGTATGTGTGAGCACATATGTGTGTGTGTGTCTGTGACAGCCTATGTGTCTATGCGAGCGCATATGTGTCGGTGAGAGCCTATGTGTGTGTGTGTCTGTGTGACAGCCTATGTGTCTGTAAGAGCACATATACGTGTATCTATGTGACAGCCTATGTGTCTATGCAAGCGCATATGTGTGAGTGAGAGCCTATGAGTGTATCTGTATGAGAGCCTATGTGTTTTTGTTTCTGTGGGAGCCTAAGTGTTTGTGAATGTGTCTTTGAGAGCCTGTGTGCTTGTGTGTTTGTGAATGTTTGTGTGCCGGTGAGAGCCTAAGTGTCACATATAGGCTCTCACAGGCACACACTCACACATACATATGTATATGTGAGGGAGAAGGAGCCTGTGTATGTATGAGTGTGCAAGAGAATGAATGTTTTATTGTGCATGTGTGTCTGAGAGAGAAGATAAAATTTGTACGGCCCTAGCTCCCCCAATCCAGGATGATCTCAGGATGACTGGAAATCAAAAGATCCCAGGTATGGAGAGCAGGAGATTTTTAAATCCTTATTAGTTTTAATTATTGGGTGTAGTTTGATGTTTCTGCTCTTTTGAAAATTTTAATTTGGGGGGGGGGGGGAAATATTTTATTGGTGTTTGGGAAATGTTGGATACTCTTATTCATTAAGAGTATCCAACATAAATAAAGATATCATAAATTGCTCTTTATCCCAAGGATCCTACCCAGACGACCTCAAACTGGCTTCCCTCAAACCACTCCTCAAGAAACCAAATTTGGATCCTAAAGACCCTAATAACTACCGCCCGATCGCCAACCTTCCCTTCATAGCTAAGATTATGGAGAAATTGGTGAACACTCAACTCTCGGACTACATTGAAGACAATAACCTCCTATTCCCATCCCAATACGGGTTCCGCAAAGTATTAAGCACCAAATCCCTCCTCATTTCCCTGACTGACTACCTTATCATGGGTCTCGACAAAGGGCAATCATTTTTACTGATCCTACTGGACCTTTCGTCAGCCTTCGACATTGTCAACCACTCCATCCTCATAAACCAGTTGGCTTCCATAGGTATTTCAGGCACCGCACTCACATGGTTTAAAACCTTTGTCAGCAATAGAGTGTACAAGGTTAAGATCCAGAGCAAAGAATCTGCCGCCGCTCCATGTGCATCCGCTTCCGGTGCCAATTCCCGAAACAACTCCCACTTGAAACGAGAAAGAGAGTCGGCCACGCCGTTAGCGACTCCCAGCACATGCCTGGCCCAAATAGTTACATTTAAGGACATGCAACGCAGAATCAACTCCCGCAGCAGTTCTGACACCCGAATGCACTTGGCCGCTCTCTGGTTGATGACTTCGACCACACCCATGTTGTCGCACCAAAAGATGGAGAAAGTTTTTGGTGCGACAACATGGGTGTGGTCGAAGTCATCAACCGGAGAGCGGCCAAGTGCATTCGGGTGTCAGAACTGCTGCGGGAGTTAATTCTGTGTTGCATGTCCTTAAATGTAACTATTTGGGCCAGGCATGTGCCGGGAGTCGCTAACGGCGTGGCCGACTCTCTTTCTCGTTTCAAGTGAGAGTTGTTTCGGGAATTGGCACCGGAAGCGGATGCACATGGAGCGGCGGTACCATCTTCCCTTTGGAGATTCGGTTTCCCAAGGTCTGGAACATGCTGCGAGCTTCATTAGCTCCATCCACATGGTCAAGTTACGTGGGAGGTGCCCGGAAAGTGGCGAGGTTTCTGGCTGCCGAAGGTTGGACGGGGGGTCCTGTGTCGGACGTTTCCTTGCTCCGTTTTTTAGAACATGCCAGGGAGTGTGGTTATTCGAAGGCGGCTGTGGGTAGGCAGCTAGCGGGATTTTCGTTCTTCATGCGGGCTCATGGGTGGGGGTTCCCGTCGGGTCGGTTTCTTGTGCGCCGTGTGTTGATAGGATGGGCTAAGACGGTTGGGAGGAGCAAGGACAAGCGTTTACCGATCACACATGACATATTGTTAAGATTGTGGGACGCTCTGCCGGGCATTTGTTTCTCGTTGTACGAGACGTCTCTTTTCCGGGTGGCTTTCGTTTTCGCGTTCTTCGGGGCCTTCCGAGTCAGTGAATTGGTGGCACGGTCAGGTGTCAGCACGGATTTTCCGGGACTCTTGGCGAGGCACGTGAGGGTCACTACCCGATCGGTGGATTTATGTATTTCCCGGTCTAAGACCGACCAACAAGGAAAGGGGTTATCTGTCGAGTTGCGGGCAGTGCCGGGTCTCCGTTCGTGCCCCGTGGACAACGCGATTCGGTATTGTCGTTGCCGGGTGCCAGGGTCGGTGCAGTTTTTGATTCATGAGGATGGTCGCCCCTTGACCAAGTACCAATTCGAGATGGTCCTCCGGTCGGCCTTGACGTCGGTGGGTCTGGATGTCGGTCGTTTCGGGACTCATTCTTTTCGGATTGGGGCTGTGATGGTGGTGGCGGCGGCGGGTTTGCCTGGGGGTGTGATTCAAAGAATCGGGCGTTGGCGCTCTACCGCTTTTCAGGGGTATGTACGTCCCACCATGGGGGCTGGTGTGGGCGAATTTTAACTCTTGTTTCTTTGCAGGTGCGGCTGCTGCGGGAAAGTCTGCATGGATCATTGGGCATTCTTACACCTTTTGGGCCCACAGACATGCCTGCGGCCGGCCTTATGGGCCTCACTTGGACTTATGCAGGAGGGGAGCGCGGGTGCCTTGGTTGGGGCGCCGGGGCATGGGGTGGGACGAACTGATCCCGTGTGTGCGACGAGGTCGGGAACACCTGGGAGAGCCGCGCGCTTTGGTTATTCATTTGGGGGGCAACGATTGGGGAAAAATGCCTGGTCGTCAGTTTATTAGCATGGTCCGGAAGGACCTTATGATGGTGTCCATGCTGTTGCCCACGACAGTGTTGTGTTGGTCTGACATTATCATACGGCCTGCTGAATCGGATAAGGTGATTTGGCGTAGAAGTCGGTCGAAAGCCAACCAACAAATTGGTTCTTGGCTGGTGCAGCTGGGAGGCCGGCATGTTCGACATGACTGGTCGTGGGGGAAGGTCTCGGGGCTCTTTGGCAAGGACGGGGTTCATTTAGCCTTCATTGGGATGGACCTGTTCCTGAATTCAATTCAGGAAGCCTTGGAGGAGGTTTTTCCTCTGTAGTAGGGCCGCATCTTTGGGGGGTCACGGGGCATGTTATGCCCGTGTCTGTGGCGGATGGCCCGAGCCTGTTCAGCTTAATACACTGGTTACCTGTTAAGAGTGATATACCTGGCAATGGGAAATGTTGGACAACTGGAAGTTGTTGGTGGCGGGCTCTCTGCTGGCAGGCGGCGGGAGTCATCTGGCAGGCCTGGTTTCTTGCTGGTTGGCGGCGGAGGCCCACTGGGTTGGCTCCTTTGCTGGCAGGTGGTGGGAGTCTGAACTTGGTGCGGGGGCCATAGGGCGAGCCGCGAGGCTGGAAAGGAATCATCTTGCTGGCACAGCGGCGGATGGTTTGGGAGTTGTTGATTTAAATTGTATTGTTAACAAAGGGGGCTCGGGCCTCCAGGTTATTAAAGCTGCGGCCTTGTTAACCCAAACTTCTTGTTCAGTGAATTATTCATGTTGTGAAAGGACGGATGTGAGCGAGTGATGTCCTGGATGCCTGTATTATGAATATCATTTGAGCTTTTACCTCATTTCCCAGCCTATTTGTGCCCGTTTGTTTTGTGATGCTGCTCCTGTGCTGTTCTCAGCGAGCAACAAACAGAAATACTTGTGTCAGGCGATTCTACTTTTTCCCTCATCAACCTCTACATACTCCTCCCCTTCTCCTCTTGAGTTTCACAAGGCCACTTTTGCACTTCCTCCTTTCAGTAACCATTTACCAGCCTCTGGACAGGGACTTGCTCCTCCTGTGAAGGTCTTTGTTCACCACAGAACTCACTTCAGGGGCCCTCACCCCCTCCCCTCCTTTCCATAGAAAGACAGAACCTGGGTGAGAGGTTTACTCCCTCAGAGGAGAGACCCTCTCCATCCCAACAGCTCAGGAGCAGTTGGTGACAAGGCAGTATCAGGAGCACCGCCTGGAGGACTTTTCTGTGTGGCCCTTTGTGGCCACCATAGGACTCTGAAGACACTGGGGGGCAAAGAGCAGGCTCCCCCTTCCCCTTTCCCCAAACTCCTGCAGAGAGATGAGGGACTGAACTCTCTCTTTCTGCTCTCTGACCAACCCAGGACTGCACCACTGTGGCCACTCCTAAAGGGGAGTGCTGTAACAAGTGGTTCAGTCCACTCACTACACTGACCCTGCTGGGAGGAGAATAAACCTTAGTAAAAAGGACCTCTTGACATTAACATCCTCTTTCAGGGTATCGCTCCCCAAACTGTTCCAGTCATATTGTTTTCTGTTGTGGTCTTAATTAAAAGTCTCCTTTCTTTCGTTGCTCCAGCTTGTTGTCCGTCCCCTTTTTGGCTCCTCTTTTGAAGAGGGGGTGTGTACATACTATTTTGACCTCACTGCTCTTTGTTTTAGCTCATCTTTCCCTCAATCGGCTAGTCCTGAATTAATCTATCCGTTCTTTCTTGGCACCGGTGTGACGCCTGCAAGGGAGTCCATCAGGGCAGCTCAAGGAACTTTGGCTCTCGAGGCTGGGGAACGGCGTCTGAGCAGCTATGTTCAGAAACTCTGAACACTCATAGGTCCGCAGAAATTAGACAAAATCCAAATGAAATAAGGGAGATCTCAGGAATTACATTTTGACTGTTTTTATAGGAGGCAATACTACAGCCCTGATAGTAGAAGATAGAATTTTACCATGGTGCGGGTGCAGAACCCTCAAGGCAAAGCTATTCTCTTGAAAAGGTTTCAGTCTCTGACTATGCGGTACCTTCGGGGCCTGCTTAATTCCTTCTTTGCGCAATGGCTGGTGGTAGCACGTGTTGAGGTTTCCTGGAGGAGAGGCTGCCCTGGTCAGCCACTTTCTAGTTATTGCAGAGCCCTAGGCATGCAATACATGTCTGCATAACGAGGAAAAACCAAACCAAACTGAACTTAGGGAACTGCACCCTGCAAAACATCAGATCTTAAGCAGAGTGTGTCAGAAAAGAGGAAAGACTATCTCACTCACACAGGGGCTGGAAGGCTTATTCCAGTTTTATCGCACATGCACCCTCCCCTCTGGTTGTGCCATTCTGGAATCACCCCACCCCCTGACCTTACCATATGGGTGGACGCTCACGTGCCTTTGAACTCTGGGTTATCCAGCGCTTAGTGGCACGCAGCATAATCACCTAGAAATAATTACAGAGAACAGGATGCTTTGCAAGTTGTGCTGCTGTAAAGCCTAGGAATTCTCCAAAAATGACACACAGTACCTGAACCTTTCTTCTGCTGTGCTGAGAGCTCCAGATATGGGAGGGTTAAAGAAAGGTTATGTAGAAGGAGGTAACAGCGCGCTCTGTACCTGCCCGAGCAAAGAGCCACAGGTACAAGGCAGTGTAGGGGGTGATGAGAAGAACAGAGGTAAGAAAGAGGACATGGAAAAGTCTCAGAATTCAAGAGAGCTGGGGAATGTGCGTCGAGGATCTCTGGCTGCCAGACGGTGAGGCTAAGGCCTGAGACCAGGTAGGCACTGTGGTAACACAACAGAAATGAAATTTGACAGCCTAGGTGGGCCTTGAGGTGCTTATCTGCCATCGAATTCTGTGTTTCTAAGATTGATTTGCTTGAAGGGCTGCTAGCATGGGAATCTGAAAATCTCTAAGTGATAAATCTTGCTATCCCACTTTTATTTATTGCTCTCTGTTTAGTAGTGACTTGCATTTCTTTCATTCTTTTGGGGATTTTTTTTTTTTTGTTTTTATAGATGTTTTTAATGGCAACATGAAAGTTTAAGAGCTGCAGGGTGTCCGTCCCTAAGGTTGCTTTGCATTCATGGGGCCACAGGGAAGGCACCAGCAGCTTCGGGGGGGGGGGTATGACTTACTCAGCAGGGTGGGTCAGTCCTGCGACATCAATCTGGCTAGCCCTGCTCCTGCACCCAATGGTAAACAGGCATTAGCCCTTTTTTATTTTAGCAGCTCTGACAGTGCCTCTTTAAGGATATGCATGAAAGGATGGCCAAGAACTGTCCCTTACCAATTGCTTCAGGGTCTTCACAGACGCTGGAGCACGATGTAGTAGAGATCAGACCCACTCCTCATTGGGAGGTTCCTCGGAGGGAGAGCTGTTTCTAGAAAACCGAGAAGCCCATTTTAACTCCCTGCTCTTACAACCCTAAAAAAGCTTGCTAGGCAGACTAGCTCGACCATTTTGGGCTTTCTCTGCTGTCCTTTAATGCTCCGTTACTATCCTAGGAAGGTAACTGGAGTACCCGGGTCTCCAGGATTTGGGAGCCTTCTTGGGGTCCTAAAGGATCCTGAGTGTGAGAGGACACTGGTGACTAGTGATGGAAGGGGGGAGTTAGCCCCAGACTCGTTTACATTAGCCTATTTTTTTTGTCTTTTGGAGATTGGGCTACTTTTTGGCCTTGGAACTCCACGTTTCCCCAGGTGTCTTGTGCTACTTCTAGGCTACAGTTTGTCTTTTTTTTTGGCCTATAAACCCCGTTTAAAATTTGGCAGCACCGCATGCCCAGACTTCCTCCTTCTGCGGTGGCCCCGAGTCCTATTGTTGCCAGACATGCAGTACGATAATTATCCCATTTGTACCATAATTTTAATCTTTGTATGATTGTTATAACGAGACACAAAAACAAAAGTGGCCAAAATGCCTGCTCATCTTCACCTTGCCACTGTCACTGTGTGCCCCCCACTCTAGCTGGCAGCTGTGCTCGCCATGCTGGAGGAGCCTTCCCTGCTCCTGTCGTGGCGTGAAGAGGGTGAGCCGCTGTCGTGCGGCGGTCCATCTCAGAACAATGAGCACGCCCTGCGCAGAGCTCTCGGGCTGGGGGTCCTCCAGGTGCGCAAACCCTTGGACTGTGTGTGCGTGCATCGCCCCCTTCCAGGAACGGCCTCAGCTACGATGATAAGAGGCGAGCAGTTCTGTGCTGAGCGATGAAGCTTTAGGTGCTTGGGCATTGGGGGGGGGGGGGGTAGCAGATGGGGGACTGGGGGAATAAGCGCATGCTGTAGCTGGGAGCCGTGCGTGCCTGGGGGTGGCTTTCCACCGGGCAGCACCCGTGCCCTGCAGCTGATCCTCCCTCAGTGCAGAAAAGGAGCCGCTCTCCCCAGGCAGGGGTAGGAAGTGGGAGCCTTTGGCCTTGGTGTACCTGGGGCTTTTTAGCTCAGAGGCTTTGAGGGGGAGTCAGAGCTATTGTTCTGATGTAACAAAGTGTGCTACGCTGTGAGCACAGGGTGGCGCATGGTTGTAGGCACACTTTTGTGCTTACAACTTAGTCCATGATTTTACAAGTCCAAAAAATATGTGCATTTATTTTCAGATTTTAAGGACACCGTTTTTACTTGCATGAAATCTGATTTCATGCACCTAAGGGCAATTTACATGCATAAAATCTGATTTTGCATGTGTAAAGCAGCATTTGCATGCATAAACTCTAAGAACAAGTGAACCAAACTGAAAAGACATCCCTACTGCATACATGATAGAGTGCTTGTATGCAAATGCAGTGTTAATGAAGGCATTAGCTATTACCTCCCCAATGCAGGGAAGTGGGTTCAATCCCTGAAGACTTACTACACTTTTTTTTTTTTAATGCTGGAAGGAACATTAGCTCCGGGGCCAAGATGGAGTAAAGTTAGCTCATGTTTTGGGTGCCTAGTCTTAGTGTAGGTTACTGACCCGCTTGTGAAGTGTCAGGGGAATGGGGAGGAGGAACTTTTATTTTTCCACTGAAAGAGAGGGACGGTCCAAGATGGGTAAATCCTGCTCCCAAGTCTGGCCTCCCCTACCCTTAGGGAATGGGCGAGGCTGTGGGCTCTGCCGTCGGATTTCTAGCCACTACTAAAATCACTGAGAGCTTGACCTAGGCTGGGAGGTAGGCCTCTGCTCCATGTGTCCACCTCAGTAGGTACATGCACCGGCCTTAGCTTCAAAAACTGGCTTCACAGGGTCACACGCAAGAGCAAATCAGGGTTTGGCACTAGAAGTTTAATACCAATAGAGGAATTTTTTTTTTTTTAAGAACACGAGTGCTGAGCCCCTCAGAAAGCATGATGGAAAGAACCTATATCTAGGTATCATCTATATATTTATTTTTTGAAACAAAACCATTTTTACATCTCACTCTACATTTGCACTGATTTGAATTAGTTAATTTTGCAGCATATGATAATAATTTGATTAAAATACGATCATTCTGAGGGTCCCATAGGACAATTTTGTATTTCAGAGCTGGCAGCCTTCAGGGCCGGTGCAAGAGAATTCGGCTCCCTAGCTGAATCTTCGATCATGCACACCCCCTCCCGCCCCAGCTTATCCATTGGCGGCAGCTGTAGCACAGCGCTCTCTCTCCTACCAGCGGCAGCAGCTCCAGTGCAGCGCCCCCTTCTTTAGCGGCATTGGCTCTGCCCCTCTGGGCCTCGTGCCGGTGGGATTTTGCCCCATCCCCACCCCCCAAAGGTTTGGTGCTCTTCTAGGTGACTGCCTAGTTGGGTTAATGGAAGCACCGGCCCTGACAACACTAACCCCCGCTCAGCAACCACTGCTCTCCTCCTCCTCGCCAGTGGGGCTCAACTCCCCTCCCCGCTTGCTAATAGGTTCTGACATCCCCTGCTGCTCTCCTTCTCGGCAGCAGGCCAAAATTAGGAGATTTGCTAGCTGGTTCTGCCCATCACCAGGGAAGCTGCAAATTGTGTGTCTCCTAATATATTTAGGAGAGGTGGCATTACTGTTTGGTCTTGTTTAATTCTTTCTCTGCTTCTGTCTCCTCTTTCTCTCTTTATTTCTCTGTTTCCCCTTTCTTTATTTCTCTCTGTTTACTTCTTTCCACCGCCTTCTGGGAAGGCGGGAATCTATTTCTTGAAAGCTGCTGCATGCAAATTCCTGCCCTGGGGACTTTTTACCCAGCCTGGCCTTTGGCCCTAACTGCCTCCCTGTTTCACTTTTGGAACTAAATATTATGTTGCAGTTTTTAAGGGAGCCAGGCGTTGAATCAGTCTCCCTGCTAACGAATCTAAGGAACGCCGATATCTGGTCGGGCCAGGTTTGTTTCCCTCACTCTTTCTCCCTGGCCATCGCAGATCTCTTTCGCTCTGTGCACTGAAAGTTAAAGGACATCAGGAAACAAAACAGTGATGAGCAATTGAAAAATAATCCACCCCCTCATTCTGCTTCTTCTCACCCACCCTTCCCTGCTCTCGAACCCATAAAAGCCAACTGAAAGGACTAAATGTGATCAGGCGGGGGAGCTCCCTTTATGTATCCTGCCATCGTCGGGCTTTCAACGAATCGCACGTAATACTGCCAGTCCCTGCTGCAAGGGGTTCATCCTCAGAATGGGCATCTGGAGAACTGGAAGAGAAGACAGCGAGTCTGAGCTGCTAAGGATCATCTCCCCCCCCAAAAAAGCGTAGTAGACAATCGGGCCCAAGAGGAGCTGTCGACAGTCAGAATGGTGCGGTCCATTTCCCTCGTGGCACCAGACTGCAGGGCTTCTCAGCCTTTCATGAATTTCCAGAGCTTGAGATGTCTTGCGTACTCCCTGCTTTGCAAAGATTCAAGGTATTTAGCGAGTACAATAGTTACTTTTGTTTTCTTTTTTTCTCTGTTTTGATTGTTTTTCCCCCTCGGCCTCTTCTCTGCTTGCATCTCGTCTGCCTTCGAGCTCCGTTTCCTGGATCTCCTTTCCATTTCCTTTTATGTTTGCCCCCTTTCTTCATCCATCTTTCACCTTCCTGTCTCTCAGATCCTTCTTCAGTCTCATTTTTCTCCATTTTTATTCTCCGCCTCTCTCTCCTTTACCTCACCTCTCTCTTCTCTCCCTCCCTCCCATCTCTCACCCTTCATTTCTTGCTCGTCCCCTCTTGACCACGCGGAGTCCTCCATCTCTTCTCTGCTGGCTCTCAGCTTTCCCTCACCCCTTCCCTTCCTCTCCCTGTCTCCCTACACTACCCAGTCCCTCCATCATCCTTTCTTTGATTCCTTCCCTTGCATCTCCCTTTCTCCCTAACTTTTCCCTCAGACCTCCCTTCCTCTGTACCTACCTACCACTCTTTCACATCCCCCTACACCAGCCAGCCTAACACAGCCCTTCTCTTGATCTCTATCCCCATTTGCTTTCTCCAAGCCCCCCATCTCCACTTGTGGCTCTCCTCACGTCTCAGCTCTCCCATCTCCCTGGCCTTCAGTCTCTTTCTCTTAGCAACTGGAAAGCAGCAACAGAGCAACCATCCCAGTCAGGAGATGGGAGGGACTGAGGAGCGGCAGGAATAAAGCAGAGACAATGAATGGCACAGGGGACAGCGAAAGCGTCCTGCTTCCTGTCCCCGTGGCTGCCTCCTCTTCCTCCTACCTCTATGTGGGCTTCATTACCAGTCAAGAATCCCGTAGGTTAGGGAGATAAGAGGAAGAGAAGACAAGGACAGAAAGCATGAGGCTGTCATGCCTGCGTCCTGTGGTGCCTGCTGTCTGCTTCAGTTCTGCAGCTTAGCCGCCTCTCCTCTTGTGCTAGGAAGGGCAGCTCTGAGTGTCCTTCTACTAGGTGGCAGCAATGATGCTGCTTGTCTCCATTTTACCTCTCCAGGTCAGAACGCGGCAGCTGATGGGGAAATGCAGGAGGTCCTGCTTGAGGTTACTGCTTTGTGTGGCCGGGGTGCAATGGCTGCTTTCTGCCGTTTGGGTCTCCCCTCTCCCGAGAGGTGGCGGCCTGGGTGTGTACCCCCCTGACAAGCTTCCCCCGCAGGCGTACACATACCCCTGGTTGGGAGTCACTGAACTAGACCGCGCCTTTCTCCTGATTAATTTCTCTTCATTAACTGACATCAACACGACTGGTGAAAAATGGCACAAGGAATAGTTTAACAGACTCTTGTAGTTGGCGGAGCGTGCAAAAATAATCATGGCAGTGGCTGAAGCACCTACAGCCAGGAGCACAGCAGGAGAGCTCACTGCTTTCAACAGCACTGCCTGAGTTTCCAAGGGCATCCCCCTTTCACTTTTCAGTGGTCAGCACCACGGGGCCGTTCAGTGGGTACAGGTCTGTCTGAGAGAACAACTTCTCTCTTCTTTTCAGCGGGCCATCTTCTGTGTTCACACCACCATGCTGCTCTTTCTGCCTTCTTCCTCTTACTGCCAGATTTCGGCCTGACTCAGGGAAAGCAGATAAAAAGAGAACAGGCTTAAAGAATTAGGGAAACACTAGGGGCGGGTCTCTTGCTTTTTGGCAAAGTAGGAAAAGAGTCTGGCCTTTTCAGTTTTCTTGCTGTTTCATTATGAATGTTAACCACTGTCTATATTAAGCACACAGCCAAACACCAGGCCGCAGTATCTGCCAAATGTGCTTAAGCATGAAATATTCAGACGCAAAGCAGCTTGCAACTCATCTTTCTTCCAGCACAGTAAAAACACTTAAGAACCTGGGTTTGATTGCTGGCTCAGGTCGGGGCTGGGGATGCTCACTAGGCCACATTCCCAGCTCCTGGTGGATGGATTCAAGGCCCCATGATTGCACGGGAAGGAGCCCTGGTGCATGTCTTCCACCAGCCCAGGAGCAGCCATCATTGCAATGATAGGTCTAAATTATGTTGGGACGTCCAACACCCCTCTAATTTTTTTTTGCAAGGCTGTGTGCACAAAACGTTCTCATGCGCAATGTAGTGCAGAGGTTTGTGTGCTGTGTTCTTTGAAAAACCATTCTATTTTCCTTTCCTTCTGCGTGCTGTGCTTTCCTCTGGGTGCTTGTTTCCCGACCTGCGTGCACCTGTTCGCATGCTGACAGGTATATATATATATATATATATAGGTAACATTGGCTAGAAGGGGATTTAAAATAGAGGGGGGGGGGGGGGAATCCGTGGGTAGCTGCGAATGAAGGATGACGTTGCCAGAACTCAGCCCTTGCTTCTGACTGGCCTGAAAGTCCAAAGGAGCAGGCGGAAGCTGCTGGGTCAAAATAATAAAGCTAAAAGTGCAATCTCCTCGTGCACAGCAAAGTGTGGCTACCAAATATATTTGTGGAGTTTTGTCACCTGGAACCAGTCGCTGACACCAGGGAATGACATAAGATATCGCCCCTGGGAGCTGCTGTGCCTCGACGCTCATGAGTTGGTTACTCTGAACTTGTCCAGCTCTGTTTTGGCCTGGGAACGGGAATGACCACTTCTTTAAGATGGGCCTGGTTTAGCAAGGGAAGAGAACCGTTGATAATGTAGGCCCTATATGCTACCCATCTGTTCTGGTGCATGCACTCAAGACACAGGTCCTCTCTCTCCAGCATTAAGAGGCAGGACTGTAGCAGATTTTCTCAACTTTGGGGTGGGTTGGGGGGGGGGGGGAATGGCACTGTGTGTGATTTCTTTTCACTCCTTTAAACTTGAGGGAAGCGTTCCTTGTGGTTTCTCACTCCCTGTCATGTCAATGGCTTACCACAGGAGCTAAGAAAGGGATGGGAGAGGAGTGGGATGCCTTCTGCTGGCTCCTGTGATATCTTACACTCTGTGCCACCGTGGCTTACACGGGAGGAAGGTGGGGGATGGAAGAAGGTCAACTTAGAGAGCAGGGCTGTCGTTGGGGGTGGGAGGCTGAAATGGGACAACTGCCCCCCGGCCCTGCATTTGGGGAGGCCCTGCCCCCCCCCGCTGCGGAAGCCTCCTCCCCCTTAGGCTTAACATCACTTTCTTGAGTGATCTGGTGGAGCAGGAGCTGCCGCAGCAGGCGCAAGGCAGACAAATGAGGGGTGGGCTGAGAGACACACACATCCCCCCCTCGCTTATCAAACTTGGGGAGGGGGGAGGTGGGATCCTGCTCCAGCTGATTCAATCAGGGCGCCACGCCCTTCCGGGAGGCAGCAGGAGATGGGCAGCGCTGCTCCTGGCTCCTGCGATGTCTCGCTCCTTGTGGTGCCGTTTCTTACCCCGGAGGGTGAGGGAGGGGGACAGGTGAAGGGCAGCGCTCTCCTGCTAGCTCTTGTGACGGTGCAGGATTCTCTGCCGTCACATTGTGCGGTACCCACAGATTAATTCGGTGGCTTGAGGGCTGACTAGGAGGGAAGAAAGAATGCAAGCACATCTGGCAACAAGAAGACGAGTGAGAGTCATGGCAGTGCAAGCATCCCCCCCACCCACCCCCAATAGAATAATATCTTGCCCAAGCCTGCACCTGCCGTGGTGGTTGCCAGAGTAGGGGACTGGGTAGCCATGATGGAGTTGTACAAACGTAACTTTGCAAATGTCCTCTCAAGTTTACTCATGTGGCAGGTGGTGAATGTCTGTGGATTCTGTGAAAGTGAATTCGAAGGATTCCAGGTAACGTTTTCCAACCAGATAAACCCTGCAAAAATATGCTGTTTTGGCCTTTTTCTGTGACGTAAACTGTAAAATGGGATTGAACTCTGCTGTAGCAGTCCCGGGAGGCTGGCAGAAATGGTCCCTCGTTCCCCCAGTTTTTACGTCTCGGAAGATGTTGCAGGTCTCTGGGCAGCACGGACAGCCCTCTACCTGGCACATTCGACTCCAGCATCCTCATTGTGAGCACAGTTGTGAATTCCCCACGACGATTTAGCGCATGCAAAGATATTGTCTTCAGACCCTTTGCAATTCATGTTATCCAGCCAGATCTTTCCAGTACCTGCATGTGAGAACGACAATAAGGAGGCACAAAGGTAAGCTGGCTCAGGCAGAAGGAAAAAAAGGCAGGTACATTCTGCTAGGCATGTCCATCAGATTTACAGAAGAACATCAGAAGATAATGCGGCGCTTAACACCCATAAGCCTGCCATCCCCTCTGCGCCTCCCAGCCTGGAGGGCTGGGATTGGATGCCTCACCTTATTTAGCGTTCTGTGTGGTCGGTTTTAGAAAGCCTCTTAACAGTGAGGATGTCTTGTTTCTACTCTCTGGTGAGGACTCCCAGCTTCACTTTGCACCTTAAGTTTGATGGGATACCTCATCATGCACGCCCTGCCAGAGGCTCCTGCTATTGATTTCAGAGAGAGAGATTTTGAGCCGGATTCCCCTTATGGGCTCTGAACCCAGAGGACTGAAGACCCGTGAGCACTACTCTGCTCCCTAGCTGGGCGAGATCAGTGACGGCACCCTCTGAGAGAGATTTTGATGGCTGAAGATGTATCCATCTTTACCTTTAAAAAGTATTTTTGGACAATTGCTTTGTGGTGAGTTGTTTTTTTTTTTTCCGACTCGCCCCTCCCCACTGGGATGCAGAGCTGAGATAGCTTGATCCCCTTTCTAGAGACTTTTCCTGCAAGAGAAGTCCCCCAACAACAGAACTAAGGAGAATGATCAAGACCGAGAGACCCCAATCGGATCCCCAGTCCATGGGTGTCCAAAGATGAGATGGATTCAGGTAGGACTGTTTTTTTTACTGTGTTCGAGGGGACCACCTTCAAGAGGATTTGTGTTTAGCCACTGGGAGAGCTTTGTGCACTTAACACCACCATGGGAAGCTTTACCCAGATGCCCGAAATAAAGGACACCTAGTAAAGAGAAAGTGACATCTGTACCATCAGTCAGCTGTAACTTCAATATTATGGACAGAATGGACTTTAATTATTGAAAAATCAATAAACTTTAATTTAACACCCAATATCTTGTCTTGTCTGGTTTGTCCCAGCATCCTGCTCCATGGGATGCAGCGACTAAGAACACACTCTGGGAATAAAATAGCATTATCTGGGCCATAAACAACAGCTTCCCCGCACAAAAAGAATCCACCCTGGGATAGAGAGTCAAGCATGGGAGTTAATTGCAAGAAGAGAACAAATAAGTTTGGGTGCCCTTGGAACCTAAACTTCCCCAGTAAGGTTTACAGTATGATTTGCCAAACTGGGTCAGACCAAAGGTCCATGAAGCCCAGTATCTATCCTGTTTCCAACAGTGGCCAATCCAGATCACAAGTACCTGGCAGGTTCCCAAAAGATCGATAAGATTCCATGCTGCTTATCCCAGGGATAATCAGTAGATTTCTGAAACTCCACTTCAATAATGGTTTATAGACTTTTCCTCCAGGAGCTTTTTAAAACCCAGCTGCACTAACATCTTTCACCACATCCTCTGGCAGTGAATTCCAAAGTTTAATTAGGAGCTGAGTAAAAAAATATTTTCCCCTATTTATCTTAAAGTAACTTCATTCAATGTTCCCTAGTCTTGGTACTTTTTGGAAGAGTAAACAACTAACGTGCTTTTACCTATTCCATGTCACTCATTATTTTATAGACCTCTATCATTTCTCCCCTCAGCTGTCTCTTCTCTAAGCTGAAGAACCCTTACCTCTTTAGCCTTTCCTAATAGAGGAATCAATCCATCTTCTTTATCATTTTGGTTGCCCTTCTCTGTACCTTTTCTAATTCTGCTGTATCTTTTTAGAGCTGCAGTGACCAGAATTGCACACAATACTCAAGGTGCGGTCACAGTATGAAGCGATACAGAGGCATTATGATATTGTCTGTTTTATTCTCCGTTCCTTTCCTAATAATTCCTAATTTCTATTTGCTTTCTTGGCCGCTGTCTCACACTGAGCAGAGAATTTCAACATATTATCCACAATGATGCCTTTTTCCAGGGTGATGACTCCTAATGTAGAATCTTGCATTGGGTAGCTATAATTTGGGTTGCTCTTCGCTACATGCATCACTTTGGACTTGTTTATAAAATTTGTGTAACTGTTATATCGGCACTTCTAAGCAGTGAACAAATAAATATCCATATTCAAATATACAATATACATCATATCACAAGATAATACAACAGTTACTGCTGTTAAACAGCATAACAGCTGGTGAATGGACTATCATTTATCCTTATATGCAAGAGAAAATAAACGGGCCTATTTATGAAATCTTAATAATGTGTCTTCAGCTCAGAGTTCTAAAGGAAGAGCATTCCACCAAACTGGGCCCATAGTGCAGAATACTCAAGCCCTAGTTCCTTTCAATCTAACTTCCTTAAATTAATGAATTTCCAATAGTAATTGTGACTCTGATCTTAACGAACATCATAGTTGAACAGATAGTATGAGACCACTTAAAGCCTTATACATCACTAAAATTTTTTTAAACATATTCCTATACTTGACTAGCAACCAATGCAAACCCCTCAGCACTGGCGTGATGTGATCCCACTGAGCTATACCTGTGATCAGGTATAGCTCAGTGGGATCACATGCACACATGTTTCAAACAAATTCAAAAAATACTACGAATAAGGGCAATTTGTTTCATTTGGGGCCCCAACATGAATTGAAAGCCCCCTGAATGAAACAAACCTTATTCATTGCATTTGTTTGAAAGCAATGCATTTGGCCTAAGTGTAGGCCTGAGCCTAAGGCATGGGCCGAGGCTGCAACCTATGCCCTAGCATGACACCAGCATCTCGGCCTAAGCCCAAAGCTGGGGCCTTGTCTAGGGCGTAGGTCAATGCCCAAAGTTGGAGCCATGTCCTGGGCCTAAGCGTGATGCTGGGGTCTTGGCCTAGGCCCAGCCCAATGCCAGGGCCTTGGCCAAGACCTCAAAAAAGTCTTACCTAATCCGATGGCCAGGCCTCGGCCAGGACCCAGGCCTGTCACCGCAACACAACCCTAGCAGATGGCGTCAGAAGAGAAGGAACAGCTGCGAGACCTGGGCTCCAGGCCTGAGTTCTCGGCCAAGACCTGAAAAAGGTCTTACCTGATCTGATGGCAAGGCCAGGCCTTGGCCCGAACCAGGCCTGATGTCATGACCCAATCCCAATGGACGGCTTCAGAAGAGAAGGAGCAGCTGTGAGACTTGGGCTCCAGGCCTGGGCCTGACCCTAGGTCAATGGCTAGGCCCCAGCATCAGGCATAGGTCCTGGCCTAGGCCCAGGCATCAGAACCCAGCTTCTGGGTCAGGTCATGGCTTCGGGCCTGGGTCTGAGCGAAGGCTCCAGTGTCAGGTCCCAGCCTCTAGGCCAGGTTGCAGGCTCTAGCCTAGGCCCTGGTGGAAGCCGGGTCATGGTGTCTGGCCTGGATCTGGGTACCGGCCTAGGTTGAGGCCCTGGCATTGGGACCCGGCCTTCAGGTCGGGTAATGGCATCGAGCCTTGGTCCGGGCCAAGGCCCTGGTATCAGGACCCTACCTCCCTGCTGGGTTTTGGCATTGGGCCTGGGTCCAGGATCTGCCCTAGACAGAGACCCAGGCTTCGAGCCTGAGCCTGGCCGAGGCGTAGGCCTTGGGTAGACTGAGGTCCTGGTGTCATTCGGCTTCCTCTGAATATGTAAGGCCAAAGCTTCGGACTGGGTCTAAGCCTCACCAGTGGATCCCCACTAGATCAGGTAAGTGGGGGCTGGTGGGGGGGGGGGGGAATTCTGACCCTGGCATTTTTCCGGGAGGGCGAGCAAGAGGCCACAGGAGGCTTCGTTTTCATTTTTTTGGCCATTTTTTTTATTGTTTGTTTCGGTTTTTTTTGGGGGGGGGGGGGGGGGGGGGGGTGGTTTACCATGAATGAAACAAAACAAACAATCCTCGAACTGAAATTCATGGGGGAAAAAAGCCTTCCAAAGATGAAAACAAATTTTTTTCCATTGCACATCCCTAATGCACAGTTGAATATGGCAACCCAATAAAAAGACCATTACAATAGTCCATTGTAGAAATAACTAATACATGGATGACAGTTCATATTAAATATCATCTTGCAATTTCTCACAATCCTCTTGTGATTTAACAACTTTGAATAATTTTGTATCATCGGCAAATTTGATCGCTTCTCTCATTGTTTCCATCTTTAGGTCATTTAAGAAAATATTAAAAAGTAGTGGTCCTAGTGCAAATCCCTGGGGCACTCCACTATTTACCTTTGTCCATTGAGAAAACTGACCATTTAGTCCTATATTGGGGCCGATGCAAAACAGTGCGCTCAGTGGGGTAGATTTTTAAAAACAGCGCGATCGCGTACTTTTGTTTGTGCAGTAGGCGCAAACAAAAGTACGCTGGATTTTATAAGATACGCGCATAGCCGCGCGTATCCTCTAAAATCCTGGATCGGCGCGCGCAAGGCTGCCGATTTTGGGCAGCCGGCGCGCGCCGAACCGCACAGCCTGCCTCCGTTCCCTCCCCTCACCTTCTCCTCCCTTCCCCTATCTAAACCCCCCCCCCTTACCTTTGTTCCTAGATTTACGCCTGCGAGAAGCAGACGTAAATCTACGCAGCCAGCGGACTGCTGGTGCGCCGTCCTCCGACCCGGGGGCTGGTCTAGAGGCCTGGACCACGCCCCCGGGCCAGCGCCACGCCCCCGGTCCCGCCCCCGAAACGCCGCATCCTGCCCCCGAAACGCAGCGTCATTGGATCCTGCCCCCGACACGCCCCCTTCGACAAACCCCGGGACCTATGCGCGTCCCGAGGCTCTGCGCGCACCGGCGGCCTATGGAAAATAGGCGCACCGGCGCGCAAGGCCCTGCTCGCGTAAATCCGCCCGGATTTACGTGAGCAGGGCTTTTAAAATCCGCCCGAGTGTGCGTCCACAGTCCCTTATGCTGTAAGGGGATTAGCGCGTCCACAATGGGTGTCCAACGCGCCACAAAACTAATATCGCTCATCACATGCAAGTGCTTGTTGATGAGGCTATTAGTTAGTCACTCCACGTGCAAATAAAAAAAAATGTGCGTCCAATCTACACATTTTTACACTCAGAAATTAACGCCTGCCCAGAGCAGGCGTTAATTTCTGAGCACCCCAAAATGTTGAACGGAAAAGCAGAAAATACTGCTTTTCTGTACATCCTCCAACTTAATATTGTGGTGACATTAAGTTGGAGGAACGAAAAGTTTAAAAGATTTAAAAAAAAAAAAAAAAAAAAAAAAAGTGCAGGTGGTCAGGTTAGGGAAACGGACGCTCGGTTAACCAGCATCCGTTTCCCTAACCCGTGCCGATAAATTCAGCGTCCATTTTCTTAACCCGCGGCCAGCCGACCTCTCCTGGGCGCCCGCTGCCAAGGAGGCGCTAGGGACGCGTAATCGACCCTAGCCCCTCCTTGGCAGTGCGATCTCCAATTTAAATATTGCATGCAGTGGCGTAGCCAGAAATGAATTTTTGGCTGGGCCCAAGGTTAACATGGGTGGGCACTAAACAAAGTCTGAGCCATGGAATTCATATTCTTATTGATAAATACTTTCACACACACACACACACACCTGACAATAGATTTCTAAATAATCTGCTACAGCTGTTATACTTTTAATATTTTAAACTCAATTACTTCAAGCAGCTACCAATGCTAAACCTAATATATAGTTATGAAAGCATTTCAATTATACTTACAGAGATCTCAAGTGGCAGTATCTCATAACTTACAAAGAACCATATACTAGTCTACTATAAAGACAGATATCTCATCATACATCACAGTATTCTGTGAGATGTTTTAAAACCCTCTGGAATGTTGTACCAAAATATTTCTACTTGAAAAAAGCTCAGAAAGGCAATGTACTTTTAAGATGGAACTAGGTTCAAACTAATTACAAATTCAATGATGAAGGAACCCTCTTTCCTATTTTCTTAAACTTATCAAACGCAGTAATTCATGACCATCATAATAGGCATCATTGTGTGGTAAAGTATACCTTTGTCAATCTGCCTTATGCTTAATCATAGGTCAGTCCATATTTTTAAGTGTTTTTGTTGCTTAATTCACCCCAGTGATATACTCCAAATTTCTAGCAATAATCTTGTTACATCAATTCAAGGTTACTTATGTTGAAAATTATGAACCAAACTTATCTGGGTAATACGATGTTATTACTTCTTCTTAACCACCATCGACTTTGAGCTTGATGCCACGCCAAGATACGCCATGCTGTGGAATATATTACGCCCTTGAAGAAGGACTCGATGCTAGTCCGAAACATTGTGCAATGTCGGGCATAGAACAGCAATATAGTGAATTCTCATATTGCTGACAGTTTGAGGGCATCAAGCTCAAAGTCGATGGTGGTTAAGAAGAAGTAATAACATTGTATTATCCAGATAAGTTTGGTTCATAATTTTCAACAAAAGTAACCTTGAATTGATGTAACACAAGATTATTGCTAGAAATTTGGAGTATATCACTGGGGTGAATTAAGCAACAAAAACACTTAAAAATATGGACTGACCTATGATTAAGCATAAGGCAGAGTGACAAAGGTATACTTTACCACACAATGATGCCTATTATGATGGTCATGAATTACTGCGTTTGATAAGTTTAAGAAAATAGGAAAGAGGGTTCCTTCATCATTGAATTTGTACCAAAATATTTACCATAATTGAGCAAATGCCTTATTAATCTGTATCAATAAAACAGATAAATATCTTTGAAGATTTCTTTTCCTTTCCTATGACTCAACTATTTAGTTTTAGTCTTCCTCTGATGCTGACATTTGCTGAATCGAATCCAGGGGCTCCTGACATTCATCCCCATTTCTTTACAAAGGAAGAACAGAAAAAAAGACTGTTCTGGATAAAGAGATGTCTTGAAGGTGGTCACACCCTTTGGCTGACAGCTGGGATGTATCCTTAGCAGTGTGGAGAGGATAACTGGGTAGACAGGAGAAAAAGGCTATCCAGCCCTGTCATTTACTAAGCTACCATCATGTAAACATACACTCTGCATCCACAAATAAGATTGATACAATTGCCTACATGCTAGTAAAATACCTCACCTCGGGCACACACACAGAACCGACCTTCACCAAAGTACAGAAAGACCACACATGATAAATATGGAGATAGAAACTGGAATGGAAAACCAAAAAAAGCCACTCTGCATGCAGTGCGAACCTGGAGAAATGGAAAGAGAAATATAGCACCTAACAGTCCCAGGATCTGCAATAATGCACACAAACTAAGCCGCACAAAGTTACACCTGCATTATGGAACATATAACAACCCTATCTATGAAAAGGCAACACTACAAATATTAAATCAGGTCCTAAACACTAATACACCTCCTATTAGGAAAACAGAACAAGCCAAGCTGCTATAGAGCCCCACACAGAAATAACTGTAAAACTATATTAATAAATGTTTCAAAACAGCTGATGAACAGAATAACATCCAACAAAACTCATAAAAATTATTAAACATTGTCCAAATATCAATAAAATATTTCAAAACAGCAGACACATCACATAATACTCAATAATTAAAATGGCAGTCAATCAAGAAAAATAAACTTAAAATGCCACTTTTACTTACCATCTCCAGCAACTCTCCTACTCCTTTCCCTTGAAAGCACACACCAGGAGCAGCAGCTCTGTCTCTCACACACACACCCCAGTCACCTCCCTGCCCAGTCTCTGTCTCACACACACCCCAGTCACCTCCCTGCCCAGTCTCTGTCTCACACACACCCCAGTCACACCCCACACACCCCAGTCACCCTCCCTGCCCAGTCTCTGTCTCACACACACCCCCAGTCACCCTCCCTGCCCAGTCTCTGTCTCACACACACCCCAGTCACCTCCCTGCCCTGCATTTCCAGCCCGTGGCTTGAACACTGCCACTCCTCCCACCCTGATGACCCCCTTCTTCCTGCCCCACCAGCCAATCAGAGGCTTCCTCCTTCCACTAGCAGGAAGAAGGCTTCCGATTGGCCCGCGGGGGCAGGTCGAAGGGAGGAGGTTTCCCATTGGCCCACGGGGGCAGGAAGAAGATAGGAGGTTTCCCATTGGCCCGCGGGGGCAGGAAGAAGGTAAAGAGAAGTATTACTGGGGCTGTGGGACACCGGGAGCCGCAACACACCAGCTGATTTTATTTTTTTTTCTCCCTTGGGAGCCTGCTGATGCTGCCTGCTTTTATTGGCTGCAGTGTCTTGCAAAGAAATTTGGGTGGGCCTGAATGGAAAGTGGGTGGGCCACTGCCCACCCAGGCCCACCCGTAGCTACGCCACTGATTGCATGGTGCCCCCAGCAGAGGGGCCTGCTTTTGGCGCTTTTTTTTTTTGCATTGGCCCCTTTCTGTTTTCTATCTTTTAACTAATTCTCAATCTACAACAGAACATTGCCTCCTATCCCATGACTTTTTAATTTACTCATGAGTCTCTCATGAGGGACTTTGTCAAACACGTTCTGAAAATCCAAATACGCTATATCAACTGGCTCACCTTTATCCACATGTTTATTCACACCTTCAAAAAATGTAGCAAATTGGCTAAATCCATGTTAATTTTGTCCCATTAAACTATGACTATCTAGATGTTCTCTAATTTTGTTATTTAGAATAGTTTTGACCATTTTTGCTGGCACCGACGTCAGGCGTTCCATTCTATAGTTTCCCAGATCATCCCATAACCTTTAAAAAAACAAAACAAAAAACTGGCCTTATATTGGCTACGCTCCTGAAGGGGTTCAATTTCATGACCCCTGAAGAATGAAACAACTGAAAGTCTTCCGACTAATCATGCCAGCAGTGGAACGCACAGCCATTTTGAATGTACTAATGTTTGCAACGCAAATGACACGTAATGCGTAGTGACGCAGTTGCGCACTAACACGTAACGTAACGTAACTCCATTTTGGAATAATAATTTGTATTGTATTAATACGAATGCCGCTGTAAAATGTCTAACACGTCAATTAAATGACGAAACGATAATATGATCATAAGCTACACCTCCTGGAGACCACGCTAGCAAATGCTTATTCAGCAGTTTGTGAATTGTTTGTTCAGCAAAACTCAGAACGCATGTGTGAAAGATAAGAGTTGTAAAGTGCCTAAAAGTTTGCTCCTAAGGGGGCGTGGCATGCAGTTGTACTAAGCCTTTGTCTTAGCTGCATCTTGCTGGCAATAAAAGTCTATCTTTACGGATCAGTTGTCTGGACCTCCTTACTGACTAAAAAGAGACGGTTACATTTGGCGAGCCAGCCAGGAGGTACCGGGGACGCTATTTTAGCCCCCCAGTGAGTCCGGTGGGTTGGTGGTGGAGCGATCCCCCAGACGCACCTGGTGAGTGGCCACCGCTGAGTTCAGCGATCAGGTTTCTGAGGGGACCGTTCCACAGACAGTCTTCTGAGACCTCTGGGCTGGTGATCTGGGAAGAAGGCTTTCGTGACGATCGGAAGAACCCTGCAGGCGAGTATTATGGGAATGGTGGGAAAAGTAAAGAATAGCTAAAAGAGTAGCAAATAACCGGTCCATCCCCAAGCGGACCGAGGGGGCTTTGATCACACCCCACGCCGTGGGTTAGTAGGAGTTGTATTCCGAAAGCCACGTGCAAAAGAAGAGAATTATAAGTAACGAGTAAAGTATAAAGTAGCAGGAATAGGGTTCTTGTTGTGTGAAAGAGAGTGAATGGCCTCGCAGTTCTAGACCGGGCGACCGCGTTCTAGTCGGGGCAATTGTGACCCTTTTGTGTCTGGCAGATACGGACCCCTTACCTATCCGTCTTCCCTTCCCTCCTCTGTCTGTAATTCTATCCTAATGGGAGGGGGCTATTCAACTCCGCTAAAAGCCATGACGGAGCACTATAGTGAAGTGTTCGATAAACGTAAATGTACGAAACCCGGAATGATTCAGCGATGCACCCATAGGTGGCCCAGTTTGTGTGTAAATTGGCCTCCGGCAGGAACTTTCAATTTCCAAACGGCCACAAGGGTCCTGAATATAGCCCTGAAACCGGGAGAAACGGGTTGCCCTGAGGATTTACCGTACATAACTGCTTGGCTTGCAGTCATTGAGAATCCTCCGTCATGGGCAAAGAAGTTAGTGGAGGGAGCCGCCCTCGTAATGGTGGCGCAAGTGAACAAATTGGGAGACTGGAAATCCCCAAACCGGAAGAGAAAGGGAAGGGCAGCCATCTTGGGAATACAAGACCATGCGTCATCTGCGGCGGCCATGTTTGTAGTGCAAAGGAATGCACGGACTCAAGAAAAAAAAGTTAAACCCCTGCCGCCCGCAGTACCGACTGACGCAGAATATCTTCTGCCGCCACCGTATGTCCCTAGCTGCCCTCCAGCATATAATGCGCCACCAAGTCCCTCAGCCCCCGCCACCGCCCAAGCTGATCCTGAACTAGTGCCGATTCCCGAAGCACAGCTTGAAGCGGCAGTGGCAAAAGTTGAAGACGGCGGCGAGTCGTCCGTAGCCGGTGGCACTCGCAGTAAAACCCAAGCCGCAAGTTTGCAGCTACCAATTAGAGAAACGACCACTGTAGTTCCCGTGGTCCCGACTGAAGAAAACGAATATCATACTACGCAAACAATAAAGTTATTTACCTACATACCTTTTACTTCCAGTGATCTTTTTAACTGGAAACAGCTTGGTCCCTCTTACGCTGATAAACCAGATCAGATGATAGATTTTTTAAGGGGAATTTTTGCAGCCCATAACCCCCAACTGGGCTGACATTCGGCATCTAGCCTCCATCCTTTTTACCACTGAAGAGCGCCGACAAATACAATTAAATCTGGAAGAGGCAGCCCGATTAAGAGCTGGGGCATACGGTAATCCAGATGAAGCAGTGAGAGCACAAGCCCCAGTTGCCGATCCCAACTGGGATTTCCAGACCGCAGCAGGGCGCGAGCACATTGCTGCATACCAAATCGCCTTTCTTGAAGCTTTAAAGAAAGGGAAGAGGAGAGTTGTAAATATGGGAAAGATTCAAGATGTGGTGCAAAAGAGAGACGAGTCCCCCGGAATCTTTTTGGAGCGATTGATGGACGCATATCGGCAATACAGTCCATTTGATCCAGAGGATCCCAAAAGTCAGTCCGTTATAGTGATGAGTTTTGTCGGACAATCCTATCCCGATATCCGCCGGAAGTTACAAAAGTCGGAAGGGTTTGAGGGAATGACTATTAGCCAACTAAAAGCCATGGCTGACAAAGTTTATGTAAACCGAGAGCCGGACGGAGAAAAGAAGGAAAAGAAAGTAGAAAGTTAAGAGAAAGTGTTAGTCTGTTAGCTGCAGCGTTGGAAGAAACTAATTTCGGAAACTCGTCCAGGCACTACCAAGGATATCCTGGACTAAGAGGAAGGGGCAGGTCGCCCATAAGGGGGCCGGCCAGAGGACGAGCGAGTAGAGGAGGAGGATCGTTCAGAGGTGGAAGGATGCCGTTGGGAGCCAATCAATGTGCATTCTGCAGACAAGAAGGACACTGGAAGTCTGAATGCCCTGAGTCCCTGCAAATGAAGCAGGAAGGATACACTCCGTCCAAACCAAAAGGAGCTGAATGGCAGATGGCCGTAGGAGAAACTTCCGGCGAAGACAGTGAAACATGACTAGACAAGGGAAATCTTCCCCTGGATCCCTTAGTAGAAATCAAAGTAGGGACTGATACGTTTAAAGGATTGTTAGACACCGGGGCACAAAGATCAGTCATGACTACCGCTATCACCATGCCCACTTCCAAAATTATTTCCATCGTAGGAGCCTCCGGAAAGCCACTTATCGCTCCTTTTCTCCAGAAACGACAGGTTCGAGTAGGGGGACAATTAGTATCCCATCAGTTCCTCTATGTCCCCGGATGCCCAGTCCCACTCATAGGGAGAGACCTTCTTTGCAAATTAAGAGCCAATTTACAGTTCGAATCCACTGGAGAAATCAAAGCATCCTTCGCAGATAACCCAGTCTCTCTCATTTGTCCACTCCAAGAAGAATGGAGATTACACCTTCCTGTAGTTGAGCACATTGCGCACCGCTATGGAGAGAACACCGTCCTCAACGAAAAGCGCAGACAGCTAATGGATAGTGTACCTAAAGTGTGGGCCGAACAAAACCCAGGAGGAATAGCCATCAATGCTACCCCTATTTGGATTGAGATGAAACAGAATGCACAGGTGATTAATCAACCTCAATACCCCATTCC